>NW_008356676.1:4395698-4504225 GCF_000622305.1 Nannospalax galili
TATTTTATTTATTATTTTCATTTTAAGTTTATGAGTGCATTGCTTACATGTATGTAAGTGCAGCTGTGTTGTGCAATGCTTGTGGAGGTCAGAAGGAGGCACTGGGTTCCCCTGGAACTGGAGTTAGGGATGGTTGTTAGCTGGAGTGCAGGTGCTAGGAACTGCAAGAGCAGCCAGTGCTCTTGAACCCCTGAGCCATCTTTCCAGTCTCGCCTCTCTGCTTTCAAATCTAATGAGCCCCTTTCCAATTTCCGGGCATCCACACACACACTCACATAAAAAACATAAATACACACACATAAAACAAAGATCTGCACATGTGAGGGAACATTGAATCTTATTTATCACACTTGATTTTTTTCTACTTTCATTCATATTTTTAAAAATTGTATAATTTCATTCTTCTGGGTCTGAATATTTGATAATGTATAGCAAATTTTCATTGTACATTTTTCATTGATGGACATATATACTGATTCCTTTCCTTGCTATCCTAAATAAGCAGCAATAAACATGGATGTGTAGGGTGTAGTGCCTTCTAGGTTTTTATCTAGGAATGATATAGCTGGGTCATATGGTATAGTTCTGTTTTTAGTCTTTTGACAAACCTCCACATTGATTTCCATAATAGATCTACCAGTTTGCAATCTCCAGAACAATAAATAAGTGTTCCTCTTTCCCCACATCCTATCATCTACTGCCATTTGTTTTCTTCTTAGTAACCATTTTGACAATTGTGAAATGGAATCTCAAATAGTTTTAATTTCCATTTTCCTTAGTGCTAATGATGTCAAATACTGTTTAAACATTTATTAGTCATTTCTGTTTTTTTTTCTCTTCTAACTCTTTAGTTCCATAGTTTTCTTCAGTGGCTGTTTTCTTAATGTTTAGTTTCTTGAGTTATTTGTATATTCTTTTATAATATTTTATTTATTATATTTATTTTATGTGTATGAAGGTATTACCTGCATGCGTATCAGTGTATCTGTGTCATGCAATGCCTGTGGAGGTGGGAAGAGGCCATTGGATCCCCTGGAACTGGAATTAAGGATGGTGGTTAACCATGATATGGGTGCTGGAAATCAAACCTGGGTCCTCTACAAGAGCAGCCAGTGCTCAGTTCAGTGCTTTTAACCACTGAGCCATTTCTCCAGCCCTGTATATTGTTTTAAAAAATATTTTATTTATTATTTTTATTTATGTGTATGAGTGCATTACCTGCATGTTTGAAAATGCACCCATACATTGCCCATAGAGGTCAGAAAAGGGCATCAGATCCCCTGCAACAGGAGTTGTAGATGGTTGTTAGCTGCCATGTGGGTGCTGGGACTTGAACCCAGGTCCTTTGCAAGAACGAGTGTTCTTAACCACTGAAACATCCCTTCAGCCCCTCTTTATATATTCTTGATTCTAATCCTATCATATTTCTAACTGGTTAAGGTTTTCTCTCATTCTGTAGGCTACCTATCCACTCAACTGACTGTTTCCTTTGGTGTATAAGTGTTCGATTTCATGATGTCCCATTTGTTGACAGTTGGCCTTATTAGCAACTTGAATTCTATTCAGGAAGTCCTTATTTACACCTATATCTGGAAGTGTGTTCCATTCTTTATCCTCCAGCTGATTCAGAGTTTTAGGTCTTATATAAGGACTCTGATTCCTTTGGAGTTGGTTTTCTACAGGGTGAGAGATGAGGATCTATATTCATTTTTCTGTATATTCACTTATCCTAATACAATTTGTTAAAGAGGCTGTATTTACATAAATGAGGTCTTCATCACAAATCAAGTGGTGGTCACTGTGTGGGTTCTTCCTTTCATGTCTTCAATATTGAGATTCATAAGCCACAGTTTGTTCATATCCAAAATGGGAACATTTATAAGAGTGTAATACTTTATCATTTATATTAATATAATGAGAAATGGGAACAATTTAGTATAGAGTCTGGTATATTGTAAACTGTCATAATTCCAGTGGTATTTCCTAATACTACAAATAAAATATCTAAGATCTAGATTTCTTAGCGTTCATATAAATAGGAGGAAGGGGCAATAATAAAACTCCATCATGGGCTGATAGTTTAGTGTCTTTTCTACTGAAGGCATTCTCTCAATACACATGCATAACTAGCCAAGCCATTCCTTGGGTTTTAATATATTTGGAAAGTGGAGGAGACAGATACTTAGAAGTATGTTACAGACTTTCAATATAAATGAAGTATTGAAATGGGAAAAAGAAATTGTTTCCTCTTATCTCTGTTGTATGAAGGAGGTTCACACAGAGACATAGAAGCTAAAGTAGAGATTTACATTTAGTTTGATAAACTTGAACTTACTTTTGTCCAAATTGGAGATTGGATCATGGATGCTCTAGGTTTCATTTTAATTCTATCAAAGGAAGTACTGATTCTCATTATAAAGTTGCAGTTCAAGGAGTTACCACCATGTCTTCCCAAACCTAAAAGTTGGATGAAATTTCACTGTGTCACTGAATTTTCTCAGGTTTGAAAATAGAGTAGAAACTTCTTGTTCAATTATGTCTGGTTGTACCTTTGGGTAACTAAGAAAAGGCACCAGATACAGTGTAAAATTATTTAAAATGATACATATATAATGTTAAAGTTTAATTTCTAGCATATGTAGTGTATTTGCTTACATTTGAATGAAAAGACAAGGACCTTTCTTGTTTTCTTTTACTTTTATTGCAAAAGACATAGAAGTCAGTAATGGACTCTGATTTTGGTTTTGCCCAATGGAGAGGTGTGAACTTACCAAGCTTGTGATGCAAGCTAAAGAAATGTCTTTATATATTTTTAAATTATTCATCTCTTGTAATTTTTCACCCACAACTAATTTAACAGTGCTTTCTTTTCTGACTTTTTTTTCAGCACACATTTCTGGTGATTTTCCTGAGTATTCCTAATAGTAACCACGAAGCCAGAGGTTTCTATTTCACATTGATGTTTCATCAGTTTATATTTTATTAAATTACATAATTCAAATATCATGTGAAACTTCTATGAAGTAGATCTGATAACAAAGGCAACTGACTCAGCATAAAACTGAGCAAGAAAGTCCATGTACATTCTGGTCCACTAGTGAGATGAGATAAAGAAAAGTATTATTTATTCATTCATATTTTGGAGGACTTATTGAAAAATCATGGTTACATTAAGTACAAATTTTCACATTGAGGATTTCCCATGCCACATTCTAAATATATTACGTTTAAAGAGTTCGCATCGCTGATTTCATGTTTGTTTTCCCCTCGCTGATGACCTTAGTAATAAAAACGTTCCAGCTTGTTTAATGAATACCGTAAGATCTTTGAGAAGATAATATTTTTAAAAATTGGCATTGAACATTTTTCTTGTGAGCGTTAGTCTTAACCATGTCTGATGTTCTTTTTGTCCTATGAAGACTTAGGGAATAACCCATGTCAAGCTGTACACTGAGAAATTTATGCTTTCACTACCAAATTCACATATAAAACCTTTTCCCTGATGGCAACTTGAACCCTCAAACTAGGTTATGCTCAATTTCGTTATTTTTTTTTTAAAAAAGTTTCTTCAGTTTTAAATGATATAATTATAGAGACAATATCCATTTAATAAAACTATTGAGATAATTAATAGATGATTTCTAAGTGTCACAGATAGAAATTGTAAAAGCTCAGTTATGAAAATTATATTTTTAATTGTCCTCACCCTTCACCTTTTAGAGACAAATTTGATATACTAGATGTCCTTAAAAGCTGAGTAATAGGTATGGAATTAAAAAAAATACATGAACTCATTATAAATTTGAGAAAAATTGGATAGGCTTATTCCTAAGTAAAATGTTACAGAATGTGATTTGTAACTAAGGAAGTGTGCTTTAAAAGCAATCCCTGTGTCAGATTTTTCACCCTTTGTTCTGTATGACTTATGAAGTCTAGAGGGAAAAACTATTTTACCTCAGTTTGGCATTGCCTAGAAAATAATGAAAACACAAGTTCAAAACTTGTCCCTTCGGATGGGGGAGGGCAGTGTGGAGAGGGAGTAAGCAAGAACAAAGTATAATACTGTAGTTTTTTAAATAACGTAATACAACCCACTGTAGATGTGGAGCAGGTAGGCTGGAGATGGAAGACAGTCAATACAACCTAAAGAGATGCCTGGAGAGGATCCCATGGTTGCAGGATTGAAAACTGGGAAGTAATAGTGATAGCCTTTGGTAGCTGAGGGACTGTGAATTACAGGCACAACAGAAGGCGTGTTGGCAGCACATGACACAAGTGTTGGATAAAGATGTGAAGGGACTGGTCATTTGCAGAGGAAAAGTGACAGTGTAGGAAAGGCAAAGAAGGATGTCCTAGAATGTTTTTTTATATAAATACTACTCCCTCCCTAGATGGTATGCTAAAGATTCCAGTATTAGATTCATCACTGGAACAGAGTGAGGTTAGATGCATGAATTTAACCAATAGGTTATAATGAATGGCCTCTTCACAGTACTTAGTTCCTTCAGGTTTACATCATCTAAAGTCATACTCTCTCCCTGCCTCCCAAACCCTGATTACTCAGGAGTGTGTACCGCTGAGAAGGACTGAAAAATTTCTTCTCCATCTTTTTTAAAATTTGTGTTATTTTTATTTTGTGTGTATTGCCTGCATGTAGGTAAGTGCACCCGTGTTGTTCAATGCCTGTGGAGGACAGAAGAGGCTGTCGGATCCCCTGGAACTAGAGTTACAGACAGTTGTTAGCTGCCATGTGGGTGCTGGGACTCGAACCTGGGTCCTCTGCAAGAGCAGTCAGTGCTCTTAATCGTTGAGCCATCTCTCCAGCCCCTCTTCTCCATTTCTAAGTCTGACAGATACAGGGCAAAGTATTGACTTCCACCTGAAAGCTGAGCTTCCTCTTTGGCTACAGCCATACATCCGAGGGAGGTGAAATCCCTTCTCTTATTTTCAATTTAAAAACTGGAGTAAGGAACCATTTTAAATACGGATTACTCCCTTACTTTTCTTGAACACCGAAGTAAGCCATGGCCAATGAACAATGAATGTAAACATTTGAATGATTTCTCCAAATGGTTCTGTTTTAAAAACTCCCTGTTTCTTTGTAATGATTGGAAGCAAATCTCTTTAAAGGAGAGAGGACTTGCACAGAATGAACAAGTAATAAGACACTACAGTGGACCTTGTTTTCTAACTATGCTGAAAACACACTTTCTTCTTTCTCTCTTTGGAGAATGCTCAGACCTGTTGACCTGGAAAAGTGGTCTATTTGTATCACAGAACTGCAGTCTTATATTTAAAGGTGAAGAAGGATTAAAACATATTATTCTGAGATTTAATACTCAGCTATGATAAGATGAATTCAGCAATGGCATAATGGTATGCAATGGTATAATGCTTTAATATATTGGATATTTCTTTAAGGACCTTTGTGAAATATGAGATAGAGAAATACATCCGGTTATTAAGATTACATATGCTTTCCTTGTCTCTGAAAAGTACAAGAGTTTATGGCAAAACAATGTTTATCAGGAAAGCTAAAATGCCTGTTATGTGGTATAGTCAATACTGTGGAAAGAAAATAACACATCACTTTGATTTACAGGAATGTTTCATGATCAAAACCCTAAAGAAACCCATAAAATTGCTCTTAATAATTCACTAATTTTGTTGGGTTTTGTGCTGGATAGCTTTAGTTGTCAACTTGACACACCTGGGTAGAGGGATCCTGAATTGGTGAATTGCCTCCATTGGACTGGCCTGTGGTCATGTCTATGGTACATCTTCCTAATTATTGAGTGATATGGGAGGGCCCAAACCACGGTGGGTGGTGCCACCTGTGGGCAGGTGGGCCCATGTTGTATAAGAAAGCAGGTTGAATAGGGGCCAGGAGAGCAAGCCAGAAAGCAGCATTCCTCCATGGCCTGTGTTCTAGCTCCTGCCTCCAGGTTCCTTCCCTGAGTTCCTACCTTGAGCTCCCTGATGAACTGTGACCTGGGAGTTGTAAACCAAATAAACCCTTTCCTCCCCAGGTTGGTATTGGTAAGACTGTTTTGTTACAGCAATGGAGATACAAACTAGAAAAGTTTCCCTCCTGCATCTTTACACAACTATCCTCTTCATGTTCCTCTGCTGCTAAGAGAGAATTTTATTTAGGAAATCCTATACTTTATCATCATGATGAGGCTTGTCTGGTGTCTGCTATTGTCACACTCTCTGAAATCAGTTATATATTTCCTTGCTATAACTTCATTTTAGACTTTATATTTCAAATTCATAATCTCCAACTCACAACAAAACTGTTTTAACATCAAGCCTGGGACCTAGTAGGGAGGTAAGAATTCCAAATCCTTTGGTAAATATTTGGTAGTGCCATCTACCAAAGTTCTGGAAATATTTGTGGGATGTGAACAATTTAAACTTTTTCATTTGAGGAAACCATGTGTAACAATATTATTTTTTGCTCTAGAGCTATAATTTTGTTGGCATGATGATAAGTGTTTATTGATGATGCTGTCAATGTCACAATCATCAGAATAACAAATGGAAGGGTACAGACTTCCTTACAACAGCGGGATGGATAATAAGCGTCTGTTTTCTATTGAGTTACATATGTACAAACAGAGCACATATATTTATATGAATAGGAAAATGATTTCCCTCATTTCGACAGGCTAAAATATGATTTCCTTCATGGTGAAGACACTTTATTATTTAAGCAGAACACATAATCATCTTGGTTTACAGCCTTATGGGAATAATGATGAATTTGGGAGTTGTGGGGTTTTGTTTGTGTGTTTTAAAATTTTTCTTTGGTTTTATTTTTTGTTGTACTTTCTTTTTGTTTCATTTGCATTTTGAAATGGATTCTCATTTCAGGAGCTCAAATAGTTCACAGAAATAGCCTAGCAAATCCTCCACTATGCCTATATTTTTCTGTGACACACATTTCCCTTTTCCCTTCTCAGCACTGGACGAATTCTTTAGAGCTAATCCAAGGTGTGTATTGACAGGCTGCTGGGCTAACTTGATATTTCATGTTTATGTTTGCATGAAAGAAGAATAACATTTTGTTGCTGTTGCTCAGCTTATGCAATTGCTATGCTTAAAAAATAAGAATCTTTTGTTTGTGAGTTTCAAAGCTTTTGAGTTTATCCTTTAAACAGATTTGGAACAGATAATGGGTATTGAACTGTGATTTGTGCATCCTTCATAACCTGTTGATTTTTAGATAAATCAAGATTCCATTTCCTCCTTTTAAGAACGAAGATAAAAATCTGATTTACAAAAATAAGCAAAAAATAAAATTTACTCATGGTGTTCTTCCTGTATATCAGTAAAGTGTTTACATCCTAATTGTAGCTTCCCAACGGCTTTTACCTGGGACCTTTGAGAATGTGACTTGCAGAAGCATGCTCAAAATTGTGTGCTACTGTGGTGTAAAGCAATCCAAGGCCCAAGATGCTAAGTACATGCTCACCTTACTGCTTTCACTCCTAGTGCCAGCAAGTAGTTACAAGATTCATGACTGATAAATTTCCCATGGAAAAAGAACGTAGTCTGTGATAAATGGCTCTAACAGGAAATGTATTGATTATAGTTTATAGCTTTGAAATTTCTTTTCATTTATAGTTATAGATTTAAGATGTTTATTTTAAGAAAATACAGTAATAATTTTTTAAGCTGCTGCTTTTTACTAGAGAGTGGGTTGTGTCCTATATAATTTCCTTAATTTTTCAATTCAATGAAAATTTTATTCATAAGCTGAAGAAAATGAAGGTGGGTCGTATATCTGGAGTCCTTTTTAACAATTTTCTCCATATGAGATGTTTTGTCTCTGTATGACACTGGGTGAAAGATACAGCTTGATGCATTTTTTTGATTCTGTGAAACCCTGACAGTACAATGTTGATTTAGAAATTTGACTTGCCAACTTGCATTTTTCAAATAAATAGAATACGAATTTATTATTTTATCAATTAAGTAAAGGCACAAGCTGATGATTCTCTTAACAGAAATGGTTCAAGCCTATTGTTTTAAAATGAGTGGAAATGAAATGTAAGATAACAGATAACAAGCCCAAAGACTATATTATGATTTGATATAATTTTGCAGCGACTGTCACCATAGTTTCTTTCTTCCTAGATAGATAGCAATATTACTAAACTCTTATAAGATGTCTGATAGTAAACATTAATAGTTTATGAAGTTTCATTAGAATGGAAATTTCCCCAAATCTTTGGAGACTGCCACCCATTTCTTGGTTATAGATGCGTGAAACAAGAACATGGTCTTTGAATAGAAAAACAGTACATTTTCTTAGAAATCATATCACCAACAAGAGAACTCTAGCTTATGGGATGAAACTAGTCAAAATGTGTCACCTATCTACGGTTGAACCTGTACACCTAAGGCTCATGGAACATAGCAGAACAAAATGAAGAGTAGAAAGAAAACTAGTGCATCCCTCAAATCTCACCAGTGAAGCCTCTTTATACAACAGAGTGTGATGCACACAGAAGGCCACAACTGGTCAAATTTTAAGGAATAAGAGACTGCAGGGTATATGTCCTTGGATAGGACTCCTATATTAAACCTCACCCATCCATGGTTCAGGGACCATTGTGGAAGGGGTTGGGGAAGACAGGATTGGTTCATGAACATAGGGTGGTAGAGGCTTTCAGGCCCCTGGAAGCTCACACATGTGAACTTGTGGCAATAGCGGCATTGAGCACAGGACCCATGCTGACTCATTGAGACAAGAACCCAGAATGGATCAGGGGAAATAGGCAGTGGACTGGCCTGTCTGGGAACATTTGGAGAATGATTACTACTGGGTGAGGGAGAGTAGACCTTACAATCTCTAGACAGGCTGACTAGACTCCAGTGAATGAATTTGCAGCAAAGGACATTTATTTGACAAATATTTGACTGCGTAGGGCTTAACATGTATGGAGGAACACATGAGGTTCGTTGCAGGGGTGTGGGGGCCATGGATGGAGGGGGGTGTCTAAATTTGATTGAGAACTCTTTTATGAAATGTACAAAAGCTCAATATTTTCTTTAAAGTGTCACCACATAAAAAGACCAGCCAGTCATTGATGCCTATGATCCCTGTTTCTCACATATGGGTGAGGATAGTGAAAACATAAGAAAGGAAGAGGATAAGGAAAGGGATATTGCTTTCCTAAGTAGTCCAACCCTGGGCTGTGGAGATAGCTGAAGTCAGGAAAGTGCTTGCCTTGAAAGGATGATTTCCTGAGCTCCGTTCCCAGCATCTATGCAAAAATGCCACACATAGTGGTTGGTGTCACGCACTTTTGAACCCATTGCTGAGAAGGTAAAGACAGGAGGCTCTCTGGCCAGCTAGTCTGCCCTAATTGGTGAGTGCCAAGCCAACGAGATACTGTGAGACCCTGCCTCAAAGCAGGTAGACAGGATTCATAAGGTTAACACTGAAGATAGTCTCTAGCTTCTGCACAGATACATGTACCCACATGCACTAGCACACACACATAAACACATAAAATAAAAAATGCATAAGAAGTTCAAAACCCAATCACTATTCCCTTGATGACATAAAGATATATTTTATGCAATTCTTGCATTATAGAACAGCAAAAAACTAATTAAGTACTAAACACCCACCAATTTTGACTGCTTTTGTTAAATCATAAATGTTTCTGTGAATAACACTATTACTCAACCTAATACCATGGAACCTGTAGGAGTATGTTTTTCCACAAGAACATATTTGGCATATAGAGCCCTGATACAGCATCATAGAAAGCTTCCTACTAAACTTCATTTACCAAGGCTTGCTTTCTTGTCAGCTTTAGATATGTGTCATCTTAATATTTATTCCAAATTTATAAGGAATTTGGCAACTTACTAAATGATAGGAGCCTTGAATCAATTTACAATGAGCTAAAAAAATCTATGAGTATTAGAGAAAGAAATACTGTCATTGCTTTTATAAATATAGTTATGCTATGTTCTGTATATAAAGAATTCATCATCAGTAAGACTTATTTTTAGTGGAATTTGTACTTAGTTTCACTTTGACTTTATAATTTCCTTAAACAATTTTTCTCTTATTAAGAAAGAGGAAGGTAGCCAGGCAGGATGATGCAAGCCTGTAATTCAGGTCTCGTGAGGCAGATATGGGAGTTTCATGAGTTCAAGTTTAGCTAGAGATGCAAAGTGAGATTCTGTCTCAAAAACATAATTAACAGAAACAAAGGTAGATAGGGAGATGTGTGGCAGGGCTTTTTGGTCCACATTCTTGTGTAGTTATTTTCCCTGGCAATCTTTCTGATGTAATAAGAATTACCTTCAGACTTCATTATGGATTTTCTTCCTCACACCCTTTATTTCCTTTCATCTCCTGTTGCATGCTGATCAACTTTGGTTACCACAATAGGTTTCTGGAGTGATGAAATATAAAGTCTATGAGTATAGTGATGTGATGTTTAAGCTCACTGAGAAGCTGGCTCTGTCAGCAGGGTTGCTCATAACCCCATTTTAGTCCTGAGCGTGTTTGTCCCCAAGTTTTCTCCAGGACTTTTTATCCAGGGACGGGCTGGTCCCTTTGCCCTGTGACAATGAATAAAGGTGAATAGCAAAATGGGTCAAGAGTGTAAAGATCACTGTGCCTTTGGGAACAGAAGGAGGGTA
The DNA here is from genome assembly GCF_000622305.1 of Nannospalax galili. NCBI lineage: Eukaryota > Metazoa > Chordata > Mammalia > Rodentia > Spalacidae > Nannospalax > Nannospalax galili. The sequence continues at coordinate 4,406,373 of NW_008356676.1, forward strand.
GATCATCTGAGTAAAAACATTGCCCTTGAGAACAGCTAGAAGGAAAAACATTCTCAGCATTGTCTGGTGTCATCTCAAAACTTAGCACTCAACCTATAGTGGGAGTGGCTCATTGGAAATCTCAGTTGAGGGGATGGTGATCTGGCCAGGAGCCTTTTTATCACTTGAGGGCTTCAGCTGACTGTATGGGGATTCTCCGGGCCATGCTCCTAGGGCATGTAAGTATCTGATCTGATATTATGCTATTTATCTGCTGCTTGATGTTTTGACCTTTACTGTATGTAATAAACTCGCTCATTCTAAACTGAAAGTGTGGCTATTGTTGTTCATTCTCTGTATGAAGCGTAATTTGTGTACTTGGCAGAATCCTGGAAATGTCACTACTCCTTCTAAGGAGTAGATACTCCAAAGTGTCTGAAGAAAAGCCCTGTCTGAAAAGACCTGCTATTTTGCTTGTTGGCTGGAGAATGGGCAAAGTAGGCTGGTTCTTTTGCAAAGTGTGATCTAGCAAGCTGAAAGTTTGTGTGCTATACCACGTCGTTCAGCCTTTGAAAAAGAAATGATGTGACCTTCGACCTGGTGAGATTGGTGTTTAATGACCAACTATGGGAAGGCTATTGAGGATCAAGATCTAGTAAGACAGGAAAAAATCAATTGGAAAAGGAAGTGGCAGATTTATAGTCATCTGGCAACATTGGAAATGGAAGACCTTAGTGACCTAGTGACCTTAGTGACCTTAGTGACCATGTTCATATTTATCAGAATGTAGCTTATAAACCACAGTCATTCATTATTATTATAGGAAAATGAAGACCAAGGGTGCGGCAAGAAAAGTTCACTTGGTAATTGCTGTGGTAGGACTAAATTGATACCTTGATACCTTGATACCTGGGATGGTGCATGAGATGATGATGAAACTACAGAGGGATGGAGTGATGAGGATGAAGAACTTTACCCCCCAAAATCCTGCCTCTTCTGTGCTGACACCTAGAACAACAAAGGGATGTTGAGGTTCATAATGATGTAATTGAAGAGTTTACGCAGCAATAATAAATGACATTATCTAAGGCTTCCAAGAGACTAGGAACTAACACTCGATTAGTGATTGATGACCCACAGTCAATTTCCCATGGAATCGAGTTATTAATACCACTTCTATATTATGTAAGGTATTTTGGCTCTGCTAATGAATAAGACAGGTAATCAAGCTGATGAACTGATTGAAGAAGTAACACAAGTAGGAAAGTTGGACACATGGACCATGGGAAACTCCCCCTCCTCCAGTATTGTGAGAGGAGAGCTTGAGTATTCCAGAGACAGGTGTTCAGTTATTGCCCTTCTAAAGGCAGGAGGAGTGGCATATGATGATGGAATGACTACCCGAGAACTGTGATAGATGCATAAATATAAGGAGCGAATGGACAGAAAGCATTCTTGTCCTCTACAAAGCCTCTGGTTGCTGGTTGCTGCTTCTATCATGGTCTTGCTGCTCCAAAAACTTCTTCTGCTTTGTTTTCTGGCTTACTCTTTTGACAGGAAGGTCAAACACCAGATGTTAAGGTGAACTGCAAAGATTTGAAGCTCCATGTTAAAATGACATTTATTTGAACATGGGTCAAGTATGCTAACCTGAGTTAAGAGGGATACAGGAGCAGAGCCCTGTTTGTTTAACTTATCCAAAATTGTTACAGTTACTACATTAGGCAGTAGCAGGTGGAATGGGAGATCTGTGCAAAAGAAATGATGCTGTCATTGAAAATTAGCCAGCTTCCTAAACAGGATTATGAAATAATAATAGTGTCCATACAGACTATATTATTAACACATATATTAAAAGGAGTAATACAAAATTGAAATGATGAATCATACTAATTTGGGATCAATCTGTATCTTATAAGCCTTTTACTTGTTCCTGTGTTGGCAGGAAAGTGATGTAACCCCCACATGGAAATATATTCAGCTACTATAGTGATCCAGATGAAGCAATAGCATATACTAGGTGGCCAGTGGAAATAGGAGTTTTGATGCCTTCTACTCAGTGGAACTACCATATAGGGTATGCTAGAAAGGTGATGGATCATGGAGAATGAACACAGGCTATATTCAGTAAAATGAATAATCCTCCTCTCACTGCTGCTGCTCCGGACACAGTTTACTAGAGCAGGTATAGTGCCGTTCAGGTTCTTCGTACTTTGTGCTGTCATAGGTTTGGCTTATGCTTTCTTTGATGTGCCTCTCCCTGCTAAGTGATGGAATCAGTTTGTGTGATAGTTAATTTTAGTTATCAATTTGACTGGGTCCGGAATCAACTAAATTACAGTCACTGGGGACCCTCCTGAGGGATTACTTTGATCAGATAATTTGAAGCTGGACGACCTCTCAAAAATATACCTTTTAGTCACAGCCCAGTTACTAGGCCATGGAACAAGGAAACTTTTGCTGTTTGTCTCCTTGCCTTCACTCTTGTTGCTGTGGCATTCCTTTGTCAATATTAGAACCAGGTTCTGAATCTGCAACTCTCCTGGAATCTTCCAGGACTTCAGTACAAGACTGGTACTACTGAGACCACCAGCTTCATGAACTGAGAAACTACTGCATTCTCAGCCTCTTCATATCACACAGCTATTGTTGGACTACCCAGGCCCTCTCCTCTAAGCCATAGATTGAATATACATAAAACATATGTGTATATTATATATTCATTCTACCTGGTCTATACCTTTAGAGAAATTTGACTAGTACAGATTGCCTTTACCTGACATATACATTCACTCACCTACCGCAAGAATATGTATTCAATGTATTCATAGTCTAACTATCTGCCTTAATGGTATAGAAGAACATTTGCATCGTATAAAAGTATTGGTCTAAGTTCAGATAACCTGTTATAGTGATCCATCATGCTTCAAGGGATGGAGGAATAAACAGTGCAGAAAGCCTTAGAGTTTGTGATTGCTGGATTAAAATAATTTGGTAGGAAATTAACCTTGCAAAGATTCAGGGACCAGGAGTTACTTTTAAGTAATGTATAATCAAGGATAATGGGAAATAGTACCTTAATCTAGATAAAAGGTACTGGAAATTCCCATTCCATAGAATATAAAGGAAGCACAAAAGTTTATCAGTCTACTTGATATCTGGCATCATCATATCCCTCATCTGGGATAAATCTTGTACAAAGTAACTTGAAATAATTTGTATTTGAATGGGGAATATAAGTCAGAGCAAGCATTTGAGTAATACAGGTAGCACATGACCTCTGGTGTCAGATCAGGCCATATTGAATTAAAACCACCAGTTGCTGGGATGTATGCCAACTTGAGGAAAGAGTGTGCCTTTAGGCTTCTGTCATAGAAGCCTGACCTCTTCCAGTGAAGTCCATACACCTTTTGAGAAACAGTTAATGACTTGTTACTGGGCTCCAATTGATCTAGTCACTGCCAATCATGAACTATTGATGAAACCTGGCACTCAGAGCAAGGCTACCACTCATAAATAGGATATGTGCAGGTGTCCAGTATTATCAAGCAGAAGTAGTACAAACAGGATAGAGCAAAGGCAGGGCTCAAGGGTGCCTCATTTTTGCATGAAGAAATTAATAACATTGCTCCAGCAGATGCCAGTTCCTCCCAATTGTTTTTTGAGACAGGGTCTTCATGTATCCACAGCTATCCTGGACCTTCCTATGTGGACCAAGCTGGCCTTAATCACAGAGAGATCTGCCTTCTTCTGCTTCCTGAGTGCTGGGATTAAAGGCCTTAAAAGCCACCGTGCCTGGCCTTCCCATTTCTTGATGTCATAACAGGGCCTCCAATTAATGGAGAAAAATGTATGATCAGTTGTCTCCTAAATCTCAGACCCATGCAAGGTTTACCAATGAAGGTGCTAAGATAGTCAATGGAGTGTGCTTTTAGAAAGTTGTGTCTTACAATCCAAAATTGGAAGTAATCATACAGACACAAGGGGAAAGTCAATATGCAGAAATACATGTCTTATGTCAGGCCTTTTGAAGTGAGTATCCAGGACAGTGCCATATCTGAGGCAAAATGAATGGCCATTTTTATGACCTGATGGTAAAAAAATATTGAGAAAACTTCTATTGGATCATATTTGGCAGTGGTCTTGATTAATGACGTTTACTGCCTTTCAGGTTGATGCTCACAGTGTGCCTAAACCTGCAGAATAGCATTCAACTTCACAACAGATTCTTTAGCCAAATATCATTTGAAAGTTTGTTCAAGCATCAACTCTTAATTTTTAAAACCTTGCAATTAAGAGTGATGCTTGAACATCCTTTCAAGTGACTTGTGACTTGGTAGTACTGGATTTGCACTACCCCATGGAAAGTTGGTTTGAGTCTATGTAACAATTTGTTTTTCTACCAGTGTTGGCGTGCAATTCCCTCCAAGTCCTTTTGGACTGGTTTTAAGAAGGTCAAATCTGGCCATCCAAGACTGCCACCCAAGAATTCAAGTACTAAAATAGAATGATTGTCCAGGGAGACTAAAGTGATTTTATGTAATGCTGGGACTCAAGATACATCAATCCAAATATGATAAATATCATTGAGTTAATAGTTTTGTCATTTGAGAAAATATAAGGAAACCCATCAGCACTGCTAACTGTAAGGGAAGCGATTGGATCAACTAATCTTTGGAGGTTGGAAATAAAATATGGATCACATAACCCTTAGGAAGCTTCTCATGCTGTAGAAATTGTGGCACAATTTCAGGATGAAACAGTAATGGTCATCTACCTAGAAGAGGATAAATTTTATTATACATCTTTTAATCACATTTGCGTGGATTCTAGATTTTTTTTTTATCTGATGTGCATCATGTCACAGAGCGCTGCTAAAGGTTGCTTGATCTATACTGACTGGTTCAGTATTACTCTTCCCAAGAGAGCTCTGCTGATTCTTCATTGCTGGACCAACTGTACCACTCCTATCAGTCCAGTGGTTTCCAGAGGGAGTTAGCTAATATATTTTCCCAGGTCAACAAAAACTTCTCCTGGTTCATGAACATAATTTATTAGACCCAGACCCAGAGAAACATCCCCAATTTCACCATCTGGCATCCTAGTACAGCCCTCATATAAAATTGGGACTTTACTTACAATAAACCTATAAATAATTTTTAAATTTTATTATTCTTATTTTATGTGTATGAGTGTATTGCCTGCATGTGTATAAGTGCACCTGTGTCATGCAATGCCCATGGAGGTTAGAAGTTGTCAGATTCCCCCAGAACTGGTGTTACAGGTTGTTAGCCACCATATGGGTGCTGGGAATTGAACCCGGGTCCTCTGCAAGAGCAGTCAGTGTTCTTAACCTCTGAGCCATCTCTCTAGCCCCATAATTTTATACAGATGCCATTTGTAAACATATTATGGTACATGTGGTAGTGTTGATAATTCCAGGAAGCCTTTGCAGTTAACAATTTCTGGTTACATGTGATGCAAAATATATTAAATCAATCCACTTGTTCTGTTCAATGAGTTATAGTCCTGGAGGATTGTTACAAAATAACCTGATAGGAGAGCTTTCAGGGACATTTGTAGATGCTACAGGGATGAATTACACTAAACGATCATCTATTATTGCTATGTCTATCAGACACTTGCTAACTTTACCATTGTTAGGTACGGTTAATGAGTACTGTCTTGGCATTAACTGTGCCAGTCTACCAACATACTGTAACTCACCAACACTTGTAGTCATTTGTTTACTTATTAATAGTCATTTTAACTAGAGTAAAATGAAATGTCAGACTAGTTTTAATTTGCATTTCCATAATTGCTTAGGATTTTGAACTCATTTATTAGACATTTGTGTTTTTTCTTTGGAGATTGCTCCATTAAGTTCCTTAGACCATTTTATGATCAGGTTGTTTTCTTTATTGGTGTTCAGTTTTTTAAGCTCTTTATATATCCTAGACACTAATCCTCAGTTACATGTATAGGTGGGAAAATTTTTCTCCCATTCTATAAGCTGCCTCTTCATCTGATGAATAGCTCTCTGGTCAGTGTAGCTTATCCTCATGAGGTCTCACTTTTCAGTTGTTGGGCTTAATTTCATATTCAGAAAGTGCTTACCTATGCCTCTATCTTTAAGTATCTTCCCTACTTCATTCCTTATTAGTTTAAGGTGTTTGATTCATGTGGCATTGATTTTTATGCATATAAAGAGATAAGGATCAAGTTTCACTCTTCTATGTAAATATTTAGTTTTCTCAGCACCATTTGTTGAAGAGACGGTCTTTTCTTCAGTGTGTATAGTTGGCTGATTTTGACAAACAAACCAAAATGTTTTCTACACATTTAATCTTTTCAACAAGACAGTATGGCCAGTTGAAACCCATGGGTAGACAACTTTATCTCTGCTTCAGACAACTATTCAGAATAGATACAGAATAGACAACTATTCAGTAGATGAGAGAATGAACCCAGAATACTTATCAAGGATAAAGTACCACACCATCTTCTTCAATCTAAACCACCCAAACAACCGACTCCTCAGATCTCCCTCTTGTCACGTGACTTGCCTGGAGCCCTTTTCCTGTTGTAGGTTCACTCCAAGGACACACCAGCCTTGGATACTATAATAAGATTCTAGGCTAGGTCCATTTGCCTTCCTTACACTGCCATTCTTTGGCTTTAGGCTTATTGTTGCTCTTCTTAAATATCTCCTTTCTTTTGATCTAATTTATAGCAGAAGCTATTGGGGGAATAAATGTTAACTGTGTACCTCTCACCTTGACTTTCGCTTTCATGTGTTGTCACTGCCTATTTTTCCTCAGTGCAGTGCTCTCCAGATGTGTATCACTAAGCTGTTTTAAAAGAGCCAGTGCTACATTTCTACACTTTTGTGCACATTCCCTTCATCCTACTTTATTGTTGTTGATTCTTTACCTGATCGGCCTCTGGTCTCTCTCTGTATTCTCATGAAAAGCTAGATTCCTCTAGATACATGTCGCCACTCTCAGTTCAAACCTCACTTTACTCAGAGCTGCCTTTAAGGGCTTAATTTCCATCATTAATGCTTTATCTCTGACATTTCTATTCCCATAGAGCTGGTTTCCTACTTTTGCATGCTTAGACTGTGAGGAGAGTGTCTGCCATCTCCTCCTCCAGTCCATTCTCCAGTTAGTTTTCTTTTTCTGATCTCTGAGATTAACCTTCTAAAATCTAAATGAGTCGTATCATCCCTCTGTTCATATAACTTCTAAATCCTCCTCTTCAGGTCAATCATACTCCTGACTTCTTGAATCTCATAAGAAGGGCCGAAGTGGCTTCTTCACCTTTTTGCTCATCTTGTTTTTCAATGAAAATTTTGTTCCATTTCTTTCATCACAATATTCATGTCTCCCATCTGTCTGGGACTCCTCTTTTTTCCTTTATCTGCTTAATCTAGTCACTTTCAACCTAAGTCAAGCAGGACCTTTCCTATGAGTCCTTTCCAGACAGGTCCACAAGGAAAGGATCTTGCTGTTTTTCTGAACCTCAGCTTCAGCCAGATATTTATGTAACCAGTGAATTCATTTACAACTCTGTCATTTCCAGCTGCCTTGTAGGTCAATACCCATCACAGCAACAGGCAGGATTGATCAGGGAGCGATCTCCATCTGTCATTAAGACAGCCAAAATGACTCCATCATTCATGAGCAGTCACCATCCAGTCACTGTAATAGTGAAGACAGCCCTTGTCACAACTCTGTCCTCTTCAGCATTTGCATGCAGTCACCATTTCTAAGTGAGGGGGACGATTAGGAAAATTATAACTATCAGTGCTATGCTTGATATTTTATGTTTTAAACTGTGCCATACATATTTTGGGGGCATAATGACAAGTCACTAGATTTTATTGGAATAGGAGATAACTTTACAACTTTTAAAATGAATTATTTTTGGTGACTAAATCAAGTGAAATTTAAAGTTCCAGGACGTTTACATTTTATTAGTAACAAATTGATAGCACATGGGTTTCTTTCTGTTCCAGTCAGCAGCCTTACTTTCATTCTATTTTGCTCTATTATCAGAGGAGGTTTTTGATACATGTATAAGCAAATATTTTCTTATAGTGCAGCAGAAATGAGATGCTCAAATGTTTTAACAAATCAGGTTTTCCAGTTAATCTGGGTTTATTCCAGTCCAGGATATTGAATACCTTTGATTACTCAGGGGGTATTTCCAGATCTGTAGCATCCTAAGATTGTATTTCAGAACATTCATCTGCATATTATGAAGTTTTCATAAATACAAACTTTTTTTGAGTTTCACAGAGCTGCTAATCTCAGTTCAAACTGGCAAACTTGTCTGTTGCTGTTTTCCCTTACAAAATCTTTTAAATAATATAATAAACCAGTAGCTAATATTTACTGAGTCCCTGGTATATGCTGAGGCTTATATTGAGTACACTGTAGAGTTGTTGTATCTTGTAACTAAAGAACACTTAGTTGTACTTACAGCTTGGAAAAGGATTTTCTATGTGTCCACATGTGTGTATGTGTGTAGGCACATGCTTGCCATGATGTGTCTTTGGCGATCAGAGGACCAAGAGTAGGAGTGATTTCTCTCCTCCTATGACATGGGTCCCAGGGATCAAACTTGGATCTTCAGACTTGGTTGCAGACATCTTTACCCGCCAAGAGACCTCACCAGTCCTGGTAATACTTTTTTTTCTTTTTGGTCTTTTTGACAAAAGTTCTCCCTGTAGTCCCAGCTGGCCTGGAACTTGCTATGTAGTCCAGGTTGGCCTGGAACTCTCAGAGATCTGCCTGCCTCTGCCTCCCAAGTGTTGGAATTAAAGGTGTGCACCACCACACCCGGTTCTGATGACAATTTTTTGTTATAAATATGTTAATATATGAGACACATCTATGTTAAAATAGTTTTTTATATGAAACAGAAGTGTAACTGGTTATCCTATATTCTCTCTGGCAACCATAAAATGGATTATGACATTTAATTTGCACTCATTTGAGGATATAGTTGTAAATAACACAAGATTAAGCCTTAATAAATTAAATACTTTCCCCAAAGTCACTGAGCTAATAAATGGAGGAAATTTTGCTGCTGAGGTCTGTGTGATGTAGAGCTTCAGCTCTTCATCCTACCAACTCTGGCATTCTTATGTAGAATTTTGCTTTGAGAAATTAGAAACTTAAACATCTTTAATTGTCATATAATCATTATGAATATATTTCCACTCCCATTGAATGACTGATTCCTGAATAATCACTTACACTAGCATTATGATTTTGAGAATACTTTGGTAGTTTAGTCAATAAAGAATGACATATTTTCCTGCACTTTTCATTGGATGTTATTAAAATTTTAATGAAGCTGTATATATTCCTTTCCATGACTACTTGCATCCCCTTTTGAGGTCCTTAATTTTCTTCAGTACTGAGAACTGAACAGCCATCTGATGTGGTGTTTCAACATCCTGATTCTCAAGCTGAAGTGTGTGTTGGAATCTCCTGGAAGACTTGTTAAGACAGATTTCTATTTCCTATGGGCAGAGCTTCTGAGTCATAATATTTTGGGTGTGCTAGATAATTTCCTTTTCTAGTAACCTCCTAGGTGAGGTTGACACTACTGGTCTTGGGACCATCTATTGAACGTCACTAGTCTGCAGAACATCCAAACCCTGTATAGTTTGGTCCACATTTGCCATTCCTTATTTAGCACACTGATTTCTGCTCTCAAGGTTAAATTAATTTCCAGATAGGAGAACTACTTTAATGAAAATGTAATCTAGAACACAAGATCATGATCAGTTTTAAAGTATATATTAAAAAGTTCCTCTACAGCAAATATGTCAATGATAATATCAGCTTATGGCTGTGTTGCTCGAGGTCCCTCTGGGTCTCTTGTGCCATCAAGCAAACAATTTAACATATCTTTGTGTGCATTTATTGACTTACAGAGGAATAAGTACCCAGTGCCTAGCCTTAGCTCAGAGCCCCATATCAGACTGCGCCACGCCCATAGTCACCACTAGCATTCGCTCATGCCTCAGGGGCCAGCGTCCATAAGTGTCAGTCCATTCTGTCCTTGAGCTGCTGTGAGGCTGCTTATTCCCCACACCTCCCTGCGCTACCTGCAACTCTTGGCTTCCGTGTTCAGATGGCTCTCAGAAGCTCCTCAGTAGTCCACCTTCCACGGCAGGCCCCGCCCCTTGGAGGAACTAGCCAATTGGGAGATAGGCTGATACAGGCTTTGAATAAAACTTTATTCTGAATAACATTTCTGCTTTACAAAAACCAAGTTTTGGGTATTTTAATTGTATGATACACCTTTTACTGGCTCAGAACAACTGTCATAAAAGATATTTGGCAGACACTTTGAGCACAGCATCATGGTAGGTACGGATTGGTAACTAGTGCTGTGGAGTCCTTGACTCCCAGACCATGCTCATCTTTATCTTCTACCTTCAGGGCCTTGCATAATTCTAATCTTGTTTCAGTGCTCAAAAAATACTTGTGGAGGGAGTGTTGGAGAGATCCAACCTTCCTAAAGATTTGGCAAAAGGAGTTAACTCATTACATAAGGAGTCTTGGGAAGTTGTGAATTGATTGATAGAAGAAAGTTCTTCTCCCAAATAGGACATCCAACTAACCTTGGGAATATGGTTCTGGAATCATCTCCTTTGAGACAATGAAGAAAAAAACAAACAGAGCTTCCTTCAACAGAAAGACTTTATGTCATTGTAGAATTAGATGAAGTAAAAAATATACTTAGCTTGAGACATGGGATCTAAAATAAAATAAAATCACCTTTTAGTCAGAGGAAGGTAGGAAGAGAAGAAATAATATATCATATTTCAGAGGAAGAGAAGGAATAATATGTCATATGTATTGGTTTGCATTTTGAGTCAGAGAGGGAGGGATAGTATGAATTGGTAGTAATTGCATATTCTTCAAGCAGGACTCTATTTATCACTGAGAAGTGACATTTACAAAAGCTCGAGATGGGGGAAACAAGCTACTGAGGAGTTATTTTGAGAGAAATGTGGTAAATACCTAAAATGGGAGCTAGTCTGCTTAGTACCTAATGTACATGTATGAGTAAGACCCAGAAAAATGCATGAGGACCCCCAAATATGGATACCCATATATCTCTAATTGTAAGCCTCTTTGTCAAGAAAAACATCCTTTTACAATTCATCATAACATTAGCCTTGTGTTCAGCCTGGTTCACTTCCGGTCTGTGTCCCAGATTTAGAAGCCTCAGTCCCCAATGTTTTCATGGCTCACAAGTTCCTTGATGTGTAGCATTGTGGTGTGTTCTTTGTTTCCTTGTCAGCCTTACTTATGTTCATATTTGTGTTACATTTGTAAGGCAAATCCTACTGAATGCCCTGTAATGAATTCCTTAGGCTAAAATGATTTTTTTTCTTAGAATTGATTCTCTACTTTTGAAAAACCTGTTTTCCACTTCCACATTTAACTGCCCTTCTTATTCTTTACTTTTGAGCTGTAAAATGTCTTTACTAGGCCTTCCTGACTTTCCCATCTACCAGCTCAAGTTAAATGGAGCACTATGCCTTGTGTTTTGCTTGCAAGCTGCACCTGCTTTCGATAGATCTGAGCACGTGATGTTGTATTGCATGTACTTGCTTTCTGGTTTACTTAACACCGCTAGCCCCAGAAGTGTCTTGAAGTCAAGGACAGAGTTTTCAACATGATGATGGATCAGATTCTAGCAAGTCAGTGACTATATAGAGGTTCTTTGCATCAGAGTTGAATGAATATACTAATACATGAAATCAGCAGAACTAAAATTCTGTTTGTGTCCAGAAGAACTTTGACAGGGAAAAATAATAAAAAACAATGGCAGCAATTTGGAAATAATCAGAAAATGGTCTTTAAAATAATTATGCTGATATGTTTTTTTTGTAAGCAACTACTGTAGTGTTGTACCTTTTAAAGGTAAACATTCTTAGTTGCAAAAAACAAAACCTTTTAAAATCTCCTTTAAGGGATAAGAGACTTTATAAAAAAAAGTCAAGACATCCATATTGTCCAAGAGGATGGAGAGTTGAGTTCCAGCTGAGCAGGCAGGAAACAAGTACACATCAAACATCAGGGCACTCTAGAGGAAACTACCGTCATCGCCATCAGATCAGGCAGCTCACACAGGTCACTAAGCGTGACCCCCCTGCTTAAACCTCTGTTATTGCCACTTCTGAGAACTGAGATCCCTCTGCCCTCTTCTACCCACCTGCAGTGCTGCCCTTTTCTCATCACTTTCTTCCTAAAAGAAGTCTCAGTTGAATTTCTGCATCTCTGCCCCTGCTGGAGAGGTTGGCAAGCTAGTTGGGGAGTGGGAATCACTGGGTGGAAAGAGGGCAGAGTGCTTTACAGAAGGCTGCAGAAAGACAGTCTCTGCTTCACTACTCTCAAAGCACACACAGGAGCTGGAGGTTTAATGAAGTAACTTCTTGAGATGCTTTTTTTCATGCAAATAGTTTCACATTCATTAGTTTTTACTGCTGACCTTTGCATATCATAAAATGCCTTTAAGAACCAGCGAAATAGCACAGCTGGTAAAGATGCATGCTACCAAGCTTGACGATCTGTGTTCTAGCCCCAGGACCCACATGATAAAAGGAAAGAACTGAGTCACGCAAGTTGTCCTCTGACCTGCAGGTTCACCATGGCAAGCACACATGTCAATACTCACACATGTATAAAGAAATAGATGTTAAAAATGCCGTGAGCTGCAGTAGGAAATTTTCTGATTATTGCATAATTTTCATGACTTCTAGCATCTCGGTATCAATGTTGTTTCCTCTCTTGCTCCTGGGACACACACCAATAATACTTAGTTCTCATTTCTTAATCCCTTGGAGTGGTCTGACAACCAGTTTGTTTTCATTTTTTTTTTAACCTAAAATTTCTTTTAAGTTTAAAAAAATGTTGCTGACGTTTTGAAAGTGAGCAAATTGTCACTGAAGTCACTTAAAATAATGGGACATAGCAAGAGTTACATTTGTCCACCCAAACTGCTTGATGTCTATGTCTGAAGCTGGGAGACATGAGGAAATTGAAGGGTGCAAGTTAAGGACTGACATTGAAACAGCAGCATTCAGTGGTAATTTCAGCCATCAGGGTCTCTCATGGAGTCAGGAGGATGTCCATTCTAAGGGAAATCAGAAAATAAAAGGAAGTGTTACTAGATCTGGATTTGTTTTAAAGTTTTTTGGTCTTGTGGCATTGCTGGGTTCCCCCAACACTTGCTTCTGAACATTTACTCTAAATAATACCATCCTTCAAGTTACTTCCTTTCTCTTCAGGCAGTCAGTGCTTTGATAATAAGATGATAATTCAATATAGAAATTACTGGTCAGGAGATGAAGAGGTATTTCAGCAGTTACAAGGATGTATTTTTCTTGCAGAGGACCTGAATTTGGTTCCCAGTACCCACATCCACACTGGGTGGCTCACAACCACTTGTAACTCCAGCTGCAGGGAATCTAACTTCCTCTTTTTGCCTCCCCAGGCAACAGCATTCATACGTACATACCTCCCTCCCAGACATGAATACATACACATAAGTAAAAATATAAAATATATCTTAAACTTTTCTTAGCCAAACCTTTCTTTGTTAGCTGAGAGGACTAATGGTATAGAGATCTTATTTTTACCTTTAGTTCCCAAACCTCTCAAATACAGCCAAATCTTTAAATGCAGTGGCCACTAACAGGACTTTCAATCTTAAAATATTGTATTCATCTTTTAGTTAATTGTTCCCATGCATTCTTCTCAGTACTATTGTCACTCAGGTCACAGGAAATCCCAGACCTGGACTGTCTTCACATTCACGCCACTTACATTTGTAGAAGTTTATTGCCAGGAATGTTTAGTTTCTACTTCGCTGCTTTTCCTGAAACTCAGTGTCAGTGGGGTCTCTCATTTGTGTCTTTTTTTTTTTTTTCAGCTTTATTCTTGATTCTGCTTTTTTCTGTTTCTAAAAGTTGGAATTTCAAAACCATACCCATTGTTTCCCTGCATTCATACAAAGTAGCATTCCAACATTGCAACCTAAAATCTTAACAGCATGTCTATTTAGGTGACACTGTATATTCATGCCACAGGTAAAGGGATATGGTGTCCAAGATTTGGAAACACATTTGAGTGGAATGGAAACTGTCTAGATATAGGCCTTACTACACTTATTTTCTTGAGCTTCAGTTTCTCAACATAATATGCGGAAAAAAACTACACTAACATTACAGCATTGAGGATTTGAATGGTGAAGTACTAATGTTTATAAAGTGTCATATGGAATACTATTCAATTGTTAAGATAAACAAAATTATGAAATTCCAGACAAATGGATAGAACTCGAACCCAGGACAGCAAGCATCACATAAGTAATACTTTGAATTTTTAGATTGGTGTGTTTCAATTGGAAAATCCACAGAGAACAGACAACTACTAAGGGTCCATGGCATGGGGTTCATGGGAGGGAAGATATAATACAGTGATATAAAGGGGAAATTAGACTACTATGATATGAAGGGTTAAATTGGGTGAGGAATAAGAAAGCAGAGCACAAAAAGGTGTAAAGGGAGGGGTATCTAACACTACCGGCTTCTTGAAAAATCATATGGAAACCTACTACTATAGAAACTTCTTAAAGTATGTACATACACAATATTTATAAACAAAGATTAAATAGGGTTTCACTATAATGAGGGGACAATGCTCCTATCTGACACCACAGATTAGCAATGAAAAGTATAATTCCAGGAATGGACTCCCTCTTTTGAAGTTGTTGACCACTGAGGGCCAATTCAAACAATACTGGCCTTTGCTTTAATTTAGTCTTGATGGTAAGACTCTATTGCTTAATACAGTACAAATATGAGTTGTAGAACAAATGAGGAGAAATCGAGGCAGTACTAACATCAAAACCTCATCTCTGTTGCTTAACTTTCATGGTACTAGAAGGCCTATGCATGCAACTGTAAGGAAAAAGTAATCATCAACCTTATCCAGTTGCAAATCCTGTAAACTACAACAACAACTGGCCTGACAGGATATGCCCACTGCTGCATTGGTGGCATCAATGTATGGAAGTAAACAACCACCTTCTGCTTGGATTTAAGGCTCACTTCAGAAGATAGAGCCCATACCTTGCACTATTATCAGGGTCAGGAACCTGTGACTAGATAGGTCATAGGCTGTAGGAGAGAACCTATTACTATTATCTGCTCAAAAGACACAGCATTATATTGAATCTTAAAAGCTTATTGTTATACCCAAAGATTAGTGCATCTCTCAGCTCTCACCAGAGAAGCGTCTTCTTGCATCAGATGGTGGTTAATACAGAGACCCACAACTAATCAATGTACAGAGAGAATAAGAGACTATGGAGAGTGCTCAGCCCTAAATGCAACACCTATATCACAGCTTCTCCTCCCAAGTCTCAAGGATCATTGAAGAGGGGGTGGAAAGATTTGGTAGATGAAAGGATAGATGGTAGATGGTAGATGAAAGGAATTCATATAGTCTGAACCCCAGAGAGTAGCTACACGTTTGAACTCACAGGAGTTTTGAGAACATGCACAAGACCTGTGGAAGCCCAACTAAGACAAAACTCAGCATGGATGTGGAAGTTGGGCCCAAAAGCTCCAGCCCCAGCTGAGGATCTATTGGCAATTGATAGCTGTAGGGAAAGACTCTGTTTTCTTTAAGGGTGTGATGACCTGTAGGTTGAACAGACTCCAAGAGACGGAACCACACCCTAGAGAATTTGAGGAATAAAAATTAGACTTGATAGGCATTAAGTAAAAGGAAAAATAATAACTGAGGATATGAAGTCCAGGCAGGGGTAATAGGGTAGGAATGGAAATGAAGGTGGGAGTCTGAATGTGATCAAAATACATTATATGAAATTCTATGGGCTGGTGAGATGGCTCAGCAGTTAAGTGCACTGTCTGTTCTTGCAGACATCCTGGGTTCAAATCCCAGCAACCATGTAGCAGCTAACAACTGTGTGTAACTCTGGTTCCAGTGGATCCAATGCCCTCTTCTGATCTCTGTGAGTACTGCACAACACAGGTGCAGTTACATACATGCAGGCAATACACTCATACACATAAAAAATAATAAATAAAATATTATAAAAGGGAAATCCTCAAATAATCAATAAAAATTTTTAAAAAGAAAAAGAACGTGTCATTATTCAGTACTATATACATTTTTATTAAATGAAAATTCCTAATTATGAAAATCATTGGTATTATAAGTGGTCAACAGTAATTGTGTTAGGAGGACAGATGAGGGTCCCCGAGAAACATGGAAATTTATAATTACAGGGAGTAGGGGAACCACATGATCTGTTCTGTACTGTACCTAGATTCACTGATTTTCTCAGTCTTCAAAGCCTCATGAAGCTTGCTCTTCTGTCTCTGACTGGTTCTGTTTCACATACAAAAATATCTGACTCCTTAAGAGATAATTCAAATCCTGTTGGGATCATTTCTAGTTAAATTGTTACTGAGGTCACAACCCTTATTCCTAAAACTATTAAAATTACAACTGATCATCTCATCTTCCAAGTAAGAGTTAAATTTCTTTCTCTTTCCTCGGGGCTCCTAGCTTTCTGTTCCATATTGCTGGCATATGTCTCATTACAGATTGTTTCAAATTGGGGGATATGAGGAGTGTGTTTGTCAATTGAGAAGGAAGGAGAACAATGGGCGGGAGGTAGTGAGGACACTTTCTTTTTCCATACAGTTCTGCAGGACGTATAACATTATTGTAAGAGTTTAATCACGATGTGATTAAACTTCAGGAAACTTCTGTTTTCTGAAAAATTAATTTTTGCTGAGAGAAACCTTGGAATCAAAGGGCCTATTGAATTGTTCTCCCTTGAAGCTAAGGCATGAGTGGTGACTGCAGAGTCTGCCCGGGAATCACTGGCAGGCATCAGGGTTTTGGAAGACTTAGTTTCTTACATTGCCTTTCATACTTAATATTTATGCCATTTGGAAATCTCTGAGCCTATTTGTTTCTGCCTGTGGAACTAGCTTAACATCTATTTAGCCTTGTAAGCAACTTAATGGGTTTTTAGCAAAGATCAGCTATTGTGTGGGTTTCAGTTACACCATTAAGGAGGGAAGTTGCCAACATAGGTATCATTGAAGTTAACATTAGTGTTAACAATGGTTGTTTATAAGAGACATCAGTTCCAAGGCTCAGATAGAGTTCTTTTGATCCTTAATCCAGGGATGTTCCTTCTATTACTTGCTGGCTTTCACCAACCTTATAGAGAAAAGAAACCTTAAATTTCAATGGCTTCATATATAAATGTATTATAAATTTGTTTCTCCTCCGTTTTAAATGAAAGGCGATTGGAGAGGGTCTCTGGTCTCTTCAAACCCCACGTCGTCATCTGGATCCAGTTAGAAAGTAGGAAAGTGTCCCACACATATCAGATGTTTGGTGAAGAGCAAGGTAACCAAGCTTTCATTGCCCTGGCTGATGCTTAGTTCCATAGCTGGACCTGAGTGTTAAGAAATGCAAGAATGCTGTGTGCACAAGGAAAATAATACAGGTTAATAAATAATGTGCTTTATGTACTACTTTTACTTTCTAAATTTAAGTATAACATATATAAATAATTCTGATTAATTCTAATTCTGAAAAATTGCAGGCCATGAGAATGTTATTTTTAGCCTATTTAAGTTCAGTGCATCTTTTCAACAGAAATCAAAAACCAGCAATAACAAAAGATTCTTAAACTGGCTCTATGGCTTTAATTTTTCCGAATTTAATTGTGGATACCACATGACTTTAATTGTTTTCTATTATAGGATGATGAATCCATTATTATATATAATATTTTATGCTTTAATGTAACCATAGCCCTAAAGTTAAAGTATGCATCATTTACCATTTGGAATTGATTTTTAGTTTTAATTAAGTGGGTTTTATTTATTAGCTTAATTGAAAGCTAACTACAGAAAAAAAAAACACAATGCATTTGGTATTCCACAGGTTTTGAGTATTTCTGGTTGATTTTTGAAATCAGTATGAGTATATCTGAATATATGAGTAATGTAAATGTTCTACATAATCTGGAGAATGCAGACATATACATAAACATCCTTATCTTCACAGATTATCAGTACCACTTTCTTCTGGCCCAGTGTGGTGGGGCACACCCTTAATTCCAGCACTAGGGAGGCAGATGCAGGCAGATCTCTGTGAGAATGAGGCCAGCCTGGTCTACAGGGAGACAGCTCAAAAAAAAAAAAAAAAGTACCACTTTCTTTTTTTTCTTTTAAAGTACATTTACATCTCCTATCGCAATGGGAATTGGAAATATTTCTCAGGTAATTTAGAATTTTTCCCTAATAAACAAAAGTACCTCTGAGTATTTTTGAGTACTGAAAGTCATCAGATCCAATTTTCTTCATGAAATGAACATTCTTAAGATTTGATGAATGACTGAGGAAATCATAAATTTTACTTTTTAGGAAATCTGAGTTCATTTTAAAATGACAAAAGTTTTAAGAAGAAAAATATAGAATCATTATAGCTATTAAAATGGTATTAATAAAGTATACATTATTCAAGGAATATGGAAAGTCGGGGATAATTGCATAGAAAATGGTTGTTAAGTGAAGATTTAATGAGTATATTCAGGATTTATGCTAATTGAGTACATTACAGCTGCTATTAATACAGGTGAGGGAGATGCATAACTGTGAGATGAGGAACATGTTAACTTGTTTTACTACATATATTTGTAATCTTCCAGCATGTGGTATGTCTTAAATATACAAAATAAGATTTATTTTTTAAAAAATAATTTAAATTTACATAAAAGTTATTAGTTTTACTAGAGATCCTATAAAAATGACTTTCATTAAAATCCAATGTTACAATTTTCATCTTTATAATAGCAAATAAACTTAGAGAATAAAATATTGGTATTTATACTTTATTAAGACAATTATATCATAGTTTAGTATCTTAAAAGGAAACAAAAATCATGATTACATAATCATGCTTATATAATTTAACATAGTAGAAGAATTTTTTTCTTTGAAAACAAAATGCTTTATTGAGCCTGGTTATTTTTAAAAAATGACATTTTACTTGGACTGTAAAAAGCTGCTAATTTCATAAGAAGAGCTATTTGGCATAGTATATTGCCTTTAATTCATTAAAAATGTTATTACATTTATTTAGGTACATGCATGTCACAGAGTGTATGGAAGTCAGAGGACAACTTGGAGGAGTGGGTTCCCTCCTTCCCTCTCATGTGGGTCTTAGAAATCAAACACAGGCTGTCAGGCTTGGCAGATGCACCCTTACCTGCTGAGCCATCTTGTTGGTCCTTTCCCTTATTTTTATGCTCCAGGGAAACACACATTTTATTATAACTAGTATTCACTCCACTAATAAAAGAATGAAATCACTTGTTAAGCTTCTTGGAACCAACACTGTCTTCGCATTTCCACTTCCAATGTGTCTTTTTTTCTCACTGACACCCTTTTTCACAAAGGAAAGACCACTGATCTGCTTACCTGCCTCAACGACTTTATTTATTCTAAAGGCAATGAGCAGGGATGCGTTGAATGCATAAATAGGTTAAGTAACTTATTTATCTCCATCAAACATTTTATATTATGTTCTTTATTGTTTTTTAATTTAAAATCATTTAAAAACATCACAGCAAATCCAAGGACATTTAAGAAAATGCATTATTTATTCTCAAAAACTATATAAAATTAAGCAACAGTTAATTAAATATAGTTTAAGCAATAGTTTTTATATTTATGGTTCTGGAATATAACTGTTTCTTCTATAGTCATGAATAATCAAAATTTGATTATCTATTGATTCTCCCTTAATGAACATATAGATTTATCCTATTAGGACTAACCTATCTACCTCTATAGATAAGCTTTAGAGTGTGTTACTTAGCCGTTTATTTCCTAATTATAGTTAATGTAATAGAATAAGTACTCTTGCACAGCCTGTCCCAGGAACTCTTGCTGTCTCTCTACCTCTATTGCACAAATCAGGCTAATATCTTATCCTTTCCATCTTCTTGCAGAGCTCATCATGATGAGTTTACATTGTCAAAATGGACCTTGTGAAATTAGTTTTTTTTGTTCTTTGGCTTAAAATCGATTCTGATTCTACAAATTGAAAACCACTACCTATGATTATAGAAGCACTGCTCTCTAAAAAATAAATTGCTTTATCTTGACTAGATGATTCCTTTTCTGCTTATTTGTGCAACCCTGTGAAATCTGACAAAATTATTTCTAACATCAAATAGATTATCTCTTCTCATATTCCATCAACTGATTAACACTAGGCTATACTTACAGATAAGTTAAAACTGGGTAAAATGTCTTGCCTCTCCCTTTTCTTTTTTTTTTAATCTGTGAGTGGGAAATGCATCATACCTTCCCCTGAGAATATTTTTGCTTATAGCTCATTGACTTCCTGTTCTAATTTGGACCAACATCTTTTTAGGCCAGCTGTGTAGGCATCTTTTGGAGATTTTTTTACCACACAGTTTCTTGTATCTAAAGTCGTTTTTTGTGAGATGATATGAATAACTAATGTATACTGATTTGTTGAACATTTTGTGACTTATTTATATTTGATTATTAATACATTGATAATAAAATTATACTAATACTCTCACACATTTTGGGCCATTCAGTATTATTGCATCGAAATTTGATACCATTTTTTTTTTACATTTCCTTGTACTGACCTTATTTTTATGACATTATAAATTATTTCAGCATTTTGGGATTATTTTCCTACTTTATTTCATAATTTTCTACCCTATATTCTCTCTCTGGAAGAACTATTACTCTTTGTTGGGCATGGGTTCATCCTTTATGTCTTTCTTCTGTGACTGTTTATAATGCCATCATTCCATCTGTTGTTTTAACCTTTGGTAGCAAGTTAATAAAGCTTTCCTTACGGCTGACGGGAAGGTTCTATTGTTGCTGTTTAGGTTTTGGCTGTTCCCTGACTTGCTTGTTTCCCTGGCTTCAGTGCTCCATTTGTCCTTTCTGCTCGTGGTCATTCACGTTGCACTTGGTCCTGGCCCCCCCAGACCTCTGGTAACTGAAATTTCTACTGATAATACATGAAGGTGAAATTACACTAACGAATCTGAATCATAAATTTGCTTTCCTCTTCTCCTCTGATAGTTGACAAGTGTGACAGTTCTTCCTCGACATAAAGGCACACTAGCTCACTGAGGGGGAAGGGTTAGCTTTAGGTTTTAGGCAGCCAAGTGTTTAGGATGGTATATTCTCCCCCCTCCAACTAAACTTTTTAAAAAATATTTTATTTATTTTAGTATTTTAATTTTATGTGTATGAGTGTATTGCCTGCATGTATGTGAGTGCACCGTGTCATGCAGTGTCCACAGAGGTCAGAAGAGAATCAGATTACTCTTGGAATTACAGCCAGTTGTTAGTTGCCATGTGGGTTCTGAGAATTGAACCTGGGTCTGCAAGAGCAACCAGTGCTCCTAACCGCTGAGCCATCTCTCCAGCCCAACAACTAAACTTTTTGTACTGATGATCTTCTATTTTTTTCCTTCTGAGATTAAGTATTTCTCAACTTAGATTCGCTAAACAGTATCAGAAGAAAATCTGGAAAATCTGCTTAGTCTTTGGTTCTGAGGGAGGGTCCGATGCTTTAGGAATTCTTATTTCTCTGAACTTAGTTTTGTTAATGTAGAAGGGACTCATAAAATCCATCTGCTAGTCTTTCTTAACTGTTTAAGTAAACTGTTTCTAAACTGAAGATATCTAATTCAAATTTTCTCATTCTAGATTCATTTACTCTGAGTGAAGTTATCCTTAACTTTAGAAATAAAAGAAGTAACACAGAACTCAGTCATAATTCATACCATTCCTTGGTCACTTTGGTATTTATTTTATTTAAAGATCAATTCCATATGGATTGAACAACTAAATATGAAAAAGCAAATTCTGAAAACGGTAAAAAGTAAAAATCACGTGATCTTGGACAATGGAAAGAATTTTGAAAAAAACACAAATCATGAGGAAAATTATTTGAAAGTAAAATGGAAATCTTTTGTATTTTAAGGTAGCTAGAGATCACAAGAAGAAATTTATTTTATTTTTTATTTTATGTGTATGAGTGTATTGCCTGCATATATTTAAGTGTACCTGTGTCGTGAAATGCCTGTGGAGGTCAGAACAGGGTGCCAGATCCCCTGGAACTGGAGTTAATGACAGTTGCTACCCACCATGTAGGTGCCGGGGATTTAACCTAGGTCCTCTGCAAGAGCAGCCAGTACTCTTACCTGCTGAGCCAACTCTCTAACCCCATAAGAAGAAAATTATAAGATAGATTGTTATCAAGTAAAAGATCGCTACATAGATTATATAAAGAATTTTTTCAAAAAAAAACAAACAAGAGATCCCCTCCAAAAAGTTAAAGCTATTTATTTCCATCTTATTTTAGTAAACTGTAGTAAACAAATATAAATTCCAACAATGGGATTAGAACATTATACAAAATGCAAATATTGATGTAATTTTGTTCTACACGTTTATAATCTCACAAATTTGTTCAATGCGAAGACAAATATTTACATATGCATATATTTCGAAAACTTTGTATATGTGACATCAAAACCATTGAGTGTGCTTATATGAATGGGAATCTGAACACTACACAACTTTGTACTCATCATTATAAGAAACTGAAAACAAGTGTAGGACAGGGTCAAGGATGTGTACCGAGCCAATTATGTATTTGTGTGTATATGTAGGTTTGCTGTGGGTGAATGTATGGTGTGTATAAATATGGGTGTGTATGTCGTGGAGTCAGAGGATAATCTTGGGTCTTGGTCCTCATCTTCTACCTTCTTTGAGACAGGATCTTTGTTGTTAACTGCTGTGTATGTCAGGCTAGCTGGCCCCCAAGTTTCTGGGCTTTTCCTGATATCTAATTCATCTTCTCATAGAATCATTGGGATTACAGATGTGTGCTACTGCACCTGGCTTCACCTAGGATATGGGGATTTCAACTCACGTCTTCATACTTGCATGTGTAAAAGCCATCTCCAAATGATCCATCTTTCTAGAACATGTGCTATTGCTTTTATGCCAGGTTTTTAGTGCCTGTGGGTTCATTCTGATCAGTAAAGAAGAGAGAGAGAGAGAAAGAGAGAGAGAGAGAGAGAGAGAGAGAGGAGAGAGAGAGAGAATGAATTTGATCCTAATGACACTGCAGCTTCCAAATCTAAGCAGGTTTTAAAATAGCCCTAAACCTTTGTGCAGACTGTCATTTTTATATTTTCTCCTGCAGTGGAAAGTAGCAACCTATGCAGGCAGATACTGCTATTCTTTTTACTTTCTAATTGAAAATTAGAGATTTATATTTGAAATTGATTTATGTGGAATGTCAGAATGTGGACACTGTATTTTGGTAGATGCTGAATTAAAAAAAAAAAAAAGAAGCTTCTGTAAGGAGAGGTCTCAAGTAGTGATCTCCAAACTTCTCTTGGATTGAAACTGAAAAATGATCAGCATTTTGAAACTCTGAGAATCTTTGTTAAAGTATTATTGATCACATGAGTAATTTATAATGAATACATTAAGTTCTTTTCTGTGTATGTGCTTTAAATTTGTTCTTTTCTTGTTCTGTGGGATTTCCAAATGTCCTAAATGGCTGCTCTTGTGGATGGATTGAAGCATGTAGTACAATAGTTCATTGTACTACAATGAGAGATTCCACTCTCCCATGTTATGTTCCAGTGGCATAAATTTATTATTGTTCTAGCTTCTTTGAATATGTGTCATTATGGTGTATAGGTAAAGGTAAGATCATTACAACGGTTATTATATGCATTATTATAACAATCATTGCCTTAGTTTGGTTTCTCTTTGCTGTGATAAAACACTGACCAAAAGCAACTTGGAGAGGAAAGGGTTTATTTCACCTTACAGCCCATCACAGAAGGAAGCTAGGCAGGAACCCAGGGTGGGAACCAGGAAGCAGGAACTGAAACAGAGACCACGTGTTTACTGGCTTGCTCCTCCAGCCTGTGCTCTTCCTGTTTTCTTAAACAACCCAGAATCATCTGTTCATGGATGAGACTGCCCACAGTGGGCTGGGCCCTCCCACATCACTCAACAATCAAGAAAATGCCTCATAGACATGCCCCATAGGCCAGTCCAATTGAGGAAATTTCCCAACTGAAGTTCCTTCTTTTTAGGTGTTTCAAGTTGACAAATGAAGCTATCTACTATAAGCTATCTAGAGGACCTCTTGTTAATTTGATACATAAACATATAACTATTAAACCAAAACCTCTCAATTTCTTGTCCCTAAGATCTCATGATAATATTAAATCATAATATAAAACATAGTATGACAACTTCATAAGTTCCACAATATTTTAAATTCTGATACTTTAAAAGCTCAATCTCTCTTTAAAATAACACAGTCTCTTAATGGTGGGTGTCCGTAAAATTAAAAAAAAAATTAAATACTTCTTACTCAATTAGGGACACAATCAAAGCCAAACCAAAACTGAACAGTATAAATAGCTTAGTGTCAAACATGTGGGAAACACTTGTGATCCCCTGGGCTCCAAAGGGCTTAGGTAGCTCCACCTCTCAGGCTATACCACCCATACAGCACAGCTTGTCTTATAGGCTCAGGCCAGCCCCATGCCACACTTGCTGATGGATGTCCTTACTGTTCATTCCATAGTCCTGGTGTCTCCAATATCCTGGTGTCTTCAACTGTACCTGAGTTTACCCATTCACCAGTGACCACTCCTGGGCTCTCAGGGTGACGAGTCTCAGCTTCTTTCCATGACTCCTTCAGTTCTGGAGCTTTCATGCTGCCAAAACTATTATCAAGTAGTAGACTCTTACTCATTACCAAGTTTGGCTTCCAACTTGATATTCAGCATTGACTCCCCGTGGACCAATGTTTCTATGTGCTGATCCTGGGGAAATACTGTCCAAATTTCACCTCAGTGATGCTGTTCTCTAATTAGTCACAGTCGATTCTTTAACCCCAGCTAAAGGACAACCATTGCTTGTTCCAGTAAAACAAACATTTCACTTCCACAAATTCTTAATTCAAATATATCACATAAACAGCACTGATAGAATTATTGCTTCCTTCTGAAACTTCACAACCTAGGCCTCCCATCCTGGATCCACACCTCTTTTAGCATTATTTTCCAAGTTTCAACAGAGCAACTCACTAAACTCTAAGCAGTTAATGGCTTTTTCCAGCCAAAAGCTCAAAAACTTCCATAATCCTTCCCAAAACAATATGATCAAGTCTGTCACAGGCAAACTTCAGCCCTAGTATCAATTTCTGTTTGCTGTGGCAAAACACTAGTCAAAAGCAACTTGGGGTAGAAAGTATTTTTTTTCCCCATCCTGCAGTCCATTACTGAGGGAAACCAGGCAGGAACGCAAGCAGGTCAGGAACCTGCTGATAGGAACTGAAGTACATACCATGGAGATCACTGTTTACTGGCTGCTAAGTCAAGAAAATGCCTCACAGATATACCCACAGACCAATCCATTAAAGGAAATTCTGCAATTGAAGCTTCTTAAATGTGTCAAATTGACAACTGAAGCTTTCTAGCACAATCATTAATAGACAATTGACAAAAATTCCAGATTACATATACTTTGTCCTATACTCATCTCATTTTATTTTCAATGGCCAGTGGTATCTTTGAGTAACAGATGTATTGACATAGCACTTTATCCCAACTGTCAATTTTCCAAATGTTTATATTAATTGTATATTAATGTTTACAGATCCCACCCCCATCTATGAAGTGGAATCTTCAGGGGGACTGTGCAACTGGGAATAGGTGTTTTAAGAATCTCCCTAGATAATTCTAATCCTTTGCCACATTTTAAAGAGAAAACAGTAAAATAATTTGCATCAGCACTCATATTTAGACCTCTGGTTATGGCTTTATATTTCATTTTTTACTTGCATATTGATTTTATGTTGATTATTGAATTTATTTGCATCATTTGATTACAAGGTATGTCACCCCTCACATTGATTTTCTCTACTATGCCATATAAGTAGAAGATTAATTTAGTTTTGTGAGCAATCATAAACTCCAACTCATCAAGACTCAATATATATCTATGGTTATAAGCAATGTGTTCTTTCACGACACATACTAGCGATCAGCATTTGCTATTTTTATTTCCCTAGTAAAATACTTTTATTATTTAAGAAACTGAAATGGGATCTAGATAAGTGCAGCTGAACCAGATGGAGTGGAGATATTTAGATCTAAGAACATAAAAAATTACTACAGTAATTCCAATCAAAGGTGCGTCCTAATTTTCCATCCCTGAGAGGCGCAGCAGCAAAACTGAGTGAATTATTTGGTAGTTGTTCTTCCGGACACAGACCTCTAAACTCACCCAATAAATCCTGAAGCTTCTTCTTTGTCAAATACTTGCTATAGACTAATTTCACCCATATATTTTTCAAATTTCTCTTAGCTTTCTTTCTCCTAGCTCTTCTGCACTGCACTCTTAATGAATTCTGTGCTGTTATTACCTAATCTATAAAACAATAGGACTTGATTTTTACCTTAATTTGTTTTCTATAGCTTCAAGGACTGTTCTCTCATATAAACATCATGGATAATTGGGCAAGTTTGTGTTCACTGTATTCTCTCTGTAATAGTCTTATAAACAGTGATGCAGCTTCTTTAGATATTTGAAAAATATAAATTTGTAAAGGACTTTGTCTCTTTTGTTTTTTCTTTCTTTCTTATGAATCTTTCCGAATCATGTGTTCTTTATTAATACACTCAAGTGGAAAGTGACACGCATCTTTAATATTATAAGGATTATACTTTTGACCATATTTTTATACCTCACATGATGATCACTACCAATGCAAAGACTTTCTACTTTTAGTCAATTTAATGAGCAGGCTTTTATTTTCTAGCCATTCTCAGAAGACTAGGAAAAGCAACTTCTCTGGTCTCATGGAGCTTATACTCTGCAGAGATGCAAATAACGTGATTTGGAAAACAGAGGATATGAGAAGTGAGTGTACTCTTGGAGGACAAGTAGGTGTTAAGTAGGTGCCAGGGAAATCTTCCAAGGAAAACCAGTACTTGAGTAACACCAAGAAGGAGCTGCCAGAGAAAAGAACAAAAGGCAAAAGGAAGAACATATGGAAAGACCCTGAAGTGGGTGCATGCTGGGCTTGTTTGAACAATACTTAAAGGGTAGGCTAGTAAAAGCAGAGAAAAGAATAGAGTTGGAGGAGAAGAGGTCAGAGTTCATAGAGGTTAGATTATATCCAGTTTCATAGATAATTTAAAAAATGCTTGTTATGGGGGCTGGAAAGATGGCTCAGTAGTTAAGAACACTGGCTGTTCTTGCAGAAGACCCAGGTACAAATCCCAGCACCCACATGGCAGTTAACAACTGTCCGTAACTCTAGTTCCAAGGGGATCTGACAGCCTCTTGTGCCCTCCTAGGGCATTGCACAACACAGGTGCACTTACCTACATGCAGGCAATACAGGCATACACATAAAATAAGAATAATAAATAGCTATCATACCCCAGTGGTGACTTTTGCTTTACTTCCCTCTCATGTGACTATTTTCAGAATATCTAGAAAAATCTTGACAGCTGGCATTCCATTACAGAGCCAGTGTGTTAGGAGATCTTGAAAGGCTCACACAGAGTCTTGCTGTTCTTCTACTCAGCTTCCAGATGTAAGAGATTTCATTGAAAGCTAGTTAGAAAATTAGTTAGGGGGGCTGGAAAGATGGCTCAGTAGTTAAGAACACTGGCTGTTCTTGCAGAAGACCCAGGTACAAATCCCAGCACCCACATGGCAGTTAACAACTGTCCGTAACTCTAGTTCCAAGGGGATCTGACAGCCTCTTGTGCCCTCCTAGGGCATTGCACAACACAGGTGCACTTACCTACATGCAGGCAATACAGGCATACACATAAAATAAGAATAATAAATAAAATATTTTTTAAAATGCTTAGGTGTCTGGCAGGCTCTTAAAATGGCAGTGGAGCTCCCAACATTCTAAAACTGTGAGTTTGAAGATAGCCCCTGGAAAATCCCTCTGCTTATTGGGAGACCAACCAATTCTGAGCTAAACTGTCCAGCTGACATCATGGAAAGTTACCCAACCATATAATTGCCTATAAAAATTGTCTGACATCCCCTGCTTGCTGCCATTTCTCTGCTCCTGGAGAGGCAGCACAGCAGTCTGTTTGCTCTCAAATAAACTGCTGTTCCCCCTCCCCATTGAGTTGTCTGGTCAGTGGTTGTACTGGATAGCTTTAGTGTCAACTTGACACATCTGGGTTGAGGGACCCTCAATCGGGGAATTACCTCTATTGGACTGGCCTGTGGCCATGTCTGAAGGGCATCTTCTTGATGAGTGATGTGGGAGGGCCCAGCCCACTGTGGGTGGTGCCACTCCTGGGCAGGTGGGCCTGTGTTGCATAAGAAAGCAGGCTGAGCAGGGCCCAGGGGAGCAAGCCAGTAAGCAGCGTTCTTCCATGGCCTGTGTTCCAGCTCCTGCCTCCAGGTTCCTGCCCTGGGAAATGTAAGCTGAATAAACCCGTTCCTTCCCAAGTTGGTAGTGGTCAGAGTGTTTTGTCACAGCAATGAAGAAACAAACTAGGACAGTGGTCTTTGAGTCTGCATCCATATCTATGGTATGCAAAACCCAGGGAAGAATTCCTGGGGTACTTATGACCTGGTTCCTCTTTTTACCAAACCAAATTGCTGACCAGGTACTCCTGCCTGTGATACAGACCATTTCCCCTATGCCAGTTCCCACCACTCACCACATCAGGCCTGAGATTATGAGTCCATATGATTTCCTCTGCTCCACTCACCCTCTGTCAGAGTTTGGGTAAGTGCTTTCCTGCAGAGCTGGAGATCTATTCCTCTGCCTTCTTCCCCCACCTCTCTCTTCCCCATCCCTCTCTTTTTTGTCTCTTGATCTCCTTCCTTCCTCTTACTTCCTGCCTGGAAGTCTCTTCTTTCCAGAAGTGTTCCACTCCATTTAAGTCATACTGGTATGCTCAACATCTTCCCATGCCCTTCTGGTGGCACTCCTAGCTTGTCCTTGGGGCACCTTGACAAATAACTTGGGTCCTTTTCTCACTCAGAACAGCAATCCTGACAGGGACGCCTCTCACAGCTGCCACTTCTCTAGGAAGACCTTGCCTTTTCTTCCTTTTCCTGGGCTTGGAAGGAAATCTACAACTTAGGTGACTCAGAAGTTCCAGGAGCTTCCCACTGAGCCCCATATGACCCCTTCCTTCTCCCTTTCTTGCCATAGGCATGGAAGGTTCTCTGTCTTCCATCGTTCTCTCTGTGTGTCCTCTTCCAGTTTCTTTCTTCCTCACTTTATTGGGGATGGTCTCTGATACTGTTATTTTTAATCTAATTTTAGGTTTCCTTTTCTTCCATCCTTTACTCAAGGCCATCTCTCCTCCTTCCTCTGAAGGGTAATAGGTTCCCGGCAGGTTCAGATCCCTCTCCCCTCTTCCCTCAGGTAGTACTTGTTTGCTTTTGAACCCAGCTGCAGACATTTAGGTCTCTGTAAGTCTGTCTGCTTCTCTAAACTTTTCATAGACTTGTAATTTTTCTTCTTTTTCATATACCTTTACTAAACTTGCTTTTGTTAATGCTTTAGGGTGCCCAGCATCTTGTATTTCTTTACTTTTCTTTAAAGCTTTCTTCTCCCCAACATGTGGCTTGTCTGTCATGTGTCTGACCTTCAGGCAGGCTCTAAAGCAGCATTGCCTCAGGGCTTTGTCTTAAGGCTTCTGTTTGGGTCTGAGACCGAGAACCCTCTAGGGGATGCTCTTTCTCCCCATGCCATCTTGGTGACCACTCAGTACCCCAAAATTCTAATAACTTATTTATTTGTTGGCCATATGGAAATTTTCTACCAGTGCGCTGAATTTAGCAGATGAACTTCTTTATCTATGTTGCTGTCTTGCCTCAGGGCATTTGAGGCTCCAAACCAAACCGCTTGCCAAGGTTTTAAAAGCCATTCCATTTCAGACCTTTCTTCTCAGGCTTTCAGGGGAAAGGAGAAAGGTCAGAGGGGCTTGGAATTTGGACCTCATGTGGTCCCAAGGCAGCTGCTTTTCTAACTAGATCTAAGCATTTTAAATTTCAGTGTACATGGATAGTACATGGCCATGCTCAGGCGAGACATATGCTTTCAGATCAACAACACAATGGTGTATATACTGGATATAGCCCCCATTTTTTCTGCTGCCTTTACAAGTTTCTGTTCCAGAAACAGCCTGTATCTAGGAATGAAGAGATCAGGAAGATAGCACTTTAAATTCACAGTTGCTGGCTGGTGAGAGACATGGACTCCCTCCCTTGATTTGAGACTATGTATGTCTTTGTTTTGCTTTCCTGTTTGGGGCCTACATATCTGAGGGTAATTTCTCCTGTTATATCAAGTCTAACTTAACTGGGTGCTTTCTAAAAATAAAAAAGGGTTGTTGTCCACATTTAACCTGTAAGACATGTGAATCCTACAAGGTTTGTACCCTGGTGGGTTATGGGCTTATTTTACCATGGAACTGAGCTCCCTAAGGTGACTATGTAACCTGGTCACCATCATGGCTGCTGACCTCACCAAGAAGTGAGACAGCCACGTGATCTGGACTCCATCTTGGTTGATGACATCATCAATATGAGGGCAATTACATGGCTTGGTTGTCATCTTGAACAGTACCATTTTCAAAATGGTGGTGACCTATGTGAGCCTTGCGTTGCCACCATCTTAATTCAACCACATGGCATAATTCAAAACGATGACCACCAGAAATTCAACAGTACTACTGAACTCTAGGGAGTCATGATAACCTGGGACTTCCCTGGACTGCAGACATACAATCACATGTCCTAATCTCTTGCAATTTTTGATTTGGTTTTCATCTTGGGTTCTTGATCAGATCATAGAAAAGCAAGAGATTCCAACAGTTTCTCTTACCTTATAACAAGGTCAACACATTTTTATGTCAGACTAAGGAGGTAACATCAGACATTATTTTAACTTATTTCTAAATGGAATTATTTTGAGTACTATTTAAAATTTATTTATTCTTAACCTAAAGTGTTCATGTTTCCTTTACTTCCTTTCCTGTCTCCTTGAATTGTTATGCTAATAACTTAGTACTTTGCTGGGTGTCATATGTAAAGGCATCTCCCTCTGTAAGAAACATTAAATATTAGTTGTAAGTCAAATTTACTTCTAGAAGGTACAGGCATGGCTCCCTTACACCCCATGCTGTCCTTATAAAAGACAAACAAACTGACACAATATTTCTCCAAACTACAGTTTAGGGATTAAAGACATTTATTTGGACTTGCCAAGAGAGCTTATGATGATGGGGGAGGTGGGGGTTACTTACAAATGCATGGACACCCATGGGCTTTTTTCCCTCTATCTCTGCTGAGCTTCCAAGATCTGATAGCTTCTTTTGACCTCTGTGAGCAAGCAGTGCATGAATGACATGGGTGCACTTCCATACATGAAAGCAATATATTCATACACATAAACATGATGAATAAAATAAAAATAATAAAAAAGTTGCTGGGTTTAAACCAAGGCATAATTATAATTTTGTGAGTTGCTTTATATCCAGAACAGAATCCTGTATTTCTTCCTTTTGCATTATTCTGACCAAAAAACCTGACAGAAATAATGAAGGAGGAATTTATTATGACTGCTCATTTCTGAGAGTTGAATCAGTCCTTAGTTGCTTGGTTCTATGTTTTTAGCAAAACATTGTGGCAATGGAAACATGAATAGGAGGAGGAGGCTGTTCACCTCTTGTTGGGCAGGGAAACAGAGGTAGAGGAAATACAGGAAGGAACCAGGACAAGACAGTCTCCATGAGCATATCTACTGCCTCCATCTAGGTACCAGGTCTAAAATTTTCAACAGACTAACAGAATAGCACTCCAGACAGGGACAAAGGGCTCAGCACAATCCTGCACGGTACATTTCATATCAAAATCATAGCAAATCTTCTGTTTATTTTTATTGGAATGCAGTTAAAATGGAATTACATAAACTCTCAACTTTGTATCTAAATAGTGTGCAGCTTTCCAGGCTATGCTCTGGGCATATACTCAGAAGTTTCTTTTCATGCCTATTAGGCTCCAATCGTACTGATGTGTGAGAACCTTTTCCTCAGTCAAGTTATAGCTGCTCAAGAAGTGAGTCTCTTGTTAATGCCTCTCTGAAGGAGACTTGAGTTGGCAGCAGTAGTCCTGAGTGTACTTCTTGACTTGGAAAGAACAAGTATTCTATTGCTACAGATATTTCATTTTTTAAGAAATTCTGCTTAAACTTCATTTGCTGACATTTACCATAACAGGCGGCATGCTCAGCACTGAATTGACTGGCATTAGATTAGCATGTGATAATATCAAGTATGCTGACACATCAGGTAGCCTTCTTGTCCTTCATGGATTAAGAAAAAAACAAACTGCATACACCCACATTTTACTTTCTCATAGGAATACATTTTATTTTTCTTTGATATGTTTTTCTATGAATATGAAATTATTAATTTTTATGTGTCTTTTGATTTACAAGAATAAACTGGTTATGGGTAAGTACAGGAAAGAAGGATTCCATGTGCATAAATATTCCAGAAACTTGAAAATAAACTAAATGCTGAAAAGCCAGGTCAAGATGGAAGGAGCCTAGCAGGCCCAGGAGCACTGCAAGTGGCCCATGGCTATGGCATAAAGCAGCTGGAATAAACAAATAGGGTCTGATTATTGCAGCTCTTTTCCTCCAGAGTCCAAATCCGGGAAAACAGCTCCTAGTGCATTAGACCTGTCAGTGCTGTGCCTACTCATTGAACATATGATTGACATTTCCCTAATAAAATAAACTTAAAATAGTGGTGCTATCAGACAAAGGAAGGGCAAAAACTAGAAAACAGGTATCACAAACCTGTATCACAAGTGATTCCTTGATCAGAGGATGAAAGGATGACTAACAAACATCACCTAGGCCTGTTTGGAAACATCTAGTGACTCAAGAGTTCTCCCTCACAAGAATATTAATCATAAAGAAAATGAAGAATTGAGTATAAGCTTTAAAAATCAAATATGAAGTTAAACTTAATGAAAATGTGAACGAAAAACCAAATTTGTAGATGTCACTGTTTTAAAGCTTAGGATCCTCCTGTCAGAAAGTAACCAGAATAAGCATGATTATTATAGTGTTAGAAAATTCATAGTACACTTAGCAAAGAATTAATGTATATTCTCATGGCTTTTATAAATACATATGAAAAAGATGAACACCTCAACAGAAATATGAGCAAAGAGCTTTAACTGACATTTTACAAAAGGAAAAATGTAAAATGGCCAAAGAATATGTAAAACTCCATTGACTCTTTTCTGCCTTCAAAGAAATAAAATGAAAATCACAATGAGATACCATTTTATCTACGAAAGTTTCAGTGGCATTAACAGTCATTATGCGAGATATTTAGGAGAGCTCAGACAAAGTATAGCTTCCATGGTAAGTGGTTAGAGGTTTTTCTGGGCTGATAGAAAGTACATGTCTTTTTTAAAATCCTGATTTGAATAGTGAAGATACTGTTTTAAGTCTTTTTCTGTGGTTGCTGAAATGGAAAGAAATCAGATTTGTTAGACTTAGACAAAGCAAAGCATGTTGGGAGGAGGCTGTGAAATGGTGCTGAATAGCCATCCAGCAGCCATGGCTGATCAGCAGGAGACTGGACTAGAAATTCCCTTTTCTAGAACATCAGTGCCAGTCTGCCTAGCTGTAACAAGGTGGCTAATAAGATCACTAGAAAGTTGCTTCCAGATGATGCCACAAATTCTACATAGATGCCTCTTCTTGTGTAGAGTGGTATGCAGGAAGCAGAGGTGACTCACATTCATGTCCATGTAAAGTAGTGAAAGAGAGTGAGAAGAAATCTAGAGGGAGTAATGGGCAGCATTTCTGTAAACAGCTTTGTAAGTCACACTGAGAGTCAACAGGTGTGATGTTTGCTGTGTGTTGGCCTTACGTTAGGCACTGCCTATGAAAACATTCCATTTTACATTGTACATAATTGTTCCTCTTTTTAAAATTACATCTTGCTTTCCGACTGGCTTAATTTAGTAGATGTCTTCATGACATGCATTTGCCGTGGTTCTATATGATTTTATATGCAATTTATAGATAATATCTGATATGCCTTATATTCTATAGACATGTATGTTTCAAAGAAATTTTTCCCTGAAAATTTCTCTTTATTGCACATAGTAGGAAAATTACAAACACAGAATAGAAACTGAAGTTTCTACTTTTAAAAAATCTGAAATTCAGGGATGGAGAGATGGCTCAGTAGTTAAGAGCACTGACTGCTCTTGCAGAGGACCCGGGTTCGAGTCCCAGCACCCACATAGTGGCTAATGACCTACATAACTCCAGTTCTGGGGGAATCTGATGACTTTTTCGACCTCCACAGGCTTTGTATG
Organism: Nannospalax galili; assembly: GCF_000622305.1. Classification (NCBI taxonomy): domain Eukaryota; kingdom Metazoa; phylum Chordata; class Mammalia; order Rodentia; family Spalacidae; genus Nannospalax; species Nannospalax galili. Next base: position 4,440,961 of record NW_008356676.1, read on the forward strand.
ACACAGGTGCACTTATACACATTCAGGCAATACATTCATACACATAAAAAAATAAAAAATTAAAAAATAAAAATCTGAATTTCAAGTGAATTACAATAAAGGAAGCCCCTTAAGCTCCGGGCTTTATGAATAAACATGTTACTTATTTGGACATCTGTTTGTAATAAACTTACATTTTAAAATATTTAAAATAGTAGTGAAGGCATACCTGTGTCAAATTTTAATGAGATACAATAGTATTGTGTGACACTATTCCTAGGGAGACATTATCAAATGTCTACTCACCCCAAATTCAGAACTGAAATGCACTACACAACCTGCAGGCAGCTCAGCCAATTGGAATGTATCCTTTCCAGGTAACTCAATTGGCCCACACCTCTTCCAGCAGTTCCTCTTGTCTGAGACTGTCTCCCAGCAGTCTTGGGGAAGAAGGAGCCAGTTGTTTACTTTCTGAGCTTAAGGAGCTTCCCTGAAGGATGGACTGCTTCACAGCCTATCAAAACATCCCATTGATGGGAGGTTTTATTTCACAGGAAATTGCTACACAAACAAAACAATATAAGCAAAGAGAAATGATACAATAATTTGTACATAAAAATGACATAGGAGTAGAGCATCTTCATCTAGATCACAAATGATCAATTGTATATTTTTGAAGGTCTTGGACTACATTAGCTTTCAGCATGTTCAGCCAGTAGCATTTATGATGACAGTTATGAAACTTACTGAGTCTCCGTTAACTTAGAAGCAGATGTTGACTCTTCTGGTATTACCAGAGAAAGGCATCAAAGTCCAACTTGGGACAGGAAGATGGAGGTCTTTTGAAGCAGTGAGACTGCAAACTTGAAAGTGATGAACTGAAAAGATGATATGATAAAAGACAATGAAGGAAAAAATAAAACTCCACTATGAGACAGATGTTCTGACAAACGTGCATTCTGGCATTCTTTTGGTGGAAATGAAATATAATAGGAAAGTAAAATCAAGGTCATCACACATCAAAGAATTTTTTGATATTTAAGGAACTCATTTGATTTCAATTTAGATGTTCAGTTTAGAAAATAACAGCAAACAGCAAACAGGTGGCAGTGAAAAATAAATGCAAATATTAAAATACCCCAAATTAAAGAAACTCATGTAACCGTAAAACAGGCTTGTCAGTTACAGAATTAAAGTACTGGAGGAGAAGGATTGCAGCTGACTCTTTGAATCCCCCAAAGCACTGAGCAAGTGACTTGCATATAGCAGATAGTCAGCAAATATTTGTTGAAAAAGAAGTCTGCATGGAATCCAAAGCAGGTATAAGATACAATCCTTACATCTGCGTACCCCACAGTTTTAAGGAATGGACAAAAACCACACAATCAACTAAAAAACATTATGAAATACAAAAGAGATGAAGTTTTAAATAATAAAACATAATAAAGTATATTTTATGCTTTCATAAAGTCAATAGCTCTGTAGAATTCAAAATAAAGATCAATGTGATTTTGACTTCACATAGAAGACTTTGTGAGACAGATAAGCATTGATCTTGGGCTTCTAAGAATGGAGAAATTTTAGAAATATGGAGTCAAAAAACACAGAGGATAAATGGAATGTTTTAAAATCATCAATTTCAAAGTAAATTATAAAAATGACTATTAATATTCATGGTATTGAACTGAACACAAAGGAAACAAAAGAAATGGTACTGGCATACAATCCTTGATTTTGAACTTATTTTATCCATTCCATATAAAGATGCTATTTAAAGGCATCATAATTTATTCCTGCATGTTGGAACTGGTAACTGTCAAGCGGGTAGATCTATTAGAAGGAAATATGTCTTTTGGTTCAGTTAATTCAATTCCACAAGTATTTATTAAGTACTTATCTGAGCAAAGCACTATAGAATCATCCATGTACAAGCAATTAAAATTTAACTGGTTCAGAGAATATTTGCTACACCATTTCACTTTAAAAAGAGTTAACTGTCAGCATATCCCTTCTCTATCGTCTTAGAAGTACCTTAATTTAGAACTTTGAGATTGGAATGAAGATGATGTCCCCCAAGCAGGATATTTAAATTTTCATATCTAGGCTCTACTTAAAGAAATGACAATTGTTTGTCCTTCCTTCCTCCTTTCCTTCCTTCCTTCCTTCCTTTTTTCTTTCTTTCTCTCTCTTTCTCTTTCTCTTTCTTTCTCTTTCTTCCTTCCTTCCTTTTGTTCTTTTTTCCTTTTCTTCTGTTTTTTTTTGTTTTCTGTTTTTGAATTATTTTTTATTTTTAGATTTTTAGAGGGTTTACCACTTACCTGTGATTTCACACTTATTAACTTATTTGCTCCTCAAGGCCAATATGTAGTTGACTAGACAGAACTTTTATGTTGCTTATCTGGAAACCTATTTTGAGACAGTCAAATGATTTTCCAAGGAATTATTGTTTTATTGTTTGGAAGTCATACTTTGAACACAATAGATACAGAAGTAAAATCATATGTGCTTTAAAGTGTAAAATCATACAACCGAATTGGCCATATGGTCATATTGTTCAATGGGAATTTAGTTCACAGAAGTGTTTCTACTTTTTTTCACTAGACTGATGAGTGATTTTTTTAAATAAATGCTTATTGGGATGTTCATATGAATAGCCAGCAAGTATCAAGAGTCTGACTACAGAGACAAAGCAAAGTGAGTAAATAACGTAAAAAAAATCAGAGCTTTGATCAGCATAGTGGTTCTGATTCACAGAACAGTCTCCCTTCCCCAGGGGGATAATTGGCAGTGTTTATAGACCTTTGTGGTCGCTGTAAGTAGAGCGACACATGTTATTGGCATTTTATAAGTAAGATCAGTGAACCTGCCAAACTTGTAGGATGTTCCTCATTTGGCCCCAGCACCCACAGCAAAAGAGAATCTCACTTATCAGCAGCTTGGGGTTAAAAAAGCTTATTTCAGTTCATCAAAGGAACTGAAGCAAAATATGTTGCTATTTTATAAAAGTGCGGGAAGTTTATTACCCCGTTTTTTGTTACATAACCTACATAAATGTCTCAACGCACCTGAGTTTTAACTCAAATGATACCTAGAGTATATATAGAGCTGTCAGTTTAATATTTCTTTTCATAAATATTTTCTTTCATGAACATCTTTCGGAATAAAGGAAATCAACTCTTATGTGATTCCTTCCCTCTCCTTACGTTTGTTATTTTTAAGCAATAAATAAAGTTGTAGGGTAGGGTTTTTAAGACTGAGTGTGTAATTCATTTTTTTTTAGTTAAAAGATTAAATTCAGTGAAATTAATAAAAAAAGTGAACCACTAGACTGAGGTGAAAAAAGAAAGTAACACAGAGATATCTTTGTCAATTCATGACTCCTTGTTCAGTTTTCCTGTTGAAATATCTCAGAGGCTAATTTGGTTTGTTCAGGTAATTCTGGCACAGTACATGAATAGGTGCATTAGTGTGGGGTAATTTGGAATTCATCAATCAACTAATGTTGGTTCGTAGTAATTTAATATTGATAAGTGTAAATTTTGAGAACAAAAGAAAACATGAGACTAAAAATGAAGGCAAAAGCCATTTGCTATATGGAAAGTGATGAAAAGAAGGAAAAAAACTGAAAATTCAACTGATCCTTGGCCCATTTTGTTACAGATTTTAAAATGCTAAGGAGCTGAATAGAGTATGGATTGTGGCATTAAAATCAGTGGGAAGATAGCTGGGCATGGTGGTGCATGCCTTTAATCCCATAATCACAACATTCTGGAGGTGGAGGCAGGCAGATTTCTATGAGGTATTGGCCAGCTTTTTCTACATAGCCAGTTTCAGGCCAGCTGGGGCCATAGGTAGACCCTGCCTCAAGAAGACCAAAAGAAAAAAAAAGTGAGAAGTTGACAAACCAGAAAATTGACAGATCACGATGCTGCATTGCATAGGAGATCTTGGGAATGAATGAGAGAAAGGAAGAGAAGATGAATTTTCTTTTCTATTTGGAAAACTGCAAAATTTCTAGTGGAACATTGCCTTGAGGAAAGAGCTAGGAGGAATCCTGTATACTTACCAGTGACATTATTTTTGAGGTTTTAAAAAATATTGTATTTATTGTTTTTATTTTATGTGTATGAGTGTATTGCCTGCATGTATGTGAGTGCACCCATGTTGTGCAATGCCACGGAGGTCAGAAGGTGGCTTCAGATTCCCCTGGAACTGGAGTTATGGACAATTCATAGTTGCCATGTGGGGGCTGAGAATCGAACCTGGGTCCTCTGCAAGAGCAGTCAGTGCTCTTAACCACTGAGCCATCTCTCCAGCCCTATTTTTGATGTTTTAAGTATCAGATAGAATATAGTTAGCTGGTGTTTTGGCTCAGATTCTCCATTCTTTGAATCCTGTTGAAGGTGTTTTCACAGTGACACTGTGAACAAAAATCAGGTATTGGAGAATCACAGGAGTCAAAATAATTAGTTTTGTTTTGTAAGCCTGTTTTTACTCTATAACCTCCATGTACTGTTCCATTCTCAGTACCTACAAAACCACTAGGTTTGCTATTTCACCAATAAATATTTATGAAATGAATGCATTAATTGATTAAATGTTATGTAATGATCTCTTTATGAAAAAATATCCATTCCTGTAAGCAGCACAAACTATCAAGCAATGCATCTTGGGGTAGTCTGTACATCAACACTGAATGTATTCTTCTTGAATCTATAAACTGGAAATTTATATTCTCTCATATTTCTGATGCAGAAGGGTGAGCCAGGAACCCAGACAACAATCATCATTACTATTCAAAAAATGGAAACAATGGGGATCTCAGAACAGTCATTGATCTACAGCAACTCTGAACTCCCTCTGGGAAGATATTTTGAGGCTCTTTATTCTAGCCATAGGAAATAGTCTATGTAGGATCCAGTTCTGGTCAATATTAGCTCTCCAGTACTTTGCTGTCTAAGACTTTGTATTCTCTGCAGGCCTTCTTGTTTGATCCTCCTTCATAACATCTGTGGGAGGCACTGAAGGAATAGCATAGCTTGGAGGTTGAACAACAGTACAAATCTATCTCATGTCCTTAGGAAGTTAGAAGCCAGTCATTATTTTAACAGTCACAACATTCAGTTTTAACGATTCACAAATATGCTGGTTCTATAACAGATTTGGCAGTTTTCTGTCAAACACTTTTAAAATGCATTTGATTTCACTTTTTACCATGTCCAAATGTATCTGTAGACTCAGATAATTTACAGTTGTTAGACATCTATAGCTGATTATGCTCCAAATTATTTTCACAGGATCCTTTCTTTCAAAGTAGCAGTTTTCTTATCAAATATATTTCATGGGAAAAACCTTGTTCTGTCTTTTTTAAAGACACAAAAATTTACTGAGGGATTACTGGTACCAGCCAGGAACTCCAACAGAAGGGGTGCCGGCCTTGCCTTAAACTAGTCTTTCACCGCAGTGCTCTGTCAATCTGACAATCCCATAGAGGCTGCATATGGGAATCAGTAGCTTCTCTAAACCTGTTTTAAACAGCCAGGGAGATGTCGTTTTTTCTTTCTCTCTTATCTTTTCTTATATAAATAGGCCGATTGTTTCCTTAGCTCCTCTTATATCATTTGTGCTGACAACAATCAACTGTTGTTTATAATATTCTCCTGCCCCAAACTATAGAATTAAGTGTATCTTCTGTAATCTGTCCTACTGTAGGTAACAGTTTTGAGAAACATTCTGCCTCGTGCCATATGTCATCACTTTTCTACTCTGAAATGAGTTTCAGTGCCTCTTGTCCATTTTCTTCAAAGCCACATGACAATACACTTTAGACTTTTGCTTTACTAGAATGTGTTTCCTCAGTATCCATTTCCATAGCAGCTATTGCTGCGATGATGCTATGAACTCTGAATTCCCCAAAACTCAGTGGGGTACAATGCTCATTATAGTGTATTGTAGCAGTTCCATTTCAGTCTGTGGGTCAGGTCCTGGTTTAGATTCAAGGCATCTCATTCAAGAACCTAGAACAAAGGAGTAACTCTTAACTGGGGCTTACTGCTGTACTGCTGGTGGATGAGGGCAGAAGCCAAACTGAGAAATGGTCCCTCAAGACCCAATTCAAACTTGGCCCTTTCTCCTTTCCCCTCATCCCACTCATCAAATCCAGCATGAGTAGGCTGAGGATGTATGCTTCTCCTGTGGTGGGGGGTGGAGAGGGCAAAAGAGAATGGGCTGATATTTCTAATATAATCTTCTATGTCAGACAATTAGATTTATATTGGAATCTGTGTGATCCATAGGTATCAGTATTTCCATGGACTTAAAAACATTTATTAGTATTTGAAAATCAGCATGAGATTTCCCATTTTTATAGTTTATATAAACACTTTCCTAAAATAAAAAAAGAATAACTCACATTATGCCTTATTTATAGTCTAAAAAAAATCAACTCAGTGGGAAGTATCTATTTTTCTATCAGCTGTTTAAATATATTCCCCAAAGTTGTGGTACATTTTTCAAGGTCACTTAGGTCTTGTGAAACTCAGAATTAAGTTTCATGTTCTGGATCCTGACTTAACATTTATTTATTTATTTATTTGGTCTTTTTGATTTATTCTTAATTGAATGAGATCAATTACTTTTAAGAGAATTTTTCCAATAGACTGTTTGTCATAAAGTATACATGCCCATACATGAACTATGATGTTATAGAATGAAGGACATTAATTTAAAACAAGTGTTAGGTAAAATATGCTAAAAAACCAAAGAAATATTCTGGTTAATTCTGATTCATCACCTAAGAGAAAAAAAATAGAATATGAAATAATATAACATGAAAAAGATGACGTTTTTTATTAAAAAATCAAAATAATCTACCAATGTTCATTAGAGAAATCACCTTATATGTCAGAATTAAAATGACATTAATCTCATTTTAAAACTTTAGCAAGTACATTAAAATAAATACATTTTATGAATCAAAGGACCAAATTGTGTTAACATGAGTGGAAATCCTTTTATGGTAGAATGATAGAAATCATAAGAGTAAAAGAAAATATACAACAACCTAATGAAAATGATCCAGGATTGGGAAAGGAAAGCAGGAAGGGAGAAAGGGAGAAGGGGAGAAGGTGACTTACATTGCTAGCATTACGTTAGTTAGCACTCACTGAAATTTGAAGTTGTAAAAGCCAAGCAAGAGACACGTCCTCAAGTTGACCATGATGGAAATAATAGCTCTCTCTCGATCACAGCATGTTCAGAAATTGTTACGGTTTCTGATCTGGGGCTAGTATTTCGAATAGGCATCTCTGCCAGCTGCTCAGCTTTGCCTAGTGGAACATCTGCAGTTAGTATGGCTGATTCCTGACCTGGTTTATCATTCACGAAACTGCTAATGAATAGCTTTTTGTGATTCTTCTCTTGTTTTCTTTTCACATGACCTCTGTGTTCAGCCTTCTGTATTCATTTGCCTCTAGGAGCGATAGAATGTTTTGTTATAAATACAAAGGGAAAAGAGTTTGAAAAGAACAGTCCCTGACACCTCAAATACAATTTTCAATAATATAATAAATTGGGAGCTAGTTTTATACAGAAAGAAAATATTCCCTAAATTTCTTCATCCCTTATAGTTTTATAAAATGTTTGGCTATTTTAATCATATATTTTTAAAGAGGAGCACCTAGAAAAATCCCTAATCTGCCTGTTCAACTTAATGTCTGTGAGAAGCAAAAGCCATGTAGAGTGAGGAAGATGGCTTGTTAACCCCCTTCAGTTATAGAGACAAGGGGCTTTCATAACATCAGAAGGATTTGAAAGGGGACATGGGACAAAGGGCCTTTGATTTCCTTTTATTTGGGGCTGCTGGGAGGACATATTCTATGCAGCCTGTTGGATGGCTGCCTCAGAGAGGAAGAAGTAGCTCCTGGAAAGCATAGGGGAACATGAGTCAGAGGTTTGCACTATAAATCGGTCTCCAAACACCTAAAGGCATCCAGAGTGCAGGTTACAGAAGATAACCCAGTGTGCTACTTGGTATAGTAGGGAAATTAGTGGACGCTGATCCTGAAGTCAAATGCTGCCCTGTTGCCCATCTAGGCCAGGGAGCACATGAGAGTTGTTGCTGGGCTGTAGATGTCTACAGATCCGGAAAAAAGACAAGATGGACCAGAGATGACTCCCTTGTAAAGCTAATTGATTCAGTAATTTCACTGGCCTCAGTATGCAGAATCAAATGTACCCAGGTGCTCAAGAATCACTGGCAAGTGGCATCACTGTAGGAAGCCCTATGTCTTCTCATGTGTTGAAGACTATTTAAGGAAAGAATCAAGAAGCCCTGTGTTTCATGTACTCAAGACCCCAACTTAGCAACGAGTGGAAGAAGAGGTGTTTCGAAGACAGCATGTATTTAAAAATGGAAAAAGTGATAAGAATTGCCTTTTAAAAAAGTACAATATTAGAATGTTTTAGTTTTTCTGCAAAATTCTACAATATACATGTGTTTATATCAAGGTATTTCAGATCACTTATATATTAAAAATTTAAGCTATGTTACACATATCAGTGTAACAGGAATAATTCACAATCCAACAACTTAAAAAAAACCCAAGCAATTTACTAAGTGCAATTTAACAAGCCAGTGATATGGAATTTGAGATGACGCTTTCTCAAGGACTTTCACAGGAGGCTACTCACTGTAAATATACCTGCTTTTCTGTATGTGAGATCATATTCTGCTTAGTTACTACAGATAACTGACAAGAGTTTTAAGTATAAGCTATAAAATAGCAGATCAAGGCTGAATTTGGCCTATGTTTACAGTCTATTTGGCCTTCACAATGTGAAAACCTTGAATTAAAACTTATAAAAACAAGTTTAATGTAAAAAATAAAATGTTTGGATGTTTTTGAAATTCTTCAGAAATGGTAGGAAAGGGCAGGACCAATCCATTTTCCCTTTGTCAAGGAAAAGATTACTCTACTACCTACAGTCACAAATAATATAATTATTTTTAACACATCCAGCTCAAATCACTTGTTTTCATTACTCATCTTCTATCTTAGGGTCTCCCGAAATTGCTAACCTTGGCTTTCAGCCAAAGGCTTATGTTTTTTTTTCTAGGAGCACTGAATTTCCCTCAGGTTTTCATTCTTACTTTGTAGAGGTATTTTGTAGAGATAGAGCATTGTATTTATTTTCTTTAAGGTTTATCTTATTAACTCAGCTCCACTTTGAACAAATGCCCATTCAATTTTTATTATTCCTTATAGGGGGATTGGATACAGAATTTAGAGCATCCTATATAGTGCTGATACCTTTTAGGCTGCAATGGTGAATTCAGCAAATACAGAATTTAGAAATAGTAACTTTTTTTGGGAAAATATGTAATGTGACCAGTAGAATTTATTGTTTAATGGATTCAAACATTAGATAATACCAGATGGGCTCACTTTGGGTATGTGTGAGACCAGAATTCAGGATTAAATTCTGTGTCCCTCTTTCCTCTTTGCATCTTTATGCAGTTACACCCCACATATAGCCAGGCATGTAGCTGCAAATAGTTTCATTTAAGATTATCATGCTACTCTGCATGTGGTTTCAAAGGAAGGGAAGTGACTGGCTGAGCTTACATAAACTGTATACTTCTAAAACTGATTGCGACCAGATTGTTGGATATTGTCTAAATATAGTAGTTCCTTCTGAATCTATATAGAAGATGGAGAGCTGTTAGTTACTAAGAGAAAAGAAGAATGCTAGGCAGGAAATATCAAATAGGTCCATGACATTAACCAAAGTAGTCTTTGTTTTCAAAGCAAATAGGTCAGGGAATAACCTTTGTGTACTTTTTGCAATTAATGTACAATTTTGTAATTATGTACAACAATTTCAGTTCCTTTTGTTTACAGAGTGACTTAAGCTTCCTACAGATCCTTTACTTATGAAATAGGGATGAGAACACCTTACTTCATGGGGTTCTCCATGTAAGTAAGTGAAATGATGGATTTAAAATATCTAGCATGATGTTAGTGCCCAATAAATGCCAGTTAATTTTGGGCTTTACTATCATAAATTACTAACATAAGATTTTGATTTATGAAATGTCACTTATAGGGGGCCTCATAAATCATCTTTTTCCTCCTAATTATTCAATTTACTGTTCAATTTGGAGAAGGAATATTGGAATTAGAAAGGATTGCTCAAACCCCTTTTGCATGTTTTTGAGAAAGTAGGAATTGGAAGTTAAATTGAGTCTAGTCCACTAATATATTTGGCATCTTTCCCTGAGGAAAAATAGAAAAAAAAATCTCTAACTTATGAAGATCACATTGTAGTGTGGATGTACAAAAATTAAACAATATACTAAAGAATTAAACAAATTATATAGTGTGGCATAAAACATAAGTCTGTAGAAAATAGAACTGTGAGGAAAATAGAGAGCTGAAGTAGTTTGACATAGGGAAATTCTCAAATAGGATGATCATTGTAGGCTTCATTGAGAAAATGACATTGGAGTCAGAGATTGAAAGTAGGCTAACAAATTATACAGGTAGGTATATTGCGAATGGTATCCCAGGCCTAGGGAACAGCTCTGTAAATTGTTTAGGTCGGTAGGGTGTCAGGTGCCTTCTAGGAAGAAATAAAGCTGTCACTGTAGAGACAAAGGTAAGGAAGAGACCCTTGGAGAATTTTAGGAGATGTAAAAGACTATATGCCATCCTGAATACAGGATTTCCTTTGTTAATGAAATAGGGATCTTTCTGTCAAAAATTAGAGAAATTATATATAATCTGAGATACAGTTTTTAAGAGAATTCTACAAACTCTGATTAAGAATGTATTATAAAGGAGAAAGTGAAAATAGACCAGGCGGGAGACCAGATGAGCAATAATTGCAGGTTAGACCATTATGTGGTGGTTTGATTTTAAATACATTTTGAAAATAGAACCAGTACATTTTCCTAATGAATAGCATATGAAGTAGTAGAAGAACACATGAGTCAATGAAGGCATGTTGTAGTCTTTTATCTTCAGGAACTATTATATGGAACTGCCTTGAACTGAAAAGAGAAACAAGAATATTTTCGAAGAGAAATCTGGTTCTATGTGGAGTATTAAGCTTGCAATGCTTACTCTCTATATTGTAGGTAGTGAAGAAGATAAAGGATATCCTTTGGGTATGCTGACACTAAAGGTTAAGGGAACAGAGAGAACACAGCAAACCAGTACTAGAAAGAATGAGGAGGTGCACGACTACAAGGAAACAGTCTTACAGGCTCCTGGGAACTTGCTTATTTGAATTTATGGCAACGATGTCAGCATGCACAAGACCCTTAAAAGTCAATCAGACAAAAACCCATTCTAGAACCGGGGATCACAGGCCCCAATCTTAGCTGAAGAACTATTGGAAGTTGATTACTGCTGGGGGAGGGAGAGTTGATATTCTTTAAGGGACAGGCTCTAGATAAGCTGACTAGATCCCAGTAGATGAATGTGCACTGAGGGATGTCTGGGTACACTAACTTGACATGCTAAGCCTTACCATACAGGACAGAAGGCATGAAATCCTGTGGGGAGGACTATAGGGGTGCAGATGGGGGAGGGGTATAAAGACAATTAAATATTTTTTACGAAATGCACAAAAATTTAATTAAAATATATTAAAATAGGAAATAATGAATGAACTTCCAGTGACGTAGGCACAGAAACAAGAATATAGGGGTTCTGAAAGTCCACCAGAGACAGTAACAAGAACAGAAATGTGACAACTATGTTAATTGCTCTCATCAGCTTAGTAATAGAAATGGAGATTGATCATCAAATTGAGCCACATCCAGGCCATGACTCACCCTGAAAGAAGAGTGCTGTTGGTGGAAAAATGGGTGAAATTAATGGAATAAGAGTGGAGAAGAATTGGAGGGCATCATTCAGACAACTCTTAGTAGAGTTTTATTCTTGTGGTAGATAGTACAAAAAAGAACAATTTTGTAAGCTGAAGGAAATTATTCAGTAGAGAGAAAACTCAGTGATTTAGGTGATGAGAATCTTTTGAGACTTGACCTTTAGTAGTAAACAGAGATGGATGAAATGCTCATGGGATGGGATGGATCTTAGATGTTCAGAGAGAAACACCTCCACTTAATCTACATATCTAGGATGAATGAGCATTGATGCTGAATAGTAAGCACTATAAAACTTCTTTGTTTGCTTTTATTTATTTCCAGTGAAAGATAAAGTAAGATTATGCTGAGAGTGAGTATAACAAATCATTTTCAGGAGAGAAAAGAGAATGAATGGATCGGCAAATATCTGGTTATGGATTTAAACAGTACAGCTCTGCATTTTCAGCAGCCATGTGCAGTGCAGGTGAGGTTTAAGGGATGGAGAGTTTTGTAGTGACACGGGGTACACAAGTTTCCTGTGGCTGCTGTAACAGAGGAACATAACTGTGCGGCTTTCCAAATAACTCAAATGTATCTTCTCACAGTTGTACAGACCAGAAGTCCAAAATCAAGATGTCATCAAGGCTGAGCCTTGTCCTAAAGCTTTGTGTGTATGTGTGTGGCGGGGGCGGAGGTGGGGGGCATGGTCTTTCCTCTTACAGATTCTGGTATCTGTTGCCAGTTCCTGACTTTGGACCACATTTCCTCCTCCTTTTCTGTCTTGTTTGTTGTCACAAGACTTTTCCCGGGGAAATGTGAACAAACTATTTCCTCAAGAAAGGGTACAGATGGCAGACAAAATAAAAGATTCTAACTTAGTGAAACAGTTGATTGGGGTTATTTACAGGAACAGGATGACTAGGGCAGTTGCATCACTGGAAACTCATACCAGCTTGGGTAAAGACACAAAAACTATATTCCTGGAAGCTCCCTGCACAACTTACAGGTGCTTTGGCCAGCTGGAGTCTCCCACCCAAGACCTTGTGAATCTTGCAAGTTTCTGAGCTTCTAAGTTTCATTAGCTTCCCAAGCCTTCTCAGCTTTTTAGCTCAGATCCCTGTTTCCTCCCTCCTGGAAATAATGTTTCAGTTTTGGGAAAATAACTGCATAACACCTGCATTCATATCCTGGAATCTCTGCTCTGCCTTAATATTGTGTTCTTGTCTCTCTCCTCTCTGAGGATACTTAACAATGGATTGAGGATGACTTCATCTCAGTATTGTAAATACAGTTACACCTGCAGCAGCCCTTCTTCCAAGTAAAACAATATTCAATACTAGGGGAATCAGTGAGTGGTCGTATCACTGCGGCCAGCAACCCTCAGCTACTACAAGATACAGGGAGTTGAGTTTGGAGGTATCACTCCTGCACTTGTACATTTTAAACTGTATTAAGAGGAAAAAGAAGACATGGAGGGGATGTTCAGATAAGGGATGGGATGCCTAGGTGAAGGCAAGCTTCACTGAATTCGGAGAAAAGAACTGAACTGCAGTGGTGGAAATGGGAGAGTAAATAAAGAAACACATTAAAGACAATTGAGAAAACACTGATAATACCATGAATCAATGGATATTCTCTAATGCAGGTGATAATTTATGATACTGCTTGATCTCAGACATTATGAAGCTTCTAATTCTCTAATCATTGCCATAACTATGGGTCTTAGCAAGTGTGCCCACAGAGCACTAACTGCTTTAGCCCTTATGAGCTTGGAAGCAAGGTAGGTTGGATCCAAAATGCAGTAATCAGCATCTCCACCTGTTTTTCCAATATTTCTCAATGATCTTTCCTCTAGGCAGGTAATAATTATTGTCTCACCTAGGTGATGTCTCGGGGTTGCTTTCCTATCCCCCCTACCACCATGGTCTTCACAGAGAACTCCATTTCAATCTCCATAGTCTCTGGGTTCTTTAAGAAATATACAACAAATTTCTTGGGGGTTGGAGAGATGGTTCAGTGGTTAAGAACACTTGCTATTCTATCAGAGGACCCGGGTTTAATCCCCAGCACTGACATGATCGCTAATAACCATCTGTAACTCCAATTCCAGGGAATTCAATACCCTCCTCTGGTCTCTGAGGGCATTGCATGCATGTGGTGCACATACATACAAACATACATACATACATACATACATACATACAGGCAAAGCACTCATACACATAAAATAACAAATAAAATTTGTAAAAAAAAAAAAAAGAAATATACAAGAAATTTCTATTTAACACTATGATGTGTTTTCCTCTCTTCCAACACTTTTTCCTGAACAGGCTAAGGTTAACTGAATACTTCCAAATTGAATGTGACACATCTCTCATATTAAAGTTTAATTTTACATAGAAAACAACAACAACAACAACAACAGTGACTTGTGCCCTCATCGTAATTACCCTCTCCAGTGTAGAGGTGAGCAAGCTGACCTTCTAAAATCCAGGCCACATCCTTCAAACTAAAAAACATCATATACTTCCAAGGATGTAAAAACGGGGGTGGGGGCAATGATGAAACCATGTGTGGTTCACAAAAAATAGTTTTTATTCTCTGATTCTTAGCAGAAACAGTTTGCTGAGCCCTATTCTTCTATAAACATGTATTAGTATAATAATAGCAATATCAAACATTGATAGGCTTACTTTGGACTCTTTTCTAATTTTACTTGGCCAGCATATGTAAGCTTTCTTACACCAGAGTTTTCGTTTCTGGCTATAAGGTATCAATAATCCTGATTCCATCACACTCAGTTAAATGCTGGGTACTTCAAATGGTTAATTTCTCCTTCCAATATCTGTCTTCACAGGGATTTATCCAGGCATGGGTTTGTGGCCTCAGTTAGTTAAGTAAGATCTAATCCTAAGATTCTTTTTATCCTTGTTTTGGAAAAAAGACAAACAACCAAAGATATTGAGTCCCAAATCCAGTTTTTCCTAGAAAATTTGCTTCTTGACTGATTGACTTAATTTTGTGATTGAATAAAACTATTTTCAGCCAAATTATTAAGTTTCTGTTAGTGTAATGTATTTTCACTAAAAGCAAGTTAAACAGGATAATGAGTTTTAAAAAAACTGTCACATAAAGGTGTTTAACAAATTCTTTCACCATAGTGTCAGAACTTAGTGTGTTTTAAGACATTTATATTTAGAATTTGTTAAACTAATCCAACTCAAACTTTCTTTTCTTCCAACCTAGAGCCTGTAGACTCTAAGAAAATTTAAGAGAAAATTGAAAACTTCATAATGCATAACCATGATGATATTTGATAAGTACTAAGGGGTGTAGCTGTTTTGTGTAATAGCATGTGAGTAACATTTAATACGTTCCTGGCTGTAACTGAAGGCTTGCTGGTGCAGGAAATTGGTTAACTGGCTTTGAGGGAGGAGTCTGCTAAGTTAAAACCAATCCTATATCAGTTGGAAAGTCTTCTAGAAAGGAAAATAATGTTGTTAGTAAACTATGTAAGGGTCTGGGTATGAAAGAGGAACACAACTTTCTGAGAAAACTAAAGAGTTGAATATTATTAAGAATGGAAAGAAAGATGAAATTGAGGTGGATCAGAGTCAGCTTATGACTTTCTCTTATCTCACAGTAAAAGTTGTGGACTATTATTTTTAGTTTTAGGTAATATATTATTGAATTTTTGTGTATTTAATACAGAACATCTCAAAAAAATCATCTTTATATCCCCATCCCCACTGGCACCCTCCCATAACCACCTCCCCGCTGGAGCCCATATACTTGGTCATCCCTGTCAAGGCCCACAGGGTTGTCCATGTCCCCAGGAGTTCCCCAGTGTAAGACCATCCACTAAAGTCTAGTCAGCGTATCTAGAATCCCTTGTTTTAAAAATATCAGCTCTTCTTCATCTAGCAGCTATCAGTAGCCAACATTCCTTCAGATAAGATTGAGGTCTGCTATTCATTTTCCAAGTTCTACCCAAGTCCCATGCAAACTCAGGCAGACAATAACCCGTCATAGAACTGGGAAAATTAACATCAGATTATACATTTATGTTTTGAAAGAAAACAAAACATAACTGCTGTGTCATTAAGAGGAGAACAATGTTAAGTTCCTAGGTAAGGCTGACATGTGAGGGGAAGGATGGAGGAGGAATGAGATTTGAGATATTGATGTTTGGGCAGTAAGCAGGAAAGATTCAGTGACTAATTCAGTGTGAGAATTCAAATAGGTGGAACTTCAGACTTGACTTAAGGTCCTTAAGGGGACAGGTGCTGGATTTATTCGCTAATAACAGAGAGTAAAGAAGAGAAGATTGACTTGATTTTTATTTTTATAAGCTGTGGGTGAGAAAAGTGAGTTTAATTTTCAGGGTTTAGTTTTTTTGGTATGGGTCCTCACATTATGTAAAACAGGCTGGCTTTGAACTCAAGAAACCTTCTTGTCTCAGCCTCTTGAGTACTGGAATAGCAAGTGTAAGCCACCGTATCCAGCTGAGTATCACTCTGGCATTTTCAATTTGAGTCACTTGTGGTATCCAAGTTAGCTTTCTATTGCTGTGACAAAATACTGAACAAAACCATCATGGGGAGAAAAGTGTTTATTTCATCGTACCTTTCCAAGTGACAGTCCAGCTTTGGAAAAAGTCAAGCAGGAACTCAGGAAAGCAACCTGGAAACAGAAAGCAGACCATGGAGGAATGCTGTTTACTGGGCTTACTCCTCCTGGCCTATGCTCAGCCTGCCTTCATACAACACAGGACCACCTGCCCAGAGGTAGCACCACTCATAGTGGGCTGGGCTCTCCTATGTCGCTGAGTAATAAAGAACATAACTCACAGACATGCCCACAAGCTAATCTGATAAAGAAAATTCCCCATTTGAGGTTCCCTCTTCCCAAGTATGTCAAGTTAACAACTGAAACTATCCACCACATGTGGCCCACAGGTTATAGCTCATTGTTAACTGGTAAAGTCTTATGTAGAAGAGAGATTTGTATTGGACATGCAGAGCTGGGTGTCATATGGTAGAGAAAGGAACAGAAAACAAGAGATGGAATTATCTTGTGTTAAGATCTGAGTGCCTATGCTCACCTGTTATGTTTCCTTCATAAAGTACACAACACAAGCAAAGTATTTATTTTAAATATAAAATATTATAATGAAATTTGAGCCATCCATTGATATAGTTTAGCTCTACTTCTCTAAATTCTAAAATTTCTGTGACAAACTTTAGATATTATAGCAAACTTTCATAGGGATTTCAAATGTTATAAACCCCATAGTAGTGATGTCATGTATTGAAGACTGAGAAAATAGGATGGTGCTATGGAGAGCATCTGGGCTGGATACCTGTAGCCTTGTCTTCTAGTTCTGCTTCTCAATGTCTCCATAACTCAGAGAATTTAATCTGACCTCAGTGGAAACTGCACCCAAACTTACAGTGCAAGGAAATTTAAGCAAATGTTTTTGTAGGTATCTTCACTACTCACATATTCTGAAAAGCATTTATGGATATGAGTAATTTGTCCTTAATTTCATCTTAGTGATAACACTTGACATTAAGAGATGTAATAAACATCTGATCATCTCCCAGTTTGTGCTTTTCCAATCAAAGTAAATATATGTGGAAATGAACAAGAATCTCAGATGACTCAGACATAATGAGGCTGCAGTGTGTGGTGGTTAGTCACTCTGCCCCTGCTGCCTCACCTCTCAGCTGCAGGATTCAGAGAAGATGTAGTCAGATGACCAGAATTCCTACTTACTCCATGAGCCTGTTCCCAGCAGCTCACACAGGGTTATATTTAGGACTAGAAGTATTTGAAAATTACATTGATAGCTTAATATTATGGAAGCTCATTGAAGCCATTGTTATAAATTACTTAGAATTTAGAATAGTCACATCTATTTATGCTTTTTGCAGTAATATATTTCAATTTAGCCCAAACACTTAACACTAAAACATAAAAATTCCAATAACTAGATAATAATTGGGTATACAAAGCCTATTAATTTCAACCAAAGTAATTCAATTACAAAATGCATTTTCGTTGTGAAAAAAGCTGACAAAATAATGGTTAGAAATTGTTCAAATGAATGTACATATCATATAAAGAATGATTTTTTTCAGACATCATGATCATGGAATCAAAAAAATATAAAATATAGACAAAATTTGTCAATTTTGAAGATAGTGTGCAATTGGATATAGTTTGAATAGTGTTCAAAAATGTGTCTGTCTTCTCCTTAGTAAGAGATAAAACAACAACTTATAAGAATAAAAGTATTTATAAATTCAAAACAGCTAAACACGGGAGGCAGATATCCATACAGATCATAGACTAAACATGTTTCAATGCTTTGATAGATCTACAGCCACATAGGCTTGATAATATGTACTGATTTTACTGAAGCATATGTTTGTTAATATTTTATTGATTGTTCTTATTTTATGTGTATGAGTGTATTTCCAGCATGTATGTAAGTGCACCTGTTTTGTGCAAAGCTGCAAAGGTCAGAAGAGGGTGTCAAAACCCCTGTGGGTGCTGGGAACTGAAACCAGGTCCTCAGCATGAGCAACTAGTACTTTTAGCCACTGAGACTGCTCTCCAAACTATGAAATATATGTTGTGCTGTTGTATGAGATCTTATTCCCAAATAATTTTAATTGGCTTGGCTACAATGACAATCGCATGCATTGAAACCTGCCTAAAAGATTGTAAACAAAAAGCAGTGGGAATGGACAATTCTGCAAAACAAGCCAGTTGAGTGAACTGTAGTTTCACTGTGAGGAAGGAAATGAAAGAAAAAGAACGGTGTTTGGATAACCTCCCAAAAGCTGAGTGAATATTTGCTTCATCATTATATTCATGGTCATACCAAAATAAATGGAAAATGATAGAGAGCTCTGATCTGGTTTTACCTACTTTTTTCTATTAACATTTATAATATCCCTTGTGCTTTTGAAGATCAGACTTAGATGGGGATGCACTTAAGGAAAAGGAATATTCATTCATATCGCCAAAATATTTAGGCCTTTGCTTGTGATTTCATTTTGGTATTCATCATATTTTGCTATGATCGCCTTATGGTGTTTTTCTTTTTCCTTTCGCTCAAGTACTCAGTTCCTTAAATTTGTCATAACAATAAATATAGCTCATCTTTAGCTTTCCTTGACCTGTATTTGTAAGTATTTCCCAAAACAAATCCCAAATAAAAAATATACTAAAATGTGATACAGAGCAGGATTGTAAATGCAAAATGATATGGAATCTGTCTTAATTCACCACATACACATGCTTTATAAAACTAGATTTTAAAATATGTATAAGAGGGGCTGAAAAGATGGCTTAGTGGTTAAGAACACTGGCTATTCTTGCAGAGGACCCAGGTTCAATTCTCAGCACTCACATGGTAGCTAACAACAACCTGAAACTCCAGTTCCGGAGGATCCGATGCTCTCTTCTGATCTCTGTGAGCACTGCACAACACAGGTGCACCCATCTACATGCAGGCATATACATAAAAAATAAAAATTAAAAAACGTTAAAAATATGTGTTAAAAAAGTTTTCATTATAGTTTCAGTATCCTTATTTGTTATGGGTTTAGGTTGTTGATCTCTTCTTGGTTTAGCTTTAGTGATTCCTATGAATTTAGATATTTATTCATTTTTTTGGGTTTTCAAATTTAATAGAGTATAGGCTTTTAAAGCATTCTCTTATAAGGTTCTGGATCTGTTTGGTGTAGCTTGTGATGTTTCCCCTTTCACTTCTGATTTTGTTGATTTGGAGGTGCTCTTTCTTTCTTTTGGTTAACTGGGCTAAGGGTCTGTCGATCTCCTTTATCTTTTCAAAGAAACAACTCTTAGATTCATTGATTTTTTTTGTATTTTTTTGTTTCTATTTAGTTTCTGCCCTGATTTGATTATTTCTTCTTATCTTCTTGGTTTGATTTTCATATGTTCTTGCTTTTGCAGAGTCTTGAGTTGCACTGTCACATCATTTATTTTAGCTCATTCTGATTTTGTAATGTAGGCACTAAGAGCTGTAAACTTCCTTCTTAGGTCTGTTTTTAAAGTGTTGCAGAGGTTTTTTTTTTATTGTATTCTTATTTTCACTTAGTTCCAGGAACACTTTTATTTCTTTCTTAATTTCTTCTTTGACCCATTCATCATTCAAGAGTATGTTGTTTAATATCCATGAGTTCAAGTAGTTACTAGAGCTTCTTTTGTTGTTGATTTTAAGTTTTATTGCATTGATCTGATAGAATACATGGACTTGTTTCAATATTTTGTATTTACTGAGAGCTGTACCCCAGGTGGTCAATTTTAGAGAAACTTCCATGGGCTGCTGAATAGAAAGTATATTCTTTGGTGCTTGGGTAGAATAATCGGTAGATGTCTGTTAAATCATTGGCTGTATGATGTCATTTAATTCAGATGTCTCTCTGTTTATCCCTCTCCAGTTGACTGGTCTTTTGGATTAGTGGGGCATTTAAGTCCCTTACTATTACTGAGTTGGGGTTGTTCTGTGTATTAAAGTCCTGTAATACTGTTTGTATGAAATAGGGTGCACCAGAGTTTGGTGCATAGATGTTCAGAATTGTAATAAATTCTTGGTCAATTGTTCCTTTGATCAGAATGAAATGACCCTCTTCATCTCTTCTGATTAGTTTTAATTTGAAGTCTATTTTGTCAGATACTATAATTGCAACCCCTCCTTGTTTCTTAGTACCATTTTCTTGGGATATTTTTTCCATCCTTTCACCTTAAGGTAGTGCCTATCCTTGAAGGTGAGATGGATTTCTTACAGACAACAAAAAGATTAAGTTTTTCTTAATCTGTTCAACTAGGCTGTCTTTTTCCTGGGGAGTTCGGGCCATTGATGTTTAAAGTTATTATTGAAAGATGTGTATTGGTTACCATCATTTTAATTTCTGTTTGCACTCTTGGTCTAATTTTGTGGTTCCACAATGATACCTTCATTTAGCTTCTTTCTGTTCCACTTGGGTGTAGATGTTCCTTTCTGCATGCTTTGTGTTGCTTTTACTACTCTCTGAAGGGCTTGTTTTGTGGACACAAATTCTTTCAGCCTCTTCATGCCATGAAAGGTTTTTCTTTCTCCTTCAACTGTAATAGACAGCTCTGTCGGGTAAAGTATTCTGGGTTGGCATCTATGGTCATTTAGAAGTAGGAATACTTTGGTTCACCTGGTTCTACCTATTTGGTGTTCTATGCTCTTCTTTTACTTGTATAGGTATGTCTTTCCTTAATCTTAGGAAATATTTTTCTATAATCCTGTTGAAGACCTGGTCAATACCATTTATCTGAGATTCTTCTCCTTCCTCTATGTCTATGATGCATTTATTTGGTCTCTTCATGGTGTCCCTCATTTCCTGTTGTTGCACTAAGTTTTCCCCTTCTCAGTTTTTGTTTGATACACACTCACTCACTCAGGGTCTCATGGTCCTGAGGCATATGGACAACACTGGCATAACACATTTTTATCTTGGGTTTGGCATGGTTTATATGATAGGGAGGGAGAAACTTACAAAGAAACTGTTCCTCATAACACCCCCAACCCCCTCACCATTGAAACCCTGCCACCATGCAATCGCTTTTGTGCCCAATGCCTTTGCGCCCAGTGCCCACACGCCGTCTTACACCTTGGTCTGCCTCATCTCACCCTGCTGCCCAGTGGAGCCTGCAAGCGGGGCAGAGCATCCACAGGATGTTCTAGCCCCTGCTGTTGTCAGACTCCACACCTTGCTCCCCAAGTTTCAAAAATGGCCCTGCTAACTCTCGGCAGCTAATGCTCCATCTCCTGGGCAGCTCCACCCCTCTTGCTAAGGTGATCATGCCTCTGGCTGGCTTACTCTTTTTGGAGGAATGAGTAATGTTTGGGCTACCTGTATATTTGATTCATGTTTCTTTTCAAAAATTTTTCATGTTCCTTGCATGAGCGGTCCAATTACTCAACTTTATCGTCCAATTTTGCTATTCTCTTTTCCATTTCATTCATTCTATTGGTGAGGCTTTCTCCTGTCATTTTAAAATTGCTTATTGAGTGTTTCACTTCCTTCTTCATTTGAACCTGAATTTTCTTCAATATTTCTATCTCTTTTGTTAATTCAGTCAGAAGTTTACCCTTATCTTCTTTCAGTTCTTTGAGTTGTTTGTGTGTTCTTTAAATTCATTGAATTATTTCATCATATGATAGTTATTTTAAATTCTCTGTCCTGGGTTATATCTAGAGGATTCTCATTTCTCATTGTAAAACTCTTCTGTAGGATTGGTGGTGTATGGTGGGAGCATGTTATTTTGGTTTTTCATATTATTATTTTTTTATTGTGGTTTTGGCATGTGGACTTCTTTAGTTGCTTGTGATTCTGACATGAAACTCAAGCCTTCCTATTTTGAGTTGAAATCTTACTCTGTTTGTATTATTGATATACCTTGGTTGCTTTCTGATTGGGTATGAAAAGTTTGTTTGTCTAGGCTTCAGGTTCTCTCTTTTGATTTTATAGTGGAGTGACCAGAAGGTTCCAATCAGGCTACTCAGGAGCTCTCCAGAAGGGCAAAGCAGCCCTAGCTAGTTAGGAGCACTTCAGAAGCCAAGATGCATAGTTCCAAGTTCCAAGGAGAGGACATGGCAGATGGATGTGCTGGCCCCTACTAGTCAGCAGTAAAGCCTAAGACTTGGAGCAGTGGAGGGACTGCAGATGGTCCCCAAACAGGAGCATGGGTCTGACACTATTTTGGAAGCTCATTCAGTAGAGACTGAGTCAGGTGCTCTTAGGCAGCCTCCAAAGATCTGTGTCCCTACTAATCAGCAGGGAAGCCTGTCCCTGAACTGTAGGGGGAGTGGGTGTGGGGGGGGCTGCAGAAGGTCCCAAAGCAGGGGGATAAGCATGGCACGATTTATGAAGCTCAACCTGTAGAGACCAAGTCAGATGCTCTCGGGCATTCTCCTTAGGTCTGACCTAGATGTTTTTAAAAAGTCTGAATGTAATGAATAATAATATATCATATTCTTGTATTATCAGAGGAGTAATTTTCAAATTAAGATGTTTTTACCCATGGCTATATTTTTAAGGTTTTTTTTTATTCTCTCTCTCTCTCTCTCTCTCTCCTCTCTCTGTGCCTGCTTATGTATATGTACACTACCTGCATGCAGATGCTGGAGCAGGCAAGGAGTTCTTGTTAGTTGCCCTGGAAATGGAATTACAGGTGGTTGTGAACCTTCTCATGTGAATACTGGTAACCAAACCCAGGTCTCTCTGCTAGAGCAGCAAGTACTATTAACTGCTGAGCCGTTTCTCCAGCCCCAGTGACTACATCTTTAACACAAAGTTTATTAAGATTTTAAATTTTGCCTCTTTCTTATGGTAAATAATACAAACTCCTATAGAATTATTGTAATACTTTCAGTTCAGAAAATAATGATTCTTTTTTTGGGTGTTCCTTTGAAGGGAAACTGAACTGCTTGGTTAATTCATGCTGTTTTATGCTCTGCAAAATTCTAGCTGTCCTAGATGTCTTACTGCATAAGATATAGAAGAGGATGCTGTTGTCTTACAGATAGACTCACTTTTCTTGTCATGGTAGAGTGACCTACAGGCTCCAGTAGCACACAGTATTAGCAAGAGTTTGGAGAACATTTGGTTAAGCCAAAACTATTGTTTTCTTTCATTTTATGTCCTCATGGTTTTTTGTGTAAGAAATTAAATACAATATTTTTAGAAAGCAGTGAGATAAGGCATGGAACCACTGTGCTGAATATCTTTGTCAACATGTCACACCTGAGTTGAGGGGGCCTCCAATGGACTGGCCTGTGGCCATGTCTGTGAAGCATTTTCTTGATTGTTATTTGGGAAGGCCCAGCCCACTGTGGGCAGTGGTACCCCTCAGCAAGTGGTCCTGTGTTGTATAAGAAAGCTCGCTGAGCATGAGCCACAAGATCAAGCCAGTAAGCAGTACTCCTCTGTGCATCAGATTCCTGCTCTGAGTTCCTACCTTGGCTAACTTTGATGATGGACTGTGCTTGGTAGCCAAATAAACCCTTTCTTCCCCAAGTTGGTTTTGGTCAGTGTTTTTATCACAGCAACAGAAAAGCTAACTAAGAAAAACCATTAATCTTTTATCCTTTAAACAACATATATTCCCATACATGAGAAGCAGCTTCAGAGGCTGGGGATTCTCAGGAAAACAACTGAGGAGATTAATAAATATGCAGTGGTAGTATTTTATCTTGATTGAATGTTTATTACTAGCAAACTTAAGAAAATCTGTCTGTATTTTCACTGAATTTTTGTGCATTTTATACAATGCATCTTAATCATATTTAAACCCCCTCCAGTATCTGTACCCCCCCAATACTCCCCATGGGATTTCATGCATTATGTCATTTATGTTAAGGTCTACTGAGTCCAGTTTGTGTCCCTAGCTGTCCACTGGTGTGAGTTCACCCAGTGAAACCTTGTCAACCTATCTAGCATCCTTCCTATAAAGATCTACTCTCCATCATCCAGCAGTGATCAGTTGCCAATAGTTCCTCAGCTAAGACTGGGGCTTCTTATCCATTTCTCTAGTTCTATCCTGGGTTATCTTGTTTGAGTTTGCATGCTGTCACCATTGCTATAAATTCATGTGGATAAGTTCCCAGTCACCTGGAAAATTCTATTTCCTTGTGGTCAGGTCATCTGGCACCCCTGGCTCTTACACTATTTTTGTCCCCTCTTCCACAATGATCCATGACATTTGAGTCACAGATGTTTAATACAGGAGCTGAATCAAGGACACTTTCTCTGCAGTCCCTTATTCTCTACATTTTGTCCAGTTGTAGTTTTCTGTGTTGATCATCAGCATGGTGAGGAAGTTTCACCTGTGATAGTTGAGAGATGCATTATTATTCTCTTTGGCCCCTGTTCTTCTTTGTTAGCTGAGCCCTTAGGTGCAGAGGTTGCATTAGAGATGTGTCACTTAGGGCTGGGCACCTCACAGACACTTATTCTCTGCCTTTGAGCAGTTGTGAAACTCTGTAATAATCTCCCTTTGTTGCAAAAAGAAGCTTCTTTGATGAATAGTGAAAGGTATACTTGATTGTAAATATAAGGATATATATTTAGCATGTAGTGCATAGTTACCTTTGCCTACAGATGTTACACATGTAGGGTTTTCTCTAGGATCTATGACCTCTCCAGCTATGTGTATTGGCTATGTTTACAGTACCACACATGAGTTCCTTTCCGTTGAGTGGGCTTTAATTCCAATTAGATAGCTGTTGATCACCCCCAAGATAAAAGTACCACTACTACACTGCTAGAGATTGCTACATCAGTCATTGTTGTGGTTATTAGGCTTTACAGCTGGGTTCCAATGAAAATTATTGAAGATGACAAATCTGTTGAGAGAATGATTGCTCATTTCAGTAGCAATATATCATCTGTTTTAAAAAGAGAGTTAGGCAAAGAAAATCACTGGACACAGAAAACAAGGTCTGAGAGAGAATATGAATGAACGAATGAACGAACGAATGAATGAATGAGTGAATGAAAGGGAATTACAATTTCTAAATTGAAATCATCTATAATGCATATTATTTGAATGGGAATGTGCTGAACATTTTCCACATGACAGATGCTGAGATCAGTAGTAGAAGCCTGCAAAAATAAGCCTCTGTTCTCATGAAATGTATGCTCTGCTGAGAACAAAGGGAGGTGCTCCTTAAACAAAATAGATGCTATGCCATCCAATGTTGAGATATAAGAGCAATAAGGAAACAGGGAAGAATGGAAGTATTGGGAAGGACATGAAATAGCACTGGGGGAGAGGACCAAAGAAGGCTAGAATTTTGTTTTGGGGTGGGTTTTTTTTTGTATCTTTTTAATTGAAAATTTGAGTATTTAATACACAGCATGTCAATCATCTTTATACCTCCTTTCCCATCAGAACCCTCCCATGACCCCCACAACCCTGGATTTCGTGCATTCTGTCATTATGTAAAGGCCTCCTGAGTCAATATGATTATGTAACTGACTGTTATTCCATTATTCACAATGGAAAAAAAAGAAAAACCTCAAATGTCACTCCATTTCAATTATTATGGCTTTTTATGTGTGTATGAGGTGGAATTTTCTGTATCCTAGGTTAGTCTCAGACCTACTCTATACCCAAGAATGACCTTGAACTTCTGATCTGCTTGACTCCACATCCTATGTGCAAATTATTATGATTATCCCCTCATAGGATCATATCTCTGCATAATGTATAGAATCTAAAACAGTACCAA
The DNA here is from genome assembly GCF_000622305.1 of Nannospalax galili. Classification (NCBI taxonomy): domain Eukaryota; kingdom Metazoa; phylum Chordata; class Mammalia; order Rodentia; family Spalacidae; genus Nannospalax; species Nannospalax galili. The sequence goes on from NW_008356676.1 coordinate 4,467,117, forward strand.
TCTAGGATATATATGAACTAAGTGAAATTTATCAAATATATAAAAATAAAATTCTGCAAAGTCAAGGCCAAATTCAAAAATATATATTAAACTAAAAAATGTGGTAAACCCTGTTTTTCAATACAGAAAGGTACGCTCAGTTGATGCTTCAAGAGTCTTTTGTTCCACATTATTTCCTCAGCCTTTGGAGCCAGGGAAACACATTCTACTCAAAGCTGTTGCACTATGGTTGCATTTCTTGTGTTCAATAAACACCCAGAAGGATATTAAGAAACCTAAAAAGGACACAGGACAATGTTTTTGCATCCTCGCCTTTTCTTTAATCATTTTCATGGATATTGGTTTCACTGCACCTTACATTAATCATTTCTAAGCAAAAAGAGATGAGCAAAATTGTTACTCCTATTTTGTAAATAGAAAAGAGGCTGATAGGAAGGTTAAGAGGTTTGCTTTGGGCAATTCCAGCTGTAGGGCTCTGGTAAAGCCCTTAGAAGAAGCTATTTGTCATAAATGACAGTTCTGAGTTTTAACTGCTAGGTTCCGAGTAAGCGAAGTCTAACACAGTAAATTTATAATAGAGAGATAACCAGACTGGGAATCAAGAGGACTCAATTCTCCCTGCATTTGCTCCACTAACTGTCTCTGTGACTCATACAATTATTTTTTAAAGTCGAAATGCCATTAGAAATGGTCATTTATCCAAAAGCATTTAATGAGTGAGCTTTTTACCCCAGGCATGGTATGACATACTTGTAAACATATTTCTTTCCTTGAATGAGATTACATTCTAGTGGAGCAAAATCACAAAGAAAGTGATGACAGAACTGTGTAAGAAATATATATGGCATGATATGGGATGAAAACCAGGGACATACAACCATGCAGAGTTTATGATGGCATGATGCAAACACTGATTACAGATACCTGATTACAAGTATCCAGCTAAGTAAATGAGATTTGGGTTGATACTAGAAGTCATTATAAGCTGAAGAAATGATCTACAACGTCCAGAGTCAAGAAATATTATTTAAAAATGGGCATTTGGTTTCATTATATCTCAATGACAACAGAGAAGACAAGAAGAAGTTTTAAAGAACTTAGATTATTCAAGGATGGATCAGGTAGAATTTTTACCACAGAGACAAAACGATTTAGTTTGAACATGAATGCACATGGAAATTCTTGTTTGCTTGTTTTTGAGAAAGTCTCCTTATACCCTCAGTTAAACTGGAACTCACTGTGTAGACCAGGCTTGATCTCTCAGGGGCAGAAATTTTTTGAAAACATGTTAAGCATTCCATATACTAGTGGTATGTAAAATTGGCAAGGCCACACAAAAGCAGACTAAAAGATTTATTTGTAAAAGAAGAGACATGAATCTGTGGCATAAGGAATGAAAACCTAAAGTAGTGAAAATCATAGAATAGACTCTAGAGGGATGATACAAGAGGTACTTAGAAAACAGAACCTGGTGCTGGAGAGATGACTCAGCAGTTAACAGCACTGACTATTCTTGAAGAGCACTCAGTTTGATTATTTTCCAGAATCCATATGGCAGCTAACAACCATCCACAACTCCAGTTTCAGGGTATTCCATGTAGCCTTCTGACCTCTGTAGGCATTGCTTGACATGGGTACAGTTACGTATATACAGGCGATACATTCATACACAAAAAGAAGAAATAAAGCAAAAACCTATAGCATTCTAAATGAATCAGTATGAGGGAGGGAAGGATAGGTACCCTTAGCTTAAGTTTGAGTCATAAAAAATAAGATGTAAAGAATTTTTTTGAAATTGTACCCATTGAAGACAGTGGATTCTGATTCTCAAGTGTGAGTATGTATCTCAGCTGCATGCCAGATGGGAAGGGGAGGAGGTTAGAATCCATGTGTACGGCATGGCTGGAGGGAATCAGAGGGACAAATGAAGGACCTATTTTGAGAAAAGAGTATGGGATGACAAGATTAAATGAATTTTTTAGACAATGTTTAATGAGACTCAAACATATGTGCAGTCCATTCCACTCCCTCCCCCATTACACATTTTAAATACACACTGTGGCACTGTTCTCTTCTGTGGTTACTGCTTTTAGAATTCAACAGTTCTCTTCCTTTGTCACTTTCTTCATTATGCCCCTGCAACAGAAGGAAAACAGTGTTTCTGGGTTTTATTCTAAACAGCATGCGAAGATTTCTAAGTGCGGAGCAGCGGATCCAAGGGGAAAATAGCCCTCATAGATATAGATGTTATTGCCATTAAATTGCTACCTTAAGTAGATGTACATATAGGAGACACAGTTGATTTCATATGAAGATGGGAAGGACCACTAAGGTAATGAACTTCATTGCAAGTGCTTTTAATCCCATTACGCATGTTTGAGAAGCTTTCGGAGCAAGGAAGACCACTGAGTTGATAAAAGAAGCATTTAGTTAGCAAATGCCTTTTGTGCTTCCCTGCTCACTGGCATATTTGCTGTAGAAATGAGTGTTTCTCTCATGGTTGATGCAGACATGCTTCCCCAACCCACTAGTCTCATGAATAGATGCTGTGAGTGTGTGTTAGGGGGACAATCAGTATCATGAAGCAACTAAGGAATATATTAAGCAACTTTTCATGGCTATGTGGACTGCATAATTTAAGACTGTCCTGGGGCACCCATAAATTATGCATAGGTTTTGTTTTCTTATTTTAAATTTTTAGAGAGGAGAGAAAGTTCTGCAATTTCTATACCTTTAGCCTTATCTAAATCTCTCTGTTGAAGGCCAAGTATCCAGAAGCCAAATCATCTTCTGTGCATAGTATTTCCTATGATTTTTACTGATTGCTTATTTTTTTCTCAAATAATGATCTTTCAATGGTGAATCAAATTCCTTTTACATATAGGAGGATTCCATTAGGCTGTACCTTGTGTCAAAACAGTAACAGCAAACCTTTGGAAATGATTTAATAATTTATCAATTTATTTTGCAGTTTAATGTGTCATTACTTAAAATATTGTCTAGATAACATTCAGTAATTATGAAGTTATCATGTGTGAGACTCTTGGCTCCTGAGTTTTTCCTGTGTTTTTGGACAACTGCAACATCCTGTGGCTGTATATACTCTGTGCTGTAACACCAGCTGTTATTTTTAAAAGATAATTCTACAAATAATCCAGAATATAAACCCTCCTTCCACTTTGCAATGGTATCTATTTAAATAACAGATTTTTTACAAAGCCTGAGATTCTCGATAAAAATTCAACATAATGATTTCATTTGCTTGGGTCACTTTGTTTTATAAATCAACAATTGGGAGTACTGTAATTAGTTAACCGCACAGGGCATTGTGTTTAGCCGTTTACTGCTTAAAGATTGGGAATCATTATACATCACTTTTAGGTCTCTTTTAATTACTACACTTGGGGACACGGGTATATGTTTTAATTGTCTGCTTTTAGACTGAAGCCAGAGTTTAACAAGTTGGTATTCCAGGCCCTGTAGACATGCTTACATTTCCCAGTGAGCTCAGCTTCTGTTTCACCGCTAGGTGGCAGAAGAGTTTTACAGTTCCTGGTTCTGGGCATTGGAGCTCAGTGCTCTCTCAGCTCATTCCCATAGCAGCTGAGTCTGATATAAATATATAAACAAGCAGGAGCTATATGTGACATACACCACAATTACTAAAGCATAAAGCAACAACTTAAGAGCCAAGTTCTTGGCTTCCGATGGTCTGGTGAAGCCAGAGCTTTGCGGATGTATTGAAAGTAGAGAAAGGAATCATGAAGACTGTTTTCAGAGATTGTTTGTGTGTGGTTTTGAACCATGGCCTAGGATTAGTGCATAAACGAGAGAGAGTTGGCAGCCCACAGGCTCACTGCTGCTTGGAAAGAGTACTGGGCTTCCACCTGACTCTGCTCCAGGGATGATCACCTGCATCCTGCAGGAGGAGGAAGGAGACAACACCAAACCAAAGAGGAGCAAAATAGGGGGAAATTCAATCTGCTAGACTGAAAAGCTATGCAGCTCCGAGGATTCTTAACAGTGAGAGGTTATTCATATTGAATTAAGCAGGAGTAGAATCTGATAGTAAACCATTATATTTGTTTGTAAAGACAGATTTGCTAAGTGGCTATCCAGTGTAATATTTAGGAAATATGAGCTCCTGCAACATGCAGAATTCTGACAGGAAAGTGCTGTGTCAAACACAAAGTATCTGCGTTTCTAGACTATGTGTTTGTGGTTTGTGGAGAAATGATGGGAATTTATTGTTAATGGAGCCTTTGTACTCTGCAGTAAAACTCTTCTCTTGGGAAAGTGCAAGTACATATGAAGTGTGAAAAGAACAGAAAGAGTGTGTATTCCCAAAGACCAGGGAGGGGCACAGCAGCTGCATTTTTCTCAAGCGACAATAATCTGTAGGTTGTATTCAAAATTGATCCGTCTACATCTGCCACCACAGCCAGCACCTGGTGCAGGGTGACTGACACAATTCTCCCCAAATGTCACTGTCCAGCCGTGTCCACCAATTAAAACTAATAAACACTTCTCCCTCGCTAAGGATGTGCCACGAGTGCTGAAAGCAGCAGGGCAGGCTATGGCAAGGCATAATAACAGTAGTAGCGCCAGCAGCAGCCAGAGCCCTGGGCAGCAGGTGCACTTGGCTGGGGACAGGGAAGGGCACAGTGTGGCGCTGGCATCGCCTTCTCACATATGCAGGCAGAGCTGAGTTGTTTACAAATTGATAGCAGAGGGGTAGGGGAGAGAGCCTTGTATGTTGCATTCAGTGGTCCCTAAAGCCTAAATGGGGTCTGTGTTGACTCCTGAGTTTCCAGTTGCTGTAGAAAAACAAATCCTTCCATTCCCGCCCCAATATACCTAAGCAGGTTGCAGAGGTCCATAAGATACGCCCAATATGCCTCGTGATAAACACAAGGATCTTCGATGTTGAGAGCCAGAGATTCTCTTTTTGTCTGACTCAATCTCTTCTAGATTATATGGGTATGTAGGATCCCAGAGCAGCTTGCTGGGGACATAGCTTGAGAACAGGAATAAAGAAATAATGCAAAACAACAGAAGGGCCTTAAAGGAGAAGGAAATAAACCTTCATGAAGGGAAGAGAGGCCTGAAAGGTACCAACCATTCAATGATACTCAGGGCTTTAGCATCCCCACCGCAGGGTAGCGTGCTCTGGGAAGGAAATGGGTAGTCCCAGGAGTGCAGAGTGTGATTGGCTGCTGAGTGGCAGGCAGAGGCATGCCAGCCTCCTTTGGGTGGTATGAGGAAGAAGCATCAGGGCAGAAGGTGTGGTTTTTCATGTGTGATCACCATGAAGGGCTTCACACTCAACAGTGAGGCATCATGGGTGAATTTTTCTGTCACAGGGCTGTATCTAGCGGAGGCAGGACAGATGTATCCTTTTTCCATCTCGTCGGCAGTGCAGCACCTTTGTCAGTCTTTGTTTTCACCTCTGCACGTTTCAGCTGTGCTGTCTAGCTGTGTCACTGCTGTCAATTTGAAACCATGCTTCTCCCTGCAAGTGCTGTTATGATACAGGACACCTGAAGGTGTCATTTTCCTGTGGTTAATTAACCTTGAGACCAGCAACACACCAGCATAGCCCCTTAATTGCATTTGTGTGTAACCCTGCGAACACAGGGTGACAAGGGGCTACTAACACTGCTGTCATTTCCTTGTCCCACCTGTCTAACCCATAATCTGGGGGATTGTTAGGCAGTGATTTTTGTCCTCAACATGAGTTGTTCTGCCTTTTGAGTCCAGACGGCAAAGTTCTGAGTGTCTGAGTGAAAACTTCTGACAGGTTTATGCAAGCAGAGTTGAAGAATTTCATTTTAATTAAAAAAGCAAATCAAACCAACCTCTTTTCCCTCCTCTGCTATGGCTGCTTGAATTGGAACTGGGGCAGCATGGTGATGATGCTGTGGCATTGGGAACCGGCAGAGGCCTCTGATACCACTGCATTCACAGCATCTAAAATTGAGTCAGCTCCCTAACTGAACTGCAGTCTATCTTTTATCCACAATCTAAGATAAACTGGGCCAAAGTTGTTTCACAGCATTCAGTAAGCTACTAGAATAACATTAGACTGTAGCACAGTGGGTCTTGGAATATAGGGATGGAGTGATTTGAAGTGGGGGCTTAGTGTGGCAGACAGTTGTGTTTAGAAATACTGGCAAGGAAGAAAAAATTCAATCTTGAAGTCGAAGAAAGGATGAAGATCTGAGATTTCCAATCCTAACCAGGGAAACATCAACCTTACCTAATGTCACGCAAAAGTTGATACAAACTAAGTATTTGGATCACAGGGAGCCAAGAACATAAGCCATAAGCATCCACCCCAATTGTGTGTTTGGCTCTTATTTAGGCAAGGGGACTTAGACAAGTGTGATGCAGGAAAACAAAAATCAATGGGGACTGATATCAGGTGTGTTATCTTCAAATGCCCGTATCTGTGAAACGAGCAAATACATCGTCTATTAAAAAATTCCTAATAATCCTCTGATGATTCTAGGAAAACAGGAGAAAAAGTAGTCTGTCTAGTACAAGCTAATCTCAATGTGTGTATTTTGCATTACCAAAATCATTATCAAATTCATACATATTTTCACTTTAAGTATGCCCAGGTACAGGCTCCTTAACAGTTAGAGGGATTTTTCAGTGGTAACACTGTTGCAGCACAGTCTCCTCAAAGTTTCTACACTTAGGGCTTCAGTATCAAGGTGGAGTCATATAAAGCAGGTCTGTCACACTATCATGTAAAAGTATAACTGAAACATGAGCTCAAGGCCTATAGTTTAATTCAGTAAGTACTTCATAAACACCGAGTCCTATTCTAAACTGTAGAAGTACAAGGTTGAGTCAGAGGGATTCAGAGAATTGTACTATTTGGTTTTTTGCCCTGGAGACAGCAATTTATATGCCATGTGATGCAGGATTTTCAAGAGTCACAGGGGAATCCTGCCAGAGTACCAGGAGACCTGGGCAAAGTGGGAATAACTAGCTCCTACAGAGGAAGGAGCCAATCCATGTAAGATGCGAAGGAGTTTAGAAGGGGCAATTGCAGGAAGGAGGATTGATGTACCTCCCTTCTTGGCAGGGAAGGGCACCAGGCTGCATTCAAGGGTGTTTAAGCCTATTCAGCCTCTTTTACCTTTTGAAATATATTTGAAAGGTAGATGGGCACAGATGGCTGTCTGAAACAAACTGGGGCTTACTAGCTGTTAGGCAAGTTGCATTAGCTCAGCTCAAAAAGATGCCTGGAAAGGAGGCAGAGGAGTTTGCTGGATGCCTGTAAGTTTGGCTTGCTTTTGACTCTGGCTTGATGTAGTCGAGATGGAAGAGGATGAGAAATCCATAAAGACTTCTGGTCTTCATGTGAGAATAGGGCCCAGCTTTGAATAGCTTTGTTTCCTACTGAAGTTAAGAAATTGTACCCATGATATTTAACAAAAATGTTTGTTTAAAACACAGCTGTTAACAAATTATAAGCCCAAATTCATGTTATCATTGTAGTTTTCATGATAGGAATAATTATCATAAAACAGATTCTGCTGTCATGTGGTTTTATGATTTAACCTCCAAATCTACCCCTCTCTGTGTTGTGAATGGATCATGTAGAGATACTTATGCTGGGTAATTTAAAGAGTATAAGATGTTAAGCTGCACATGACTTATCTATTCCAAGGAAATTTAAGAAGAGCCATAAATCATGATGGTGACATAGCACATTCTGGTCCTTAGGGAATAAGTTACTGAAAACCTTTCCTAATGATTTACAAATCTCCCAAATGAATTGTCATATTGGCACAACTTGGGCCGCAGTGGGGAATAATTGTTCTCAACAGTTATGCATCCTAGAGCAACAGCTCCTAACACACTTACTGTACTATGAGTTCTGGTCTTGTTTAATGATTTTAAAAGAGAAATGCCAACTGTATCTCCAGAGATTCTGACTAAAACTAGGTTTACTTTTGTATAAAGATGATACAGTGAACATTTTTGAATAATCTTTTGTCTTTTTACAACACTTAATATACAGCCTTCAGCTCTTAGGCATTATCATTATATTAACTTTGGAAACAAGTATCTGAGGTCCTGAGAGCATCAGGTCACAGTAGCTCATTTTCCAGAGACAGCAAAGATAAGGATGTTTGTGTCTTGAAAACACAATACTGCACCTGCAAGTACTTTCACTCGAATATATTTACAACTTTTTCATGACAGCGAGAATATGAGTGTTCCAGGATATGAACAGAGCAATCACAATGGAAATTTTTTCAGTTTTTAAAAATTCAAGACTGCAAAAGTCTCTCACTGAGCTATTAGACCACAGTTAATAGAAAAAATTTTAAATTGATTATTGTTAATTATTAAAGTGAAATAATTCTATACCAGATACTGAATGATGTAATTAGCAGTGAAGTTTTTCCCTTGAAAAATGTTCCAAACTTACAAAGATGGTCCTGTATATTTGTCTGTAAGAGAAGAGGTGCATGAATGATTATTTTATGCAGCCCCCCTGTGGTTTACAGATACAGTTTCACTTGTAGTAGATATACAGCTATTTTGTGGCATCTCTTGGAATTATTCTTACCTCTTTAATAATGCAAGGTACTCTTGGGATCTAATTTCTGCTTTAAATAATTCATAATGCATGCTTTGTATTAAATGAACAATTTTAATGAGAAACCATATGTATTTGGCTGGGGAGTTACTGTTGATTCAATTTGAATGTTATTTTGAAAGAACTTGCCTTGGACTAACAAGATCTTACTATATTGTTTTCTCATCTGTACCCCAATCTTTGGCCAGAATTGCCTTACATCATGGCAAGTTGAGAAGGTGACAAGAAATGGAGAGAAGGAGCTATCAGCAGACTAAGTGATAGAAGATAGGCAAGGGCAATAAATAATATACAAACACAAACGTGTTTAATCGAGTGTCTGCTCAGTTCTCTACAACCTTGCAAGTCTGTGAATAAGTTGCTATGTATCAGGGCTACTTTTCAAAATGGAAAAGCAAGAAGTTGCTCATAATGTTAATCTATTTTGTTTTGAATTACTTACCAGTCAAAGCTTCATATGCATTTGTGATTATCTGAATAATGTTGTTAAGAAAGTAATATGATGGGAAAATATGATGATATAATGAAACATTATGCTACTATGAAACATTACATTGGTAAACTATCTAATTATAAAATCCCAAAGAGCAAAGATATATGTTCATTCACTTTACTCTTGAGACTATGATTATTACATAGTTGATACCCAATAGATATATTTTGAATAAATTGTGAGCGAAAGTAAACTATCAAAGGAAGGGTAAAAAGTGATTAAAGTATGATTAATAATCCATATCACATGAAGAGGAATTATATGAGAATCCATTGTAAACTATATAAATGTCAAATTGCTATTTTTCTTACTTTATTAAAGCATAACTGCTATTTTTATTTTTGTTATTTTTTGTTAACTACGTAATCATTATAAAATGACTATATTAGCATAGTCATCCATCCTGTATTTATTTATCTGTTTTTCAATTGAGCTTTTGGGATTTTTTTTTTGTACAATATAATTTGATGGTACTTAGATCCCTTCCCGTATCCTCACCTCCCCTTACTGCCCCTGCCCAACTTAGTGTACTTTATTATATACATATAATATAGCCTACAGAGTCTAATTTGTGTGCCCAACTGTCCTTCAGTGTAGGTCCATCCACTGAAGCCTGGTTAATCAAGTAAGAGTCACATCCTTGATGGAGACGGTCTCTCCCCCTCCCAGTGGCCATTGGTTGCCAAAAGTTCCTTAGGTTCGGTTGTGGTTTCTTACCTGCTTCATCCTGTCTATGCTGGGATTTTGTCCAGTTTTTGCCTTGCATGTGACTTGTGCATGCTGTCACCATTGCTATGGGCTCATATACCTGACTGACCAGTTATCTGAAAAAGCCTATTTTCTGTGGTAACCCACCCACCTCTGGCTCTTACAGTCTTTCTGCTCCCTCTTTGCAAGTGATTTCTGAGCTTTGGGTGGCATAAGTTTGAAATAGTTGTCCTATTCAGGGATAAGCATTCTGAAGTTTCTTGTTCTCTGTACATTGGTCAGTTGTGAGTTTCTGTGTTTATCACCATCTGCTGCATTTCAAAAATTTCTTGTGAGAGTTAAGAGATGCATTAACCTATGGGTATAATATTAAGCCATTAGGAATAAGTTTAATACTATAACTATTTACTAGAAACCTCATATGAGGCACTCCCCCATCCCCTGTGGCCTGTCTAGCCTCAGCTTCCTAAGCCTGATGTCAATGTCAGGCATGGACACCATCCTACAAACTGTACCTTAAATCCATTTAGAGACTTGTTGCTTACTTCTGCAATATTCATGCAACTATTGCATTGGTGGGCATATCTTGCCAGGTCAATTATTATTATAGGTCATGGGATTCACAGCTGGGAAAGGTTAATGATTACTTTTTCCTTCTGATAGGATGCATAGAAACTTCCAGAACTATGAGTGCTAGCCATCATAGATGAGACTCAGAAGTCAGCATCAGCTTGATTTCTCCTTGTTTATTCTACAGCTCATGTAAGTACTGTCTTCAGCAGTACAGTTTTGTCATCAAGTTGTGATGGTTAAAGAAGAGCAGGAATAATGGCCAGTTGTGTGAAGGTCTATGGGACCTCTGGTCAACAGTGTCAAATGAGGGAGTTATTTTAATCTCTTTCTCTCCTCTCTCTCTCTCTCTCTCTCTCTCTCTCTCTCTCTCTCTCTCCCCACCCCGTGTGTGTGTGTGTGTGTGTGTGTGTGTGTGTGTTCACTTTAAGAAGCTTCTGTGGTGGTAGATTTTGATAGGGCTTTTCCTAAAGGGATCCAGTGTTACTTATCCCTCTCTACACTCCCTTCTCATACATCCTCCCATTCCCCACCACATTCATCTCTCCCTACTCTAATGTTCCTTTTTCACCTTTATATCACTGAATTCTACCATTCCTCCATGGAGCCTCACCCCTTCCATGACCATTTATTAGTTTCCTGGCTTCTCTGGATTTTCAAATTGACACACACACACACACACACACACACACACACACACACGATTTCCTATCTATCTATCTATCTATCTATCTATCTATCTATCTATCTATCATTTATCTATATTCCATCATCTATCTATCTATCATCCATCATCTATCTACTATTCTATCATTATCTATCTACTGTCAGCCTCTTTCTTCAGCTATGAGGAAGAACATGTGACATTTGTCTTTGTGAGTCTGGGTTACCTCAGCCAAGATGATTGTTTCTAGTTCCATCCATTTACCTACAAATTTTATAATTTCAGTTTTTAAGAGCTGAATAATATTCCGTTATTTATATGTACCACACCTTAATTAGCCATTCATCAATTGATTGACATATAGGTTGTATCCAGTTTCTATTATGAAAAGGACAGCAATGAACATGGATGAACAGGTAATTTTGTAGTCAAGTATAAAGTCTTTTGGGTATATGCTCAAGAGTGGTATGGCTGGATCATATGATAGATCAATTTTGAGCTTTTCGAGGAATCTCTATACTGATTTCCATAGTGGACGTACCATTTTACACTGCCACAAGGAGCCCCTTTCTCCACATCCTTGCCAACATTTGTCATCTGTTTTTTAGATCTTAGCCATTCTGAGGGGCATAAGCTGAAATCCCAAAGAGGCTTTAATTTGCATTTTCCTGATGACTAAAGATGAACATTTTAAAAGTACTTCTCAGCTTTTGTGTTTCATCTTTAGAGAATGCCCTGTTCAGTTCTTTGCCCCACTTATTAATTGGAATTTTTTTAATGTTTAGATTTTTGAGTTCTTTTTATACCTCTGCTAGAGTTATAGCTGGTGTGCTGGATAGCTTTAGTGTCAACTTGACACACCTGGGTTGAAGGAGCCTCAACTGGGGAATTGCCTCTATTGGACTGGCCTGTGGCCATGTCTGAGGGGCATCTTCTTGATGAGTGATGTGGGAGGGCCCAGCCCACTGTGGGTGGTGCCACCCCTGGGCAGGTGGGCCTGTGTTGCCTAAGAAAGCAGGCTGAGCAGGGGTCAGGGGAGCAAGCCAGTAAGCAGCGTTCCTCCATGGCCTGTGCTCCAGCTCCTGCCTCCAGGCTCCTGCCCTGAGTTCCTACCTTGGGCTCCCTGATGAACTGCGACCCAGGAGATGTAAGACAAATAAACCCTTTCCTCCCCAAGTTGGTAGTGGTCAGAGTGTTTTGTCACAGCAATGGAGAAACAAACCAGGAAACAAAGCAGAACAGCTGGTAAAGTATTTTTCTGACTTTGTAAGTTACATCTTCACTGGAATGGTGGGGACTTTTGCCATACATACATTTTAGTTTCATGAGGTCCCTTTTGATAATTGTTGGGTTTAGGAGTCTGCTTTAGGAGTCCTGTTCAGAAAGCCCTTTCTATGCCTATTACTTCCAATGCATTTCTACTTTCTCTTCTGTCTGTTTCAGGGTATCAAGTCTTATATTGAGATCCTTGATCCACTTGGAGTTGAATTTTGTGCACGGTGAGGTAGTAATCTATCCAGTTTGACCAGCACCATTTCTCAAACATGCTGTCTTTTCTTCAGTATACATTTGTGGATCCTTTGTCAAAAATAGATGGTTGTGAATGTGTGGCATTACCATCCTTGATCTCATATTATACTATGGAGCTATAGTAATAAAAAGAGCATGGTACTGGCATAAAAACAGACACATTTATAAGTGGAATAGAATCCTGAACCCAGATTTAAATCCTATTTGTATTTTTTGTCAAGTATGTTTAAGATCTATTCTTTTATAAACTTTCAAGTATATAATTATTATTATACTTATTACTATACTGTTATTACTAATTATCACAATGTTTATAATAGATTCACAAAGCACTATTATTCACTCTGAAACTTTCTACCTGCTGACCAAATTTTCTTATTGGTCCCACTCCCCAGGCATTCTCTGGAGAGCAGTATTTTATTCTCTGCTTCTCTGAGTTCAGATTTTTCAGATTCCACCAACCAGTGATATCACATGTTTTATTTTGTTTGGTTTTGCTTTGCTTTGTTTGTTTTCTATGGAAGTAAGCCACTCATTCACAAGCGCAGTGTGCTCCACATTCTTCCACAATGTAAGATGATTTCATATCTTTTAAAGGCTGAAGACTATTCCATACAACACATTTAAAACTGTATCTGTCAGTAGTCATTTAGGTTTACTTTATATACTGTCCAATATAAGTAAACCTGTGGCGAACATGGAAATGCAAACATCTCTTCAGGAAAGTGATTTTGTCTCCTTTGGACATGTGGTGAGCAGTTGAATTACGGGACCACATATAGCTTCTAATTTTTAAAAATTTGTTTTTATTGAATTTTTGTGTATTTCATACAGAATGTCTCAAACAATCTTAATTACCTTTATGCCCCTGTCCCCAATGGCACCCTCCCATAGCCCCACCACCACTGGCGCCCTGTTAAGGCCCACTGTGCCAGGCCAGTGTCCCCAGATGTTCCCCTGTGCAAGTCCATCCACTGAGGTCTAGTCAGCCTATCTAGAGTCCTGAAACTGCTACAGTGTTTCCCAATGTGACTGTACACATTCCCACCAAGTAGTGCCCTTCTCTGCATCCTGATAATGCTAATATTTTGGTTCTCTTTTGTCTATACCCTGATTACACTGATATTTTTTTCAACAACCATTGTAATAGGTGCAAAGTAATATCTCAGGGTGATTTTAATTTGTATCCCCTTGATTATTAGTGTGTATTAATCAATAGGTATTTATTAACTTAACATACTTACCAAACATAAAAATGAAGAAACTGAAGCTTAAATGGATAGACTCAGTAGCTTAAATTCACAAAAGAAATTTGAATGTGAGCTCAGGAATCCCTGACTCTAAGTAGCATACTCATTAACCAGCAGAAGGTATTCTCTGTCTTCAAAGCTGAAGACTTGAGGTTCATATCACATCTTCCACTCATTCCTGAAGGATGCCCAACTGCTCAGTCCTCATTAGTTGAGGCTGTATTGTATTGTATGCTGCAACTGCAGGCACTGTTCCTCCTTAAGGGCAGAAGACTATTGAAATTATCTTCTGTCTAGTTCTTCTTGACTTCTTGGCTTATGACATGGATGATAGAGATATCTAACAGATATTTTAATGGGGTACTTAGGAAGATTCATACAATCAGGTGTGATTTCACTGTGTTCATTAATGATTTTAATTTGAAGGATCATCAAAAACATGATTGGCACCAAGAAATGTTTACATATTATTGAAAATGATATAGAAACATGAGAATATTTTTATAACATTTACAAAGCATCTTACAAATAGTCATCAACCTCATAGAGTTCACTTTATGTGGAGATTTAAATTGTGGCACATTTTTCAAAGTTCATCATTTAAATATAGAAAATAGAATCTAGAGGTTAAAAATAAGTCTATATAGAGTATACTAATTCTATTCTTTAGGCATTGTAAAAGTTAAATCAAAATCTTAATTATCAGATGTAAAAATACTCTTTTGTGATAAGTACATACATTTTTGTGTGTACATACAAATGAATTCATTAAATAAGACTTTAGTCTTATTTGAATTGATCTGATTTTTAAAAATATTTTATTATTTTTATTTTATGTATATGAGTGTATTGTCTGAATGTATGTAAATGAATCTATGTTGTGCAATGCCCATAAAGGTCAGAAGAGGGTCTCAGATCTCCTGGATTCGGAGTTAGAGATGGTTGTTAGTCATTATATTGGTGCTGGTGACGAAACCTGGGTCTTCTGCAAGCGTAGCCAGTGCTCTTAAGTGCTGAGTCATCTCTCCATTCCCTGATGTGATGTTTTTTACTTTAAAGTAAGTGATATAAAGACAGAATCTCTGAGTTCCTCTGCCAAGTCCCTGGTTCTCTTTAAATCACAAGTAAAACATATGATTTTAGATATAAATCAAATTATATACATGGTCTATTCTCATGTCTGTTTGGTTGTTCATAAATCTGTGTGCCTATTTTCTGTGATTGTTAATAGTAAAATATACAAGTAATGGCTGGTGTCATTTGCAGATCTTGATTTAAGTAGCAGCCCTGCAGCTCCTGCTGGTTCCCCTGTATTCTCAGGTCACAGCAAAGCAAAAATAAAAAAGTGTCTCTTCTACTTCATTTTTCCTTCCAGAAGGATGCAGGAAATTAAAAAAGGAAAGGAGTTCCTTGGAGCATTTCTGACAGCAAATTCCTCAGAATCCAGAAATACTTCTTTTCTCTATAACAAGTTGCTGTAGATACAAAGAAGCACTTGTGATTGATGACTATCTCTGTTTGCATGAGTGATAATTCGTGAATACACAGTTCTCCATTAAAATAAAAATGCATCTTCAACTGCGTGTCTCCTTATCTGTTCTTTATTCTTACTGAACAAAATATGAAAAGAATAAAGCAAAGAAAGGCTCTGACATATTCCAGATGTGAAACTCCAGTTATCTTTTTAGCTCAGAGTTCTATTCAAGGCGCAATGGAATGGGCTGTACACTTCAAGAAGGGGCAGTTTCTATGCTGCTAGACGTGTTGCATTTGCCAAAATGATTTTTTTTAGGTTCAATTGCTATACATTATAACTGAAACATTTTAGAAAAGATTGCCTATATAATTTGCTAAAGCTGCCATTATATGCCTCCTTAAGGATATTCTGAAGATAACCATTGGCTCCTATAATGTGTAAATCACAGTGGATGCTAAGATGTCAACAAATTTAACACTCCATAAGCCAGAAAGAAAGTGGTGGTTTTCTAAAGGAAATCACAATTAATTTTAACACGAGAAAGCAGAGATGAAATACAGAGGGCATTCTCAGAAATACTGAGGCAAACATATTTTCATATTAACAAAAAATGTGAACTTTGCTCTTGTAAGTTTTTTGAAGCATACATAGGTGGTTATGCTATTATTGAAATTCAAAAACTGGAACCCAGACTTGATGAATGAATTCACAAGGCCCCATTACTAGTTTCAGAACAGAGACTGAAAGAAAAATAAAGGAGCAGTGTACCAGACATTGTGCCACCTCTACAGACATTTTACTTAATTTTCAGTAACCTTGTTGGATACATTACTATTTCTTAGGTGAGAAGCTAAGGTCTGCAGAAGTGGAATCATCCAGTCACAAAGCCATTACAGAATGAAAATCCAGTCACAAAGCCAAAGGCAGAATGAAATTAGAAGTTGCTTTGGCTTCATAAGGGAGAGTCTTCTACTGCATCAGGCTACAGCCAGATCTAGCAACACTAGGCTTAAAGTCTGTACTCAGTCATGGAATGTGTATTAGAAGTTGTATAAACCTAAGTGAGTTATCTTCTACAGTTTATACGGGTTTCTTAAAACTTGATTATGAGGTCATAAGGGCTGTACCTCTGTGAAAGATTCATGTTAATATTGTTAGGGTGGGTTCCTTATTGCAAGAAGTGACTTACTACAGAAGCAAAGTCTTCTGTCTTGCTCCCTCTGTGCTTCACTCCCCCTTTGTCTCCTGCTTCTCTTCCTCTTCCACAGAATGAGGCAACTCAAAATTGTTATCAGATGCCAGCACCTTGATGATAAACGCATCAGCTTCCAATGCAAATTGCTCAGACTGACATTTTGTTATAGAAACACAAAAGGACAAAGATAATATTCAGTGTGAGGAAAGAAAGGAGACAAATATAAAATTATCTCTCTTGATAAAGAACTTGTAAAATTCCAGATCAATAAATGGCTTTCATGAACAGAGGAGGCAAGTAAACACCACACACACATATTCTGTATATAGTAAATATGATTCATATATGACATATATGAAATTTGGGTTCTTGTGAACTTAAGGTACCAGCACCCTTGCTGAGGAATGCTCTTATGTGTCCACTGATACTGTATAAGATCATTTCTTTTGCAGACTGAAGTCATTATTTATATCCTTTCCCACTTTTGCATATGGAGCATTCACTACATGAATGAAAACACAATACAGAAAATGTGAACAGGAATGTGGATTATCTTCCTATGCATCCTCCAATTCTGAGAGATAATTATTTGTTGAAATAAAAAAATCAGCCTTGATTCGAGGACATTAATAACCATTAGTTATTAAAATATATTTGCATCCTCAAGTATATTTGAGTTCACAAGTCTCATTAAGAAGCCAAGCTCAACTAACTCTGTCTTTTGGTAATGCTTACAATCAAATTGTATATCCTTACTAATAATTTCATGAATAAATACAAAAGTTGGGAAAAGCATTTTGCCTCTATTCATTCTGCTGATCTACATGAAACACCGTATCAAAATAACAAATAACATTTTCATAATACATACATATTTTTAAAATATTGGGAATGCATATGTTTTACAATAAAATATATTTATTATAAGCTTATGGATGTGTTTTTCTCTTCCCTAAATATCACCTACTTTGTAAGTTCCTTTAATTTATTCACTTATCTGAATGCTATGGGCTATTACTACATGCTGTGAAGACTCCTAAATACTGCTCATAGTAATAGCAAGTGAACAAGTCAGTCTCCCTGCTCTTGTGGAATTTATGCTGTAGTAATGCAGTATAAAAAATTAAAACAAGATAATGTCAGATAGGAAAGAGTTAAACAGTGATGGAGGATTAATTAGGGTGAATTACTTGGAAGTGAGGTCAGAATAGGTCACTGAGGAAGCTGTACTGGAAGGATACCTACAGGAGTGGAGGAACCAGGTGTGCACAGTTCTCACAATGGTGGGAACTACCAGGAAAAAGAGGTTTCAAGTGTTTAGAAAAGACTGAAAAGGAAAAACCATTATCATCCTGCAATGTGCTAAGCTAGTTATAGACCAAGAAAAGGATCAGATGCCAAAAGGCACGTGGCTTTAGTGCTAGTGCTATGCAGAGTATGGGCAGTGGTGGGGTGGCTGTCAGTGAAGAAACCAGATTGCAGAAATTCTGACCATTGGGGAAGGTGTTTGGGCAAGCCCAGGAGCAGTGCAAAGGGAATATGTGCACACTCTCAAAAGAGAGACTGAATCGGAATTTCTTTTTGAGTTACAATGGAAATGAATTCAGTAATTTGAATGGTGATTGAGAAATTAAGACTTCTTACTTTCAGTTGTTTTGCTTGTTATGTTTTCTAAATTGAATATTTTGAATTTCATCCAATATATTTTTATTATACTTAGGTACCCTCCTCTATCTGTACCCCTCCTTACTACATTCTTCTCAATTTTATGTACTCTATGGCCTATAGAGTCCAATTAGTATACCCCAATGTCCTTCAGTGTGGATCCATGCCCTGAAGCCTGGTTAACGTACCAAGAGTCACCCCCTAAAAGCACTGACCTTCCTCTTCCCAGCACCACTGGGTTGCAATAGCTCCTCAGGTAAGGTGGGAGTTAGTTTCTTACCCACTTCCCCATGACTGTTAATTTTTCACTTTTTGTCTAGAAAAAAATACAGTTGGTGTTGATGTTACTTACCAAGATGGGAAGATCTTAATTTAAAATCCTTTGACCATCCCCAGCATGCACAAATCTTTTTGTTGCAACAAGCTGGCATGATAGGTTTCTGAAAATGCACATGGAGGCCAGAGGTATCAAATCTCTTGAAACTGCAGTTACAAATGGTTGTTAGTCGCCTTGTAGGGGTGGGAACTGAACCCTAATCCTCTGCAAGAATAGCCTGTACTGTTAACCCCTAAGCCAGATCTCCAGCCCTTCATTGTCTCTTTCTTAATTCTCTTGAATGTTTTTCCATTAAAATCAGTAGACCATTCTTTTTAAAAAATATTTTATTTATTGTTTTTATTTTATGTGTTTGTATGTATTGCCTGCATGTAGGTAAGTGCACTCGTGTCATGCAATGCCTGTGGAAGACAGAAGAGACTGTTGGATCTTCTGTAACTGGAGTTATGGACAGTGTAGGCTGCTATGTAGATTCATTCTTTATGTAAACCATGTATGGTGAGTTTTCAAAGTGCATATCTGTGAGATGTGAGATATTGTTTTGGTAATGAACCATATCAGTAGTTCTGTACAACCAGGTCATAAAGATATTTCTAAGATTTTTTTTTTGCTTTGTTCTGTAAGTGGTAGAGAATTAATGAATAAACCAGTTTGGTAGTACTATTAGTCTTAAATATTTAGAAGCATTGTCTTTATCATTCTAGTGAGAGTCACAGACATTATATCACACATTCCTAGGGAAGCACATGACACATGTACCACACAGCTCTGAGAAGGAGAAAATCATCCAAGGAAAAAATCCTCCTAGCTTTGCAGCTACAACTCTAAGACTGACATCACTCTCAGGCTACTGTTCACATCAACTATTTACGGTTCCTCAAGGCTACTTAATTGTGGTTTCCAGTGCCCTTGTTATTTGATTGTCCTACTCAAAATTCCTCAAGGACCCTTGACACTTTGCCTTTTAAACTCTGCTCTAGATTATGAACCTCTGGAAAATCAGTCTAGCATTTCAGATGAACTATGCAGGACAAAAAGATAGAGGTCAGCAAATGAGTTTATTCTACCATTAAACAAGCTTGAGAAAAGCAAAACATGCAGTTGAAAAAAGTGAGCTCATGCTCGTCTCAAAAATTTTATTTTTCTGTGTGTCTTTGGCTTAACATTTGCCAGATTCCCCTAGCTGTTGCTAATCCTACTGCTCAGCCAATATTTCATTCCAGCTGAAGCTCTGTAGCATAGACTGAACAGGACACACTATGGCAAACAGTCTCCATCTCTGCACTGTGATTGTGGGTCAGGTCTCTTGGACACACTATGCGCTCACCTTTGTCTTTGAGGGGTATGCATGCTCCTTTTTTGCCACTTGTTGGATTTGGCCAGTCTGTCCAAAGATAAGATGTAGAACTTCAGTAGACAGAATTAACCGAGCTGGAAGGACAGAATTTTGAATATTATGCACCACAGATGGATGGAAGAAGGAATATCATGAGGAGAGAGGATAAGATATGATGAAATCTTGAGAAAATGCCACTGTATTTCTAAGTGCTATCATAATATCGGGGCTGCAGTGCAGATCAACATACGATGCTGTAAGCAAAACTATTTAAGCCATTTTATTTATTTACTTGTATATTATAACGACTCCTTCAGTTCTACCACTAACTCTGTGGCTCATCATGGCAAAGTCACTTCAACTTCTTAGCTTCAATTTTCCCATCAAAGAATTAGCAATAGTAAGACAGTCTAATGTATAGGTTTGGTGCAAGTATCAATTTGAGAAAACATATGAAAAGACTTTGAAAGTACTGAATGCTAAAAAAAATGACAATTGCAATTTAGTCATAGGAAAAGTTGACTCTGCACCATGATATTATATTATTATGGACATGAACAATAATGTTTTAAAACACATATAAGAGTCAGACACAATATTGATTGATACTTTGGGACAGGAACATAATCTCATTGAACCCTCACCACAAACCTTGAGCAGGTGGTATTGTTGTCCATGTTATTGTCAGAGGAGAAAAATAAAAGCCTAGTATCTCCTAACTAGTTATTGGCTGTATTACCATTTGTTTGACAGGTATCTTTAATTTCAAAGCAAAGATTCTAGTTCTATAGGGCTTGAGAATTGTAGTTCTAAGTTGTAACAGGGAGTAACTCAAAAGTATAAAAAACTTCAATGCTTGTAGTGGTTTTAAAGTAAACTCTGATAACTCACAACAGCTGCTGCAATTCTGAAATACACTACAGCAGTAACACCAAACTTTCCTGAAGGATGTAATCAATATGGCTTCTTCCACCACACAAATCATCTGACTTTATAGGAATTGTTGAGGGTGTATATCAGCTTTTCTGTGGATTACCCAATTCTTAACTTAAAATATGCTTGTGGTGAGAGATGGTGTCCTAACTCCATTTGAAAGTTAAAGTGATGTGTATAGCATTTCAGTTTTGACCGCTGTGATGTCCGTATCATTAGAAGCTGGTGAAAAGAAGTATTTCTAATCAGGAAGTTGCTACAAATTTCAATGTGATTCAACTGTCTCTGAAGTAAACAGGAACAATTTTGTTAGTATTAATCCTCTAGATGATATGCAGAAGTAGGAAGACGTTTTATACCTAAAGGTAAGGGGATTAGTTCCCTTTCTCATTAATTTTCCTGAGACAGCAACATAATGTATGCCAATAACTAAACTCACAAATTGAGAGAGTAGTAGTATTATTATTTTATATCTTGAGTCATTCTGTCCTGTCGTCACCCAATCCCTTTCATGCCATATAATTTATTTCCTCATGGACACAAATCCAAATTTATCTCTTTTTTAAAAATAACATTTTAATTGATTCTTTGAGAATCCCATTCAACATATTTTTATCATATTCAGACCCCCCCCGGATCTACCCCAAACTCCTTGTTCCTCCCTCACGTCATGTCCTCCATAATTCTTTAAAGCCTATCAAGTCTTATTTGTGTTCCCCAAATGCTCTTGGGTGTCCAGTTCTCTGGAACCTGGTCAACTTACTTGGTATCACACACTTAAATAACTTGAGTCTTCCTTTCTCAGCAGCTACCAACTGCCAATATTTCCTGGGCTAGGATTATGGCTTCTTGCCCACCTCCCAACTCCATGCTGGGTTTTGTCTGGCTTTGACTTGTGCAGGTCTTGTGCATGCTGTCACAGTGCTGTTGGTTCATTTGTGTAAATGTCTTGTTGTGTTTGGAAAACACTCTTCCCTTGTATTCATCTATCACATCTGGCTCTTCTAATCTTTCTGCCCCCTCTTTCATTTCCTATGCGTAGCAGTACTGTTGTCTATAGCTCCATTTAGCCTGGCCAATACATGCAGATTGACATCTTCCCTTAAGGGCCAAGTATGGCTCAGGATAGGTATAATGGTTAACAATGATTGATAGGATCTACAATAACCTAGGAAACAGATCTTCTGCCATACACATGAAGGATTATTATGATTAAATTAATTGAGATTGAAAGACGATGGTAGTTTGAATGAGAAAGTTCCCCATAGCCTCAAGTATTTGAAGATGGCATATATATATATGGTCCCCAGATGGTTTGGAATAGGTCATAGAATCTTTAGAAGGTGTTGCTTTGCTGTGGGAAGGGTGTCACTGGGGTGGGCTTTGAGCGTTCATAGCCTTGCCCACTTCCAGTTGCTCTCTTTGCTTCCACTTGCATGTGTTTGAAGATGTGAGTGCTCATCTTTGCTCAGGCCACTTCTTGTCCCATGTCTCCCGTCTATGATGGACTTTTATCCTTATGTAATGGGAAGCTCAAATAAATATTTCCTTCTAAATGTCACCTCAGTCTTCGTATTTCATTGCCACAGCAGAAAAGTGACTAATACAAAGAAACACTCTAAATATGGGCAGCACTATTGCATGGGCTTAGTTACTGGACTGGATATGAAGAGTAAAGCAAACTGAGCACCAGCGTTCACTCTTTGCTTCCTGAGTGCAAGCCACATGACCAGCTGCCTCATGCTTGCATTAGTTACTTTTCTGTTGCTGTGATAAAATAGCATGGCTAAAGGAGACTAAGACTTTATTTTGACTTATGGTTCCAGAGAGGAGTCAGTAATTGCAGGGAGGGACAGAGGCAAGCAGCAAGCGGAGTGCTGGGGAAGAGAGCTGGCAGATCACATTTCAACAACAAACACAAAGCAGAGTGAGAAAATCTGAAATGGAGCAAGGATAAAAACTCTCAATGCCCACCCCCAGTGATGTGTTTCTTCCAGCAAAGCCACACTTACTAAAAGGGCCCACGACCATCCCAAACAGCCCTGCAAGCTGGGGAGCAATTATCAAATAAATGGACCTCCTGAGGACATTTCTCATTCAATCACCCCAAAACTTCTGCTACCATGAGTTCTCTAACTTCATGAACTATACCTTGGATCCATGAGCCAAAATAAACCTCGACTCTCTTAAGTTGCATTTATGGAGGTATTTTATCACAGAAAAAGACCACAATTAAGACAAGAGGGAAAAATTTCAGTCTTGTGGTTAGATCATTTTTTTTAGTTTATGTACCACTCATATATGATCTATACCAAAAAATGATGCCTGGGTCTGGGTACAGAGCTCAGTGGTAGGGAGCTGGCCTAACATACACGAGACCCTAGGTTCCAAGTCCATTGCTGAAAAGAATGACTGAACTAGCTATAAAATTATGATGTCTAATTTTTATGACTTAGAGTTTTGCAGTTAATGGCCCCTAGAGATGGCTCCATTCATAATGTACTTGCTGCACAAGCATGAGTGCCTGAGTTCAGATCCCCAGCAATCACTAACAGCCTGGAAAAGCAGTACATTTGTACCCTTAGTGTTGGGGAATAGGTGGAAACAGGCAGGTTCCTGGTGCGCATTGCCAGCCAGCTTTGCCAAATTGTCGGGCTCCGGGTTCTATGATGGTCCCTGTCTCAAAAATAATGGAAAACTACTGAGGAAGACACCAACACCAATCTCTGCCCTACACACACACACACACACACACACACACACACACGCATGTGCACTTGAACATGCATATGCACACCAACAAAAATACCACAAGCATGGTGCACATAGCTACAATTACTGTATAACTCTCTCAGCCAAACCTTTGCACAAGGTTTAGAATAAGGAATGACCAACTACAAAAATACTTGGTATGGTGGCATAGTTTATTCACCGAGAGCTATTTCTCAGGTATATTAAAAAGAAATGGCATCAGGAAAAGATACGTACCTTGAATCTTTCCTCACTAATGGCTTTATTTTTCTTTATAAAAATTAATCTTAAAACAGAATCTCAGACAGACATTTGAAATGTTAATTACAGAAGATGGTGTATTTTTTTTTCTGACTAGAAAATGTTGAAGGCAGTGGATGGGCAAATGAATATAAATTTAAAACAGCACATACTAATGTATTAAAAAATATTTGCTTTTAGTTGACCACATATTCTGAAAAGTTGAAATACACTTCATAAATCACAAAGCAGTGTATTAGTTATTTATTGCTACATAACAAAATATGCCACTTAGTATTTCAAAACTGTTCATAATCCATTATTATCTCTCACAGTCTCAAAGGATCAGGAATTCAGGAGCAGCTTGGTCAGGTAGTTCTGGCTTAGGCTCTCATATCTGGAGCTCTTTTATGAGAAGGCCCAAGCACATCTGCGGTAGCTTAGGGAGTCAAAGGTTGATATACCCAAAGGAGAGAGCCAGGTAGCAGCTGCAATAACTCTCATGACATAATCTCCAAGCCATAGGATAATTACTGTGCCACACTCTAAACTGAAAGGCTCTGAACTCCTGTTCAGATTCAAGGTGAGGGTAAATAGATGATTTCCTCATTAGAAGCAAGATTCAAAAAGGGCATGCTGTGCAGAAATATTGCTGTGACAATTTTGCACCATGCTGTCTGTTATGGGCAGGTGTTATTCCCCCCACTTTAAAGATGATTAGGCATAGCTTCCAGTTGATATTTAAGAGTCTTTCTATAGAAGCACTTCGTGTAAGGTATTATTCCTGAAGTGGGAAAGGCATGGCTTACCTTAATCCACAGTGCTTTGGCTTTGACTCCATGCAGAACAGAAATCCTGTTCTAACTGGAATCACAGCAAATGGAATAAAACACTCTTACCTTTAACCTCACACAGGACATATCTGGAATAGTCACACAGCCTGGCTTCTACCATTCTGGAAAACTTTCCCCATCTTCTTGCTGTATAGGCAGACAGAGAACTCTGATAGTCATGTTCCCTTCTTAAATCTGTAACTACATTGATGGCATGGACAGCAGACCCGTGTAGAGGGATTATCTGCAATGTCTCCCTGGCTTAATAAAGGAAGCTAAATGCTCTTGATGTAACTGAAGTTAATGACAGGATATTGAAAAGAAACAGAGTCTAATAAACAATGAAGAGAAGTCAATTTTTGAGGGAAGTCAAATTTTATCTTACACCATTTTTATTTTAATCTGAAGGAAAATGGCAAATACAATGCTTTCTGAAAATAGATTTTATAACAGTAAATATTCTTGTGAAATCTGTCAAGTTATTTGTGTTTCAGTTTTTAATGCTTTTGTACCTTCCCAAACTGAACAAAGTGCTTCAAAGACTGTGGATACTTTAAAAGACTACTTAAAAATACAGAATAATGAAAATCAGGAACGAATTCAGGTAAAGAGATATTGAATTCAAATAACATTCAAATGATATTTTCAGCTGTGTCTTGCTGATTTTCATAGTCTAAGAGGTATTTGTTATTGATATCTACTTAAAAGTGAGCTTTACAACATTTTTCTTTCCAAAGTCAGTTGCGTAGTCTTTTGTCACAAAGAAGGTAGAGGAATAACCCCTATTCACTACTTTCAGAAGCCCCATTAGGGTTAGAAGCCTTTTGTGAACTACATAGATGCCATACTAATTTATAGTTTCTACTTTTCCATTTTATGACCAAAAATAATGAAAGTTTATTTGTAAAGGATTCAAAGTAGCCAGGGGTTGTGGCAAGCACCTTTAGTCCCAGCACTCAGGAAGCAGAGGCAGACAGATCTCTGCGAGATTGAGGCGAGCCTGGTCTACAGAGAGTTCCAGGCCAGCTGTGGCTACAGGAAGACCCTCATTACTGGGTGAGGGAGAGTTGATCTTTAAGGGAGTAATGACAGATAGGCTGAACAGGGTTCAGTGGATGAACTCACACCGAAAGACATCTGGGTACACAAACTTTACTTTCCATAGGCTTTAACATATATGACAGAATCCATGAACTCCTATGGTCAGGCTATGGTTGCTGCAGATGGGGTAAGGATCTAAATATGACTAACATGTATTTTATGAAAGCCACAAAACTCAATTAAAATATACATTAAAAATATTGCAAAAACAAAAAGTCAAACTATGTGGTGTTTTAGAAACTGTCAGTGTTGGACAAAAGAATGATATTGAAGAAATAGCTAACACAAGAACTTTCTCAGAAGGCTTATGACTGAACTGAATCAATAAGTAAAGCCTCTTTTTAGTTTTCTAACTCACAGCACAGGGTTCCACGCAGCTATACACCTATGTATTCTCTGTCTCTAGCTACAACAACCCCAACCTAAAGTGAACCTCATTAACTCTTTCTGAGAAATAGTTGTGACTTAGGACACAATATAAGAATATGTATCAGAATGTGTATACCTGAGGTGCTATGTGAATTCATATTTCAAAAAAAATGTGTTTCCCTTCAAATAGATACACATTGGGATGGTGTTATATTTGTAAATTCATTTCAATGTAGTCATTATTACATCTGAAACTAATGTGATTTTCCAATGAATTAACCTTTATATAGTCAACTTTGCTTCACTAATAACTAATCAGTAGTAACTAATAAATGATTCAGTGCTATATCAGTGTTTATGTTGTTTGGGGGGAAAATGGTATTTCAGACAACAAATTAAATTTTTTACTTTTTAATTATTGAGAATTTCTTTTTTAACTAAACAATTTATTGGGAATTTCATACATGCATACAAGGTGTTTTGATCAAATCCATGCCCACTCCCTCCCCTCCGACTCCTCCCATATCTCCCCATCATTTTTTTCTGATAACTTCATGTACTCTTTCTTCTTCTTTGATTAATTTTTTAATGGGGCTTTTGGCTATTCTAACATTCCCCATTCTGAAGAGGTACCCCTAAAATCTTTTAAGGATTATATAAAAGCTCCCAAATATTTTCAACATTTATGGCCTTTGGAACGGAGTAGGACATTGTGAGTTTTAGCCAAGAAATTGCCTACTTTTCTTTGTTTTGTTTTGTTTTTTACCCTAACTGCCTAGTGAATTCCTACCTCCTATTCTTATCACACCATCCTCTGAAGGAGTTACCCAAATTGCCAATAGGGAATCAGGACATAGACCACTCTGGCTTCTTCCATGCTGAACAGGGATGCAGGGTGAGGCAACTGGAATACCCCTTCAGTTGATCTATCTAAAAGACTCCCAAATTGCATAACTCTTATCTCAAGGAGGAAATGAACATCTTTGAATCATAAATAGGAGATATGAAGAAGTAAAGGCAAGAGTAATTAGCATTACAAGTTCTAGACAGGGATCTAGAAAAAATGTCAGAACAGGGCAATTTTCAATTGTGCATATGAGAGTCCATTGGAATTTCTTGACAAGGGCTTCTGAAAGCATCCCTCTACTCGGTTCCTCCTCATTTTTCTTTTGTCTTCCAAGGCTGGACTCTAGAGTGATGGATTCAGGATTTGCTTTCAGGTATTTTGATACCTGTTGGAGTGGTTAGAGGGTCAGTTCCCTCTCAAAGGCTTCTAGATAGGGGGAGAAAACAAATTTATCCATTGTTTTAGAACAATAGCGGGTTATCTCTCTTAGCTACAGATGGGCACTACAGTATTGGAGACTAAGATTTGAAGCCTTACATCTAAGCAGCACTTTCTGTTTAGGAACAAAATTATCAATGAGAAATAATTGTCTAAATAACTTTTTAAATAGACTTAAGCCTAATGTCTGGGAAGTGTAATCCATACATGGGTATTATATTTGCCTTACTTCCACCCCCTGTGTCTTCTTCTAACTCCTCCGATGTCCTCCCTCTCCCTCAAAATTTATTGTCATGTACTTTATTATTGTTACATATACATACATTTATATATATATACACACACATATATACATATAATGCACTGAGTCCATTTATTGGTGCTTATGTATACCTGTATTTAGGGCTGTCCACCAGGGATTAGATAGACTTTTGGGGTAGTAGTCTCTGAGGAAAACAGATTCTTTCTCAGTATCTGCTGATTGCCTATGACTCTTCACCTTGATTCCCAGACCAATGTAATTTCTTATTATATTCTAAATATGTATTCTTATATTCATAGAGAAATGTAGCTCTTACCACTCATCAACGAAACTTTTTCTTACAATAGAGGGAGACTATTAAAAAGTTTCCCAACTCTTCAATCACTGAAAATAAGTGACTGTGTGGTGCCCAGTCCTGAGTGACACATCTACAATGCAACCTCTAAACCTAAGGCTCAGAGACCATCATGGAAGAGGGGGCAGAAAAGACTGAAGAGTCAGAAGGACAAGACACCTGTTGCTAGCTACTATATTCTAAACATGATAGGGAAACTGCACCAACAAAATCTCCACAGTATGGTAGCCTAGCAAGATATGCATAATGACAAAACCAGTTGACATGCCAATTTTGTGGATGGGTAAAATTTCACATGATACTACCTCAAGATGAAAAACTTTGGAGTATATTGTCTTTAAAATATTTTTTATTTATTATTTTTATTTTATGTGTATGAGTGTATTGCCTGTGTGTATGTGAGTGCACCTGTGCCATGCAATGCTGTGGAGGTCAGAAGAAGGCTTTGGATTCCCCTGGAACTGGAGTTAAGGACGGTTCATAGCCAACATGTGGATGCTGGGAATTGAACCTGGGTCCTCTGCAAGAGCAGTCAGTGCTCTTAACTGCTGAGCCATCTCTTCAGCCCCAAGTATATTGTCTTATAGAAAGAGGCATCATTATCTTCTGAGACTGAATATATTGAGGTAATAGGGAGAGTGTCAAGATTTTGAGACAAGTGGGTATAGAATGAAGTAGAATTATTGATGATGGCATGTCTAAGTATTTACTTTCAATCAATCACTCTATATAGATTAAAGAAGTTTTGCATAACACAGAGCCAGAAGGAAGTCAGGAAGAAGTCTATCCTTAATCTAGAAAAAAATAAGATGACATTGATTTTGAATTCAAAGAGAGAATACACAAGCTTTGGGAAAAAGAGTAAAGGGAAAGTATAGGAAACAACACAATACAGCAATGAGAATTATATAAATGAGAGAGGAAGATTCATGACACATTTATTTCCATTTTTCTTAAAATATCAACTCAAATTACTCATGAGGAACTTCTTCTTCCCCAGTACCAGTAGATGAGGTTAGATTTGCTTTGAGTGGTCAACATTGAAACCTGTTACAGATTATTTTTTGAAAACTTATCCTAAGATAAAAAAAAAGTTATCTCAGAAACTTTCTTCTTTCCTTGCACAGAAAGCTGAAAGCAGTTTGAACATAACGGGGTGCTTCTGAAAGCCATTGTACAGAAAATACCTGCCTCACTGTGCTGTGGGTAGTGCCAACTAATGCACTGATGGCTCATGTTCTTAACTCCCTGTCCCTTGGAGCAGGAACAGTGCTGACTACTGCGTGAGCCTCCTAGGCATTTTTCTAAAGTGAGTTATGCAAAGCCTTGAGGAGACACAATAAAATGTGTCCTATGTGTTTACCCCCTAGATTTAGACTCTAATGTATTCTCTGAGAGAAGAGAGAGGTTTGCCTTTTTTGATTATGTTATGTCAATAATGTTCAGAAGAGAACTACCCCAGCTCTCAGAAGGTACTTAGTAAATATTTGTACACTACAACATGATTTTATTCACTTCCACAAATAATCAA
This sequence comes from Nannospalax galili, assembly GCF_000622305.1. NCBI lineage: Eukaryota > Metazoa > Chordata > Mammalia > Rodentia > Spalacidae > Nannospalax > Nannospalax galili. The sequence goes on from NW_008356676.1 coordinate 4,496,625, forward strand.
TTCACAGTAATCTAGAGATTTTGGTAGGATTTTGATAAGTCTTTGGATTTTCAGCTTGGAAATACTGCACTGTGTATTTTTCTTTCAAATTTTTCTTAAAGTCTTATACAATTTTGTTTTTAATTAACCTTTAATAACTGCCAATTTTTTGTCGCTTGGTGTTTGCAGTAGTGCTTTGTATATTATATATTTCTAAATTATAAATTTTGATCAAGTCACTTTGTAGTTGAGTTTTAAAACTTCAGATTTTTACAAAACATATCAATGGTGAAAAATCACTGAACTTTTTACTCTTTTTATATTTATTTTTTTAAGACCTAGATAGGCATCCCTGGGGCCCAGCCACCAACTTCCTGGGGCCAGCATCTTTCCTGGGTAAGTTCCTCAGTGCCCACCATGCCTTGAGGCCACCAGACTCACTCACCCTCCCAGCTCCCCCACCCCATCTCTCCTCTTAGCCTGAGTAATGGCCCATTTATTGTCTTGGCACCCCAGACCCCTGGACTGACCACTTGGCCCACAATCCCCACTGCTTCCTGATCCTTTGCATCCAGACCAACTCAATTCCTCCTGGCAGTCCCCAGGAGCCCTCTAGGCCTGTTCCCATTACCATCTTCCTTTTCAGGCCTGGGTGGCACAGTCACCAGCTTCCTGGGGTCAGAACCCTACCTAGGTAAGTTCGGCAGTACCGACCATGCCTTGACTTCCCCAGCCTCATTCACCCTCCAAGCTCCCCCACCCCACACTCCTCCTAGCCTGGGTACTGACCCATTTCTTGTCTTGGCACTCCAGACACCAGGGCTGACCTCTCGGCCCAGAGTTCCCACTGCTTCCTGATCTTGGCATCCAGACCAACCCAATTCCTCCTAGTAGTCCCCAGGAGGCCTAGGGGCCTCTTCCCGTCCCCACCTCCCTTTGCATTCCTAAGTGACAGAGCCACCAGCTTCCTGGGGACAGCATCTTTCCTGGGCCCTGCTCCCAGTCCAGCCCAGCCCTTAAATTCCTGAGGCCAGTATCTTTCCTGGAGGGATCCAGACCTTAGCAGAAAGCCTGAGAGCATCTGATCCTCATCCAACTTGGGCTGTTGTGGGAACTCCTGATGAAAGATGAAAGCATTTTGGCTACACCAGTATAAAACCAAAAGAGAGAAACTCAAGCCTAGACCAACCAGCTTTTCATGGCCAACAAGTAAACCACAAAGGCACATAAAGTTAACAAAAAGAAGCAGATCTAATCTCAACGAAGGAAGCCTTGAGTCTCACACAAGAAACAGAAACTACAAAAGAAATCCACATGTCAAAGTCACAGAGAAAAAATAATAACATGGAAAACCAAAATATTATATCCCCATCAGGAACCAACAGACCTCTAGAAGAGTACAATGAGAATGCCCTAGAGATAACACAAGACATGGAACTCAAAAAAACAATTACAAACATGATAAAAGAATTCAGTGAATTTAAAGAACACACACACAAAAAAATAAATCAAAGGAATGAAGGAAGATAGGGATAAACTTTTGAATGAATTCAGAAAAGAGAAGTATTGAAGACTACAAAGGCTGAAATGAAGAAGGAAGTGAAACACTCAGTAAGCCAATTAGAAACGACAGGAGAAAGCCTCACCAATAGGATGAACAAAATGGAAAACAGAGTATCAAGACTGAAATTCCTTCTATAAAATCAGCATCACTCTAATACCAAAGCCAGGTAAAGGTACAATCAAAAAAGAAAACTATATACCCATACCCCTAATGAACATAGATACAAAAATTCTCAACAAAATACTTGCAAACCACATACAGGCACACATCAAAAAGAGCATCCACCATGATCAAGTCAGTTTTATTCCAGAAATGAAGGGAAGGTTCAATATACTTAAGTCAATAAACATCATAAATCATATAAATAGACTCAAAGGCAAGAACCACAGAGTTATCTCAATAGATGCAGAGAAGGTGTTTGACAAAATTCAACATGCATTTATGTTCAAAGTCCTAAAGGGAATTGGACTGGATGGAACATACCTCAACATAACTAAAGCCATATATAACAAACCCACAGCCAACATCATTCTAAATGAAGAAAAACTGGAAGTATTCCCATTAAAATCAGGAGCCAGACAAGGCTGTCTGCTATCTCTGCTCCTTTTTAACATACTGCTTGAAACTCTTGCAAGAGCAATAAGACAAGAGAAGGAATTTAAAGGAGTAACATTTGGAAACGAAGAGATCAAATTATCCCTTTTTGCAGACGATATGATAGTGTATCTCAGAGATGCCAAAAATTCGAACAGAAAACTCCTGGAAATGATTAAGACTTTCAGTTAAGTGGCAGGTTACAAAATTAATCTACAAAAGTCTGTAGCCTTTCTATATACCAATAACAAACAATCAGAGAAAGAGCACATGGAAACACTCCCCTTCACAATAGCTGCAAAAAAGAAATCTCAGAATAAACATGACCAAAGACATTAAAGTTCTCTACAATGAAAATTTTAAATCTTTACAGAAGAGATTGAGGAAAACATCAGAAAATGGAGGGACTTCCCATGCTTACAGATTGGAAGAATTAATATTGTGAAAATGACCATCCTGCCAAAAGCCATTTATAGACGCAATGCAATGTCAATCAAAATCCCCATGATATTCTTCACAGAATTGGAAAAACCGAACCTATGTTTAATATGGAAGCACAAAAGACCTCAGATAGCCAAAGCAACCCTAAGCACTAAGAGCAATGCTGGGGGGATTATGATACCAGATTTTAAACTGTATTACAGAGCTATAGTCACAAAAACAATATAGTACTGACACAAAAATAGAATCATAGATAAATGGAACATAATCAAAAACCAAAATATGAGTACATGCAATTTCAGCCATCTGATATTTGACAAAGGGGCCAAGAACATTCACTAGGGAAAGACAGCATGTTCAGCAAATGGTGCTGGCAAAACTGGATCTACACCAATAGAAGAATGAAACTAAACCCCTATCTTTCACCTTGCACAAAAGTCAACTCCAAATGGATCAAAGACCTCAATGTGAAGCCTGAAACTCTGAAACTGTTAGAAGAAAACATTGGCAATAGCCTACAAAATATAGGTGTAGGAAAGGATTTTTCTAAACTGGACATCAATTGCTCAGGAAACAAGGTCAAAAATAAAGAAATAGGACCTCCTTAAACTAAAAAGCTTCTGTACATCAAAAGAAGCAACCAAGGAAGTAAAGAGAAAGCACACAGAATGGGAGAAAATCTTCACAGCAACACATCTGACAGAGGTTTAATATCCAGAATATATAATGAACTCAGAAAACAAAGAATTAAGAAAGGAAGTAATGCAATTTAAAAAAAAATGGATCAAGGAGCTGAACAGAGAGTTCTCAAAAGAAGAAAAATATATGGCTAAGAAGCATCTTAAAAGATGTTCAGCATAAATAGTAATTAGGGAAATGGAAATTAAAGCCACTTTAAGATTTTATCTTGCCCCAATCAGACTGGCTAAGATCAAGAGAACAAATGATACCAAATGTTGGAGAGGATGTGGGGCAAGGGGAACACTCATCCACTGCTGGTAGGACTGCAAACTTGTTCAACCCCTATGGAAAGCAGAGGGAGAACTCTTAAAAAACTATCGGAAGCCCTCTTCTGACCTCCGCAGCATTGCACGACATGAGTGCACTCACATACATGCAGGCAATACACTCATACATATAAAATAAAAATAATAAAGTATTTTTAATAAAAGAAACTAAAAATGAACTTACCATTTGACCCAGTTATATCACTCCTTGGCATATACCCAAAGAATTCATCCTATTGCAGAGACACTTTTACATCCATGTTTATTCCTGCTCTCTTCACAATAGCTAAGAGATGGAAGCAAACTAAATTTCCCTCAACTAACGAGTGGATAATGAAAATGTGGTTCATATATACGATGGAGTTTTACTCAGCAGTAAAGAAAGATGAAATCATGAAATCTGAAGGTAAATGGATGGAACTAGAAACTGTTATACTAAGTGAAGTAACACAGACTCAGAAAAAAAAATCGACATATGTTCTCGCTCATATGTGCATCCTAGCACCATATCTTTATAAATGCATATGTATCCATAAGTAACTACAGGAACCAGGATAATGAAAAACAACTAAGGAGGTAAAGGAAGAGAAAGAATCTGAAAGAGAAAACAATAGAAAATAGACCTTAATAAGGGAGATATGCATAAAAATTGGCTTATTTTAAGTGGGGAAGGGGGGATTATACAAGGAACCTTGGGGGAAAAGGGAAAGAAAGAACTCAAGAAAGATGGGACCATAGGAGAAGGGTATTATTAAGGGAGAAATGGGGAAAATGGGGGCACTTTAAATGGGGAAACCATGGTGGAAGGCTTACACAATCTGAGGGATAAATAATGCTTAGCTAGTTTAAAAAAACAAAAACAAAACAAAAACATGATGACTTTATACCCATGCTCAGGTGTCAAGGATCCAAGTGTAACTGACTATGACTAATAAAAATCAGATACATAGAGAATAGAGACACATGTGCAAACATCTAAGTGTCAGTAGCATTAAAATGTAGGAAATAGCTTATTTTACAATGAAATGGAGATCTTTAAAGGGTAAAAACTCACTCAGTTTTATATCTTACTGAGTTCAATTTTATGTCTATACTGAGTTCAATATTGTATAACTGTATTAATTCAACTGTGAATGTAAAAAATAACAGCCACTTTTGAAAGAAATGAATCCTTACTCTGGAAATTGTTACTGAATATGTTAAAGCTATAATAAAATGCTTCTTCTAATCATGTGCTTATTAAATAAAAGTAATAATAAATAATAAAAAAACACCAGAGGGAACCATATTAGTCCAACAACCTACTGACAAGTTATGCATGCAACTAGCTCAAGGAATATAATATATGTCTAGGAAAGGTTTATCTGAGAATGTTTGGTCTTTGCCCAATTTTTATCTACAAAGCACATGGTAGTTAAAAGTACCAGACTGGTGGAACTAACCTTCTTGGATGTTAACAGCCATACTATGAAGCCTATACTAATTTGGTCAGAGGGATACAAAGATCAGTTTTTGCTCCTTGCCCTCCTAGGTCAACTAAGTTCCAGGGAATTATGAGCATCTCTCAGAATGTCCTGTAACTGTGGTGTGTCACCTGTCCACTTGATCAAGGAGGCCATGGAGACCCCACCAACTGGACTTGAATCAGTGTCCAGTCTACAAAGAGGAGGGTCATCACAGAGGAAACATTTCCTTTATGCTTACAAGTGAAGCAAGCGACAAACCTGTAAGAGCTTTGAGTTATCTTCACACAGATGAAACTGAATAAATAAAGGAGCCAGGGGCTTATCCCAAGCCAATGTGACCCCTAAGGAATAAATCCTCAAAAGACCTTAAGAGTAAAAATAAATTGGTTTATCTGGGCCAACTGTATGGTCTTAAACACAGAAAAGAAAAATATAAGCAAAGATTAAAGGGATCAATATAATTCTTTAAGAGTTCATGTGTGTAGCTAAAGGCTACATAACAAGAATCAATGTCAGACAGGAGATACCTTCCTTTAAGTTGTTGGCCAGGGTGGCCCAAGAGACTCCCAGACAGTAATCCAGCATAGAACTGGAAACATGAACAGCAGACCCCAATCTTATCTAAAGGAATATTGGCAACTGATTGCTGCTAGATGAAGAAGAGCTGATCGTCCTAAATCAAGGAACTCTTAAACAAGCTGACTAGATTCAGCAGATGGACCAGCACTGGGGGCACTCACAACACAGTGGACAGTAACAGGGATGTCAGAGTACACTGGCTCCAGTGGGGTTGTGGGGAGGCTATGGGAAGGTGCCATTTGGATGTGGGTATATAGATGAATAAGATTGCTTGGGATGTTGTGTATGAAATACACAGAAAAAAAATTAACAAATAAACTGAGTTAAATTTGAGGAAGAACTGTAAGAAAAATTTGCTTCAAGTTAATTAGTAGAGGTGAAAAACATTACCATTGAAATATACCTGATGACTTTATATCCATGCTCAGGTGTCAAGGATCTCAGAAAGTAACTGACTATGACTAGTAATAACAGATACATAGAGATTAAAGAGACGTGTGCAAACATCTAAATGTTAGTAGCATTGAAAATGAGCTTTTCTACATGAAACAGTATATTTTAAAAATGAAATGGAGATCGTTTTTAAATATTAAAACATCATTCAATTTTATGTCTTATATGGTTTATACTGAGTTCAATCTTATATAACTATTAATTCAAATGTGAACCTAAAAACTTACTGCCCTTTTTGAAAGAGATGCATCTTTGCTCTGGATATTGGTATTGAATATATTAATGCTGTAATGAAATGCTTCTTCTAATCATGTGGTTATTAAATAAATAATTAAAAAATAGCTAGATACATAAAATATACATAAGAAATATAAATGGGGAACTTCTGTTATGGTTGTTTTGTTATCCTTGAACGTATCACCATTATTTGAAATATGTCACAACCAACTGAAATCCTCATATTAATTTTAACTAAAAGCTAGGATAAAACTTGAAAATGCTTTCCTATATCCTTCAAAATGAATATGGGCTATTGGTATAATTATAGGAATACTAGCTGGAGAGAAGCATGTTCTGTGCTCTTGGTGTGAAGAATTTTTAACAAACTTCTTTGTTATTTGGCATATTAGTTTGCTGCTACAGATTATTTTTGAATACACTATTTTGACAATTAAGTGAACTTAGTTTCACTAAGTTCAATGGGAATATTATTCATAATTTCAACTGTTCAGTAACTAAAACTCATAATGTCTAAAGAATTTTCCAGAGCCATAAATCATAAAAATACTTAGTCATTTTTTTTCTTTTATAAAATATTTTCTTTAGGTAAAAAAATAAAGACAACTTTAGCCAATTAGAATTCAAATAGAGTGGAAAATGTGTTCACTATTTTAATATCTTTATTGACAGTTTGTATGCCAATAGTGTCAATAACTTTCTTAAATATCAATAAATTCATGAGAATCTGTTTTCCTATTTTCTCTGTGTTACTGCTTTTATTTCCACTTTCTTCAGGATAATGTTCACACATTAAGGAAGCTAATTTTTGTTGTATCTTCATTTTATTTGGTTTTCCCAATTAACCTGTAAAGTAATTTGTTTAGAGAATATCTTTCATTTTATAGCTTCCTTCTGCATATTCTTTCATATGTATAGAAGACTGAAGAATCATTGCAATTTCCTCCTAGAATTTTGTGCAGATGGTTCTGTCTTATTTTGCATACTTTAATCATTGATTCATTAGGTGTAAGTGTGTGTGTGTGTGTGTGTGTGCATGTGTGTGTGTGTGCATGTATGTGTGTATTACCCTGCTATATGTTTAAGACAGGAGGTTTCTATTCAATTTGATTTTATTTCAATTGTACCCAGCCTTTCTAGTCATTTTGTTGAATGTTCTATCTTTACCCCACTGACTTGGTTTTCAATCCCTTTCTCTCTTTATATATATACAGAAGAGATTACAAACCAAGTCAGATAGATAGATAGATAGATAGATAGATAGATAGATAGATAGATAGA
>NW_008356676.1:4504240-4509782 GCF_000622305.1 Nannospalax galili
GTGAAACTTTTATATTTTGTCACTGATAGAATAGAACTGTGCTTGGCTCAGTAAGGTACTTAGTAAATATTTGTACATACAGCATGATTTTATTTGCTTACACAATATTCAGTTCCCTTGAATATTTTCCTGTACCCCAGTTTCATGTGAAAATGTGAAAAGCTAATGGAGTGAATTAATTTTCTGGACCTAGAAATTATCTCTTTAAGGCAACCTTTGGATTTCTCCTTCTCTTCTTCTGCTAGAATATTCTTCCTGTATTTTCCATCATTTAAAAAGTTCAAGATCAAGGGAAATCCTTTGGAAGTGTGTTTTTCAGTGGTTTTTTAAAATTATATATATATATATAGAGAGAGAGAGAGAGAGAGAGAATAATATATAGAGAGCCAAATAACCCTCATGTGTCCTGGTCAGCTTCTGTTGCTGTAATAAAACACTGAACAAAACCAACTGGGGAAGAACATAGTTTCTTTGCTAAATGCCACAGACCATCAGAAAAGAAAGTCAAGGCAGGAACTCAAGGCAAGAACACCTGAAGCATAGACCATAGACTAACACAGTTTACTGGTTTGTTCCTCTGGCCATGCTCCGAATGCTTTCTTATACTAGTCAGGTCTATCTGCCCAGGGGAAGCATCTTCACAGTGGACTGGGCCCTCCCACAACAATCAGAAATTTTAAAAAAGTCTCACAAGACATGCCCCAGGCCAATATGATAAAGGAAATTCCCCAAACGACATTCCTTCTTCCCAGGTGTGTCAAGTTGACAACTGAAGCTATGGAGCACATCATGTCTATTGTGAAAAACTCCTAGAGGACTATGGGTAACCCCTAGTACAGTAATTGCAACTGAATCCCTTCCCATCCCATACAAAGTGGCATTTTGAAATGACTGTTTTACAGTTATATCGTGAGGTTTATTTAATTCCTTATGAAATGTAAAGTCACCTACTAACTTTACTATATCATCATTAGAAAAACATTTCATGAAGTAGCCACAAACACAGAATAATTTACACTTAGGAATACAGCCACCACAAGATTATTTGTTCTTTAACAGGCAGACTGGCAACCCTTCAGCCCCTACCATAGGCTATGAAGCTAAGGGAATAGTTTGCACCAGGGTGATTTACCGACTTATAGTTGAATTACCACTACAACCTACACATACCACAAAGTCTACAAGCTATACAGTCATCTTGAAAGACGTATAATCAAGATCTTAGAAAGTTTTGTCTTACTGAAGTGATCAAGCTCTTGTTGGTTATATTGATGAGATTCTCTATGGATTAGTGGTCTTTCTGGAGTTATCTTCCCTTTTCAGTGGGTAACACTGTTCGTTGATTCAAGTAACGAGTGAAGTTTTGAGAATGACAATGGCTAAGAATGGGACATATTTCTGACACTGATAGAATGCATTGCTAAAAATGGATTTCAAACAGTATCTTGTAACATAAAGCTTAATGTAGAAACAGCCTGAGTCTTACTTATGTTTCTTTGAATAGCATACAGGTCTTGAGTCAAGCACAGCAAGCTCATTTCCTGTCATCATGTCAGAGAGTCTTCAGACCACAGGATGCTTTTCTCTCACTGAGCAATGCAAAGTTCCTCAGAGCCACAGCCCTTGAGAAGGGTGAGATTACAGGTTCAACTGACTGTGAAAAGACAATGCACAGAGGATTAAGAGACAACAGTGAAGCAAGGCTTTGCACCAAGTATGGCCAAATAGGGCTTCAAAACCAGCTACCTATGCTAATTTTTCAGAAAATAGGTAGGTGGTTTCAAAGAAATTAAAAGCAATTAGGCAAAGTGCACATTTATAAAAGACTATTATTGACACTGAAAGAAATTCAGCATTCAATTTTCTTACTTATAAGGAGGTCTTTACTAAAGTAAGTATAAATTTCCAACTAAAGGGATTTTTAAAATCAAAATCTCAGAATGAATCAAAAGCATTATTTTGCATCCATGCTGCCTTGAATAGCAGTAATGTGTATTTATTGTTTGTGCTATACAATTTTCTTACATTACAATAAAAAGAGCCTTTTATAAAAATCTATAACTGACTCCTTATGATCACATCACTGAAACAGTCCTTTTCAAACCTTGTGTAGTATGCACATTTTCTTTGTGTGTATGCACATACTATTCAAAACTGACAAGGATACTTTCCCCATTTACTTCATTCTATGTCTATGAAAACATTTCATCACCAAGAACCACATTTGCATTCATTAGTAATTACATGTACACTGTCCAATTTGTATCCTGTGAAGGCTTATGGGAGAATAATTACTGTGCTAAGCCAAAAAAGGGCTTATGTAATGCTGATTCTAAAGCCCAAATATTCTCCCATTCATATTTAACCCTGAAAGTCTTATTGGTTTTAAAATGTCTGATTATATCACTGCTTTTCTATCCAGATCTTTTTATGAGTGAAAATTCTTCACTACTATAATCTAGCCTTTTAAAATTATCCCGGTTTTATAACTGCCCTCACACCATTCGTCACCTAGCCTCTTCCTTGTGATATTCTTGGTAACTTGAAGAGAGCAGTCAGGCCAGCCATTCACAGCCTCTTGAGTAAAAGCAACTGTATTGTCCTGCTGTTTTGGTTTCATTGAATTATGTTCTTATTGTGCTGGAGGAACATTATTCAGGCTAAGGAATATAGTCACAGTAAACCTTTCTTTTCCAGTGCAAAGCATCATTTAGATGTTTAATTACCTGAAAAAGTCACTTACTGCTTTATATATACCTTTCCTAGGTACATAATCCTTTAATTATTAAGCAAATTCATAATTCTGGATTTAAATGTGGCTTTGTGTTTGATTATAACAAATGTTATGGGGTTTCTATTTCAAATAATTATGAATAAATTTCTGTTGTTTCTTTACATAATTTTGAGATCATGGTAGATTAGTCATTACTTAATTTTTTCTACATATTGGTGAATTTATTTTTGAGATTATGTAATCTCAAGTTAACTATTCAAATTCATAGAAAAAATGTACACTGTTGTACATCAAAGTCATTTAGACTATGTGTAAGGTCACATAAACAGGATTCTTGAAGTAGGAAAATCAGTTCACCATGTGGATTATTTAAACACCGCAGTCACTGGCAAAAAAAACTAAATGGTTGCTTGCATAACATTCATGTGAGAGCTACTAATATCCTGCTCACATCTGCCCTTTTCTGCTCTACTAGCCCGACATAGTCCTTCCAAAGACAGTTTTGAGTCTGAGAACAAAAACAACAATCCATGTTATTACATTGTGTTCAACCATGTAGAAAGGAAGAGAATAAAAGCTAATCTTTGTGCTCAGGGACTTTGACAGGTTAACTTCTCCCAGAGAGAAATGTCCCAATATTTATTACTTTTAAGCCATTAACCCCTGACACAACCTCCATGACAGGAAAGAGATGGGGTTTGGAAGCTAGTAGCTGAGGCACCTGACATCTCAAGGAATCTTAAGAGTTTTTGAGCAAAAGATCTCTCTGCTTCTCTGCTGAGGTTTGAATATGGCCCCCAACAGCATGTGTTGAGACTGAAATCACCATAGCAGTGCTAAGAAATGGAAGCTTTAAGAGATGATCAGTCTGGAAGGACTCCACCTTCATGAATGGATTAAGACCCTGTGGTGGTTAATCTTGAGTGTCATCTTGATTGGATCTGGACTCAACTAAGAGGTACATCTCAGGGTCGGTCTGTGAGAGCATTTCCAGGAAGGAGTACCTGAGAAGAACCTCTTCTGGAGTGGGAAAAATCTTCTGGATGTAGCCCAGATATGGAGGTCTAAGAAAAAGCAGTGCCACCTGCTTGCCTGTCTTCTTCACTCCTTGTTGGTGGGTGCATCCATCAGCTGTTGGTGTTGCTGCTGCCAACATCTTCTTGGAATTCTAACATGGACTGCAGACTTGCACTGGCTCGCTACGCATTCTCTCTGCCTTTATCAGCAGATTGGGGCTATCAAGGTATCCAGCTTTGTGAAATGACAAGCTACAGGTTTCTCAGTCTCTCTAAGGTTCGAATGCCCATTCATGGGATTCCTAGGAATTATAATGCAAGTGAAACTAATAAATCCCCTAAACCATTCTATTTGTTCTATTCCTCTAAACATGGAATGAAGAAATTCTATCACAAGAAAGCTTTCACCTTAGATGAATGAATTTGTCTCTTCATACTTTATTATTTTATTTATATTGAAACTTTGAGAATTTCATACAATGTCTTTTTATACCCTTCTTCATCTTCATCCCCACTTACTAACCCCCAGACTTTATATCCTCTATTGTTACTTTCTTTTTTTAAGGCCTATTTGGACTAATATGTGTTTCCCAAATGCTGTTAGGTGTAGAGTCTGGTAAACTGACCAGGTATCACAACAGTAAAGAAAACAGACTTTCCCTCTCCTAGCAGCTATCACTTGCCAGTAGATCCTCACCTAGGCATGGAGTTTCTTGCCAACCTTCTCTCCCGATCCATGGTGAGGTTTCATCTGGCTTGTTGGCACACAGGTCTTATTCATGGTAATTTATCATTAATGTATTAATCCATAGATTAATGAACCTCTCAGCACTCATCAGAGAAGCTTCTTGTAGCATATGATGATTAACACAGACCCACAACTGGTCAGTGTGCAGAGGATAGGACACTGCAGAGTGCTCAGCCTTAAATGGGACACCTGTATCACACCCTCCCCTCTCAGGTCTCAGGGAATATTGTGGAAGAGGGAATGGAAAAATTTAAGAGTGAGAGGTGGTAGATGACTACAGGTAAACTGTGTTTTCCAGACAGAACAGTGCAGATTCACTTATGAAACATCTTTCTTTCTAATTCTCTCTAATATGCCACATACTGACTGCCTGGTATCTGACTTCAGGTTCTCTAGAATTTAGACCAGTACATCTTTGTACTCAATAAGTTATCCAGTCTTTGGTACTCTTACAGAAGTGCAAAATACACTAAGACATTTCTTGTAACAAAATCTTCTTTCTGAAATTTTTCAGTACGTCAAAATTAGACACTTGGATTATACAATAAATGTGACATATAAAATCTTCCAAATGTATAGAAGTGTTAATGAACTGTCTTTTGAAATATCAAATATTCTCTAATAGTAGTTTTCTATGAAGTAGTTTAAAGCCTTAATGAACCATCATGTCTACTTTTTTCTCTTCCCCAACTCTCTTAATTTCATGGTAACAAGGCCCCAGTATTATCTGCATATGTAAATTCAGGCAAATGACTGATAATTTGAATTTAATACAACTTTTGTGGGACTAATTTGAACAAATGAATAAATTATTGATGAGACTGAAAATAGTATGCATCTCATACATACATACTTTCTCTCTGCCCTCATTCCAACCTTCCCCTCCTCCCTCCTTCCTTCCCTCCCTCCCTCCCTCCTTCCTTCTTTTCCTCCCTCCCTCCCTCTCTCTTTCTTTCTTCCTCTCTTTATTTATTTTCTTTCTTTCTTTCTTTCTTTCTTTCTTTCTTTCTTTCTTTCTTTCTTTCTTTCTTTCTTTCTTTCTTC
>NW_008356676.1:4509850-4528372 GCF_000622305.1 Nannospalax galili
AAATATTTCGTTCTTTCTGACAGGATTTTACTATGTAGCTATGGCTGGTCTGGAACTTGCTATGTAGACCAAGATTCACAGTCTGCTTCTGCCTCCTAAGTTTTGAGTTTAGAGTCATGTGACTATGGAGAAACAGGTGGGTCTCCCCTCCTATTTTTTTGTAATTAGAGGTCAGAAACTGCCTGAGTTCCCCTAAAGTAAACTGTTTCTTGGGTAAACAAAATATTTTTTAAGAAAAGTAAATAAGAAACCTTGCCATTATCTAGTAGAAGTTTTACCTTTAATTTCTACAACAAAAGTAGCCAGTATATGGAATGAAAATGGTGACATCGATGTCTTCAGAAAACTCCCAGTGTGTATTTATGTATGTCTTCAGACATACTGTCTTAGACTACTATTTGACTTCTAAGCTTAGAACAAATCAAACCAGCTATTTTCTTTGGTGCTGCTCCCAGTAACATAGGCTCTTATTTAATTAAATTCTTGTTTTTATAAGATATATGTGCAAATTTTCCATTAATATGGAACAGTTACTACTAGCTAACAGGCCTTTCAAATTCATCCATTCTCAAGTACAGTTTATGTTTTAGAAGAAGCCTAGACTGAAAGAATATTTATGCTAAGACAGTCGCTGTAGTTAGCAACTACCATTAATTGAGAAGACTCAGGGAGATGATACTTCATTGGCTATGATTTGCCTATAAGTAGGCCAGGGTCTGATGAATACAGACAAGTACGGTTGGCATAATTCTTTTTGTGAAATAATTAAACCATTTTGAATTGATATGAAAGAGCTGACTTGCAATGATTTGCCTGCATCATGGTGTGGTATAGATCCCATGGGTGAAACACATTGAAAGGAAGATTCTCACATGTTAAAGGTCTACAAAGAAAATTATGAATGGCCTAAAAAGGGATAGAATTATAGAAAACCAATATTTAATTTCAAGGCATACAGTAAATTCATCCAAATTATACAAGATGAGAAATGCACATGTCACAGGCATTGTACTATCCCTGTTTTATGGAGCTATGTGGCCATGTTCACGTCACAAGCACTGTACTATCCCTGTTTTATGGAGCTATGTGGCCATGTTCACGTCACAAGCACTGTACTATCCCTGTTTTATGGAGCTATGTGGCCATGTTCTTTGCTTCTTGTCTCCTTTCTCCTCTCACACCGCTCTGTAAATATCTTTTTGTTGTTTGGAGAAGGGGTCTCCCTGTAGCCTATGTAGCAAGCATGATTCAGCTAAAATTTAAAAACATACCTTAATATGCAGTTGTACACAGACTTTCTATCGATAAAACAATTTATTCATTAAAAATTATTGGTAAAAATAAACCATATTTATGTACTCACTTATATGTGTACTGATATGTTAGAATTTGTCTTAACTGTATTATGTCACGCTATTTCTGTATGTTGTAGAGGTCCTGTCTACCACTTTCTTGATGTCTCAGGTCTTTAGTGAATTTAATATTCATTCTTAAATAATCTATTTTTAAGGAGGTTATTAATAAAGTACTTTAATATTCTTTTATCTCAGATTCACATTGGTTTCTTTCTAGTCAGAACACATTGCTATGCAGACAAATGAATATTAATTTTCTTACTTTTTTATTTCATTTCTTGTATTTATTATCTTTCTGATTCAATTAAACCTAATTTCTCTTCCCACCTTTAGTAATCAAGCCTCCCCAAGCTAGCATCGCTGATCTAATAAACATAATTTTCAAGAACACTATGAGTTAAAGCTACTTCCAATATATTTCTAAAACCAGCTTCCAAATGTAGAAAATATTGAGGTTTGAGTCAGTCATTTGTTCACTTGAAGATACTGATTCAAATTATTTTCTAATAATGCAAGTTGCTAAAATAATTGAGAAATTTCAGAAAAAATTAAATGTTCAATAAATTTCCTCAGTTATTTTCCCCCTGTGAATGCAAATAGATTCACAGAAAGAGTGAACTGCTGTACATTAGAAAATGCAAGTTTAAACTGGCCTGATGCTTGTTGAAAGGAGGGAACTGGTACTCACTGGCATCTGGCTGTGGAAGGAAGCATGCTAGGGGATGCACTGGCACATGTTTTTCCCTTCAGCTAGATCTTACCCATCCACGCACCCTATTCCTCCTCAAACTGAGATGTTTTTTAGTGCATAATACAGCAAGATATTTTGGTGGAGAGGCATTCAAGATGGACTCTGGAACTAGCTTTCGTTTCATTCCCAGCAGAAGTATGAATAGGACAGTAATTGTCTACCCAGTTAATTTCACCCTGCTGTTGTTTCTCAAGAGAGGGGTGGGAGTTAATTTTTCTATTTCAGTTCTTAATATCTGATAGCAACTTACATAAAACAATGACGCACGCGTGCATGTGTGTGTGTGTGTGTGTGTGTGTGTGTGTGTGTCTGTGTGTGTGATGCCTTTTGGTTTCTCACCTGCAGTGTAAAAAGAAATGTCCCTGCAGTGTAGAAAAGAGATTGTGTTTGTCAAAACAACCAACATGGGACTGTAAAAATTCTTATATTCCAGATATTTTCTGAAGCTGGATTTCTGTAGCTAAAATCTGTGCAACAGTTTGGCTAGCTAAAGATCACACTAGAAAGTGTGCTTACAAGGCATTAATGACTTTTGTGGAGGTCTCAAAGTATGATGACACTCACAAAATATTATCATACTTCTGAGCTAAAACTAAACAACCACCCAAACAAACATTTAGATAATTTCTATTGTGAATTTCTCCACTGGAGTTAAAATTCTGTTCCATAGTTCATACTCCACTTCATGGTGACCTTTCCAGTGTATGAGCTTATGCTGAGAAAGAGAGGTATGTTGTTATTATCATCATCATTATTATTATTTGCAATGATAAATGTCATTTTATATATTCCCCAAAGTACGAAGAGAATGGAATGGAGTATAATGAAATGGCATTTCAATATGCGAGAAAGACAAAGAGTGCTTATCGGTCTGATGACCAAATTTTCATTTCAGGTCACTACTAGGCTACTGGGCGTTGTGGTAATTTGTTCATTCTTGTTTCATTAAATTGTAATTACTTCTGATATCGCTGGCTTTATCCTTTTGGCTGGCTCATCTATTAATTAAGCCTCAGGATCCTTTAGGACATGAATAAATCTCCATAGGACAATGTTAAGTTGAAGTCAAGAGGTTATAAAAGAGAGTCCAGAGTACAGTCAGAAATTATTATTTAAACTGTTTTAAAATATAAAAATGAGAAAAGGCAATGCATCTTTCTCAGTCATTCACTTCTACCACCATTGTCATTACTTCTAATCATATTTGTCTGAGAAAAGGCATACAGCTTCTACTTTGTTTATATATGCACATATATGCTGATATGTGCTATAGGCAGTTTTTTTTAAGCAGTTGTGTTAATTGTCCCAGTGCATTCAATTGGAACAGGTGTGTCAATAAATTAATAATATTTCTTAAGAAAAGATTTCTATAGTAAGATAAAAACTATACCTACATATCATGGCATTCTTTATGGACCAAGTGCTGGTGTTGCAAATGAACAGATGTTGATTTACTTGGAAATGCATAATTGCAGCTTTTCCTGATTGCCCATTTCAGTCAAGAGATTTAATAATGGGCTTAGAAGACTGGTACTAATAATAGAAGAAAGATTTAATCCATAGTCTATATATCTAAATTTCAACACCCATTCTTTAAGTACTATATTCAAATTTTAGTTTAAAAGAATATAAAAAAAAAAGAATGTTGACTGGTTTACCTCTGTTTTTGGTAATCAGAAATATCATAAACAATTAATGTAATGACACTTTTTAGGGGTTGGAGAAATGGCTCAGTGGTTAAGAGCACTGACTGCTCTTGCAGAGGAACTGGATTCAATTCCCAGCACTCACATGGCAGCTAACTCCAGTTCCAGGGAACCTGACACCCTCTTCTGACTTTTGTGGGCATTGACTGACACAGGTACAGGTTATACACTCATACACATAAAAAAGTAAATAAAAGAAAAAAAAAGGAATGACACTTTAAAAACATGACAATAAAAGTTAAATGTATCTTTGAACTTTGGGGTAAATGATCTTTCCATTCTGTCTTTTGGAAGGAAGAAATGATACATAATTAATTTGGAAGAATTTTGACACACTGGGACTGGAGAGAGATGACTCAGTGGTTAAGAGCATTGCCTGCTCTTGCAGAGGATCTGGTTCAGTTCCCAGCACCTACATGGTGGCTAAAAACCATCTGTAACTCTAGTTTCATGGAATATGATACCCTCTTTTGGTCTCCATGGGCATTACATGCACATGGCACACATACAAGCAGGCAAAGCACTCATACATAAAACCCAAACACAAAAATGATTTATTTTAAAAGACTTTGGGCACATGAAAATGCAAAGAGATTTCTGTAAAAAGGAATTCCTAACTCAAATGCAATCTGGAATTTCTTGAACATTGTAAGGTATTTAGAATACAAATGTCAGATGTGGTTAGAAAGTCAAGTGTGCAAACAAATGGATTGCTCTGTAAGGATTTCTTTGCTGGTAACCTTGAGTCACACCATGTTTTCTCATTGTTCTTGTCAGATTCCCAGCACTGTGAAAAATATCTGAGAAAATCAACTTAAATGAAGAAGTATTTATTTTGGCTCATGGTTCCAGTGGCTTTAGTTTCTTGTCAGTTGGATATATTGTTCTTGTGCCTGTGGCAAGGTACAGCATGGTGGTGAGAGCGTGTGATACAGCAAACCTGCCTAGGTCATGGTTGGCAGAAGCAAAGAAATAAGAATGGAGTCAGGTCTCCATATCTCTTTAGAGACACACCCCAAATATTCAAGTTTCCTTCCAGTGGATCCTACCTCCTACACACACACACACACACACACACACACACACGTGTGGAGAGAGAGAGAGAGAGAGAGAGAGAGATTCAGGAAGATAACAAGATAGCCCTCTATTCCTACATTCCTACTATCCATATTCTAGTTACACATATTTTATTTTCAAAAATATATAATCTACCTTTTCCTCTAAGAACCTTTGCCCATATATTTTAAGTCTAACATTTTCCCCATCATTTGTCCAGATTCCTGTTATTTATCCTTCAGGATTCAGTGATGTTATTTCCTCTGGAAGAATGTATCTTGGCCCTCAGAGTTGTTGGTATAATTTATGATATATTCTTCTTTTGCAACATCCACTAGGCTAATGATGATCACAGTTTCAATGAGTACGTTGACTAAATATTGATTAGAATACACTATGTAAGTCAATAAGATTGACTATTACAAGAGAATAAAATGAGTCAGGATGATTCTGGGTTCATAACTTCTGTGACTAGACAGATGTATGTGGTGTTATTCAACTTGAGAGAGATAATATTGACAGAGTGGGGCCTATGGGAATAAAATAAGTTTAGATTGTACAATGTAGAATTCAATACAGAAACCTTTAAAACAATTGAATGTATGAGAATGACCTTCGAAAAAATATTTTCAAATGGAGATTTACAGTAGAATATTGCCAGATGGAATTAATGATATGAGTCATGATTGAAGAAGTGAAGGTGCCAGGCTCAAAAGAACATGCCAAGGATGTGAAGACTAGAGGAAACTTGGAGGATATCATCACATGGAAATAAACGTAGTCAGCTTGTACTCTTTCAGATCCATTCCCCACCTCTTTCTACCCTGCCCTTTGCCAATGCAAAGGTCTTATTCAGGTATTATTCACTCAACTGTGCAGGGAACACTTACAAAAATAAGAATGACAAGCCGGGTGTGGTGGTGCATGCCTTTAATCCCAGCACACCGGAAAGGAGTCAGAGGCAGGCAGATCTCTGTGAGATCAAGGCCAGCCTGGTCTACATAGTGAGTTCCAGGACAGCTGGGGCTACAGGGAGACCCTGTCTCAAAAAGACCAAAACAAACAAACAAACAAACAAACAAACAAATAAATGAAAACATTGGAAGAGGTCAAATATAGGCTTTCCGTCCTCACAACCTTTCTTGAAAGTCCTCAGATGCTGACTGTCTCCTGTGACAGAAAGCCACTTTTCCTCTGCTAGCTCTGCATGCTGCTGCGAATGGGATGATGCCACTACCCTGCTCATCTGGGGTCACGCCTTTAAACAGAGCCCTTCAGTTAAAATCTCAAATCATTTAGGTATAGTGTATGGTCTGTTTTGTGCCACCACTCTGCGTGATACATGAACAAATATTCAGAATTTAAAGAAAGATAAAAATTTGCCATAAAAGATGATGGTGAAAGAGATTCCAAAAGATGTGAATGACCAGTAAATTCAGATATAATTTGACATGGTAATGAGGAGGCTTTTCATGATCTCAGTCTCATAAACAAAGTTTCAATTGAGCACTAGGGTACATATCGTTTTGCTGTGAATTAAGAGCAGAGAAGAACTTGGGAAGGCAAGCACAAGTGTGGTGAGAAGCGCATTGCAGTCAGTCCAGTGATGCAGGCAGGAAGCGCAAGGAACGATGGCACATGAGATCAAATTGAGCTCGGTTTCAGAGGTGTAAGGCAGGGTGCTACTTACAATGTCTGCACAAACCTTAAAAATTACTGTAAAGTCAAGTCTCTTGCGTATTTTTCATTTGCACAACCAGGATTTAATTCCAAATGGCTAGAATTGCACTTACTAGTTTTTATATAGGTGAACATTTTATAGATAAGTGGAGTTTAGAAGTCCTTGAGATGCATATTGATGTCTTGACATTTCTGCAGAATATTGCTTTTATGTTGTTTCATTAATAATTTTTGTTATTGTCCAATTTCATCATCTACATGATGCATTCTGGTTACTCTCCCCCTCTTTTGTTTCCTTCTTACCTTTACAAGACCCTCTTCTTCCTTACCCATCTCTTTTCAGTTTCATGTCTTTTTGTTTTGCTTTGTAGCCCATAGGACTCTCTGTGTGATTGTTCTTTGAGACTATCCATTAAAACTTGGTAGACTTACCAGTGAATACTCAACTGGATGCTATGCCTCCCCCCGCCTCCCAGAATCTGCTAGTTGCCAATAGTTCAGCAGTAAGTGGTAGTGCTCCATGAGCCCTTTACCTATGGGCATCTTATTGATAGGTGGGCCCAACCTGTGTAGGTCCAGGACCAGTAGGTACAGCTGCTATGAGCTCACCATCACCTTGGTCCCAACCTGCTTAGAAGATGCATTTCACAGTCCTTCATCCTATCTTCTTGCTCCTAAATTCCTTGTGCCACCTCTTCCACAAAGTTTCTTGAGCCTTAAAGGGGAGGTATAGGTGTCTTTTAGGGTTGCCTAAAGGAATGAGAGTGAAAATACATGAAACTATATTTACCTGCCTCAAGATGAATTTCCATAGTCATTGTACCAGCTTACTCTCCTACCAAAGGTGCATCAGTGTCCCCTAGGCAGCAAATATTCAACAATTCTTATTCTACACTCTGAGAGCTCAGTGAAGTAATCATAAATGCAAAGGTCTAACCAGAACTTGATAGAACAGTCCTAGAAGCCTATTTTCTGCATGCATTTATTTGTATTTTTTACACCTGATTTTGTGTTCATGCCTGGCCTTGAACATTATATGCAACATTATACGAACATTATATGACCCTTAACTTCTGACCCTCCTTCCTCCACCCCATATTCCCTCCCTTAGAGTGCTGGAATTACAGTTATATGTCACCATGCCCAGGTTTATATGATGCTGAGGATGGAATCCAGGATTTT
The DNA here is from genome assembly GCF_000622305.1 of Nannospalax galili. Lineage (NCBI taxonomy): Eukaryota > Metazoa > Chordata > Mammalia > Rodentia > Spalacidae > Nannospalax > Nannospalax galili. Next base: position 4,517,581 of record NW_008356676.1, read on the forward strand.
GTACATGCTAGGCAAAAATCCTACCAACTGAGTTGTAGCTCTAGTACAGGCCCCCAAATCTTTGTAGAGATAAGACTCCCTGCAAACCTGATGAAACAAGTTCAGTGTACTGTTTTTCTCTCCTTAGAGCAACACAGGAGAAGATGGGTCAGAATGGGTCAAGGGTAATGAAAACACAGCAAAACACCCGAGAAACTCCAGAGAAACTGAAGTGAATCTTGAGCTGGCAGTGATTCTGTTAGGGATGTTTTTGCAGGATGCCCTCTTTTCTCCCTCTTTGTTTAATGAATTATGAGAAAAGAGTTCAAACTTTAGTAAAATAGCATTGTCAAATACCTTTGACCCACATCAAAAGAGGATTTAAATGTATTTAAATCAGATAAATTGCTACAGGTCATCTCTCCTCTGTGTTTCTTAGGTGAAGTAAGCATTTGCTTTGGATAGCAAGGATGTACAGCAGTGACTACTGAGACAGTTCATGAATCTCTGCTCAGAAAATATTGTTCCAACAGAATAGGTCAAATTAGAAATGCACTGCTAAACTTTTAAAATAATTATTTCTACAAACGATTTTGTCATAATGTATTTTTTAATATTTTATTTATTATTTTTATTTTATGTCTATGGGTGTATTGCCTGCATGTATGTGAGTGCACCCATGTCGTGCGATGCTGCGGTCAGAAGAGGGCTTCGGATTTCCCTGGAACTGGAGTTAAGGACAGTTCATAGCCACCATGTGGGTGCTGGGAATTGAACTCAGGTCCTCTGTAAGAGCAGTCAGTGCTCTTAACTGCTGAGCTATCTGTCCACGACTCCATAATAACGTATTTTTCATTCTTTGGAAACTCGTGAAGTACAACTGTGCCATCAAGAAAAGGTAAAAAGCACTTAGATTTTTTAGTTATTTATAGTTTTCTGTGTGTATTTTCATACAACTGTGATTATTTCAAGATTATGCATATGAAAACTCTTTTGTAACCCTGATTATCATTGAGAAGAGACCAGCACTGACATAATCATAGCTGACATTTTGATGTTAATTTCTTGTGCATGTAGTTTTTTTGACCCCTTAAGATTGTATCCCAAATTTCCAGCACTCTATGTCACTCGGGTCCTGGGAAGTTTGAGAGCTTCCTGTGGCAGATATTCTCTACTATGATCACCATCCAAAAGCATTATGTATTTAAGTACAGGCCTTTGATTAATTCTGTGGCTGAGAACTCAAGAAGCTTACACATGAATAGAGAAGAATTAAAAGTGCCACTGCCATAAGATCTGTAGCCTGTATGAAGAGTCAGAGTCTGTATTTTTATTTGGCAAATAACTGTTTTTCATGTATAAATAAGTAAAACAAGTTTCAAAGAAGATCATATAATTAAATGGATATATTATGAAACACTAATCCCAACATTCCTGCCTCAGTGTTATTTGTGCCCCCTTAAAAACTTTAAGAAATTATTGGGGTTCTTTTTTCAGTCTATTTGGAAGTACTTGCTAGTCAAACTGAAGAAAATTAAGCAAAAATAACACAGTTATTAATAACCATAGTAACTCTTAATATTGTTGAAATTATTATTACCTAATAGACTGAGCTAGTTCAAGCAACGAGTTTCCTCATAATCTTAAACACAGATTGTAATCTCACATTCAAACTGGCTTTTTCTTCTTGGTGATGTGAGTGGAGACTGCAAAGTTTATTTAAGCTGCTTCATTACACAGAATATTTCACATAATTGCCATTAACTGTAATAATCTCTTTTCTATAATATGGCAGAAAGAAGAGAATTTTAATTCTTTTCTCAATTATTAATCAATTTCAGTATTCATTTCCTAATAGGGAGTGCTTAATAGAACAGTGCTCCCCATTCCCTGACATCACCTCCTTCTGCAGCACTGATGAATGGGAATCAGCTACAGACCACTTACTGATTAGCTGAAAATGTCCAATCATGTCATTTTGCAGTGAGGGTAATTTGTGAAATGGGATAATTTCTTCATAGCAGAGTGAATATTGAACCATGATTGGTATGGAAGTAAAAAAATATTAAAAGGAAGACAAGAGACCAGTTACAGGTTTTATTTTATTTTTAAATTTTGGTGTTATCAACTGCCTGAGAGTTTTGCCTTGCATCTGTGCTATTGCACTTTTCCATAATATTCAGTTAAAACTCTTAGATATTTGTGTCAAAATTTTTTAATCATTTATGTTTAGGATCGCAAGGTGGAAGTGGAGTATTACAGAAGAATTGTCATCATATTTCCCTGTCCCTTGATTTTAGGTTTTGCCTCCCAAACAGAATGAATATGATAAAGGTAAGGCAAGGATATGTCTACCATACCCCCACTAGCTCTGCCATGCGTCTCTAAGTAGTTATACATTAAGTAGGCAATGCATCAGTCATTTCTTACATTGTGTTTAAAGAGCATATTTTCCAAATGCTAATGACAATGAAATTCATTTGAGCAGTTGTACATTATTTTAAAAATGTTTCTGAGCTTCTTACCTATTTCCCCAGTTTTATGCTGGATTTTTTTCTGGTTTGAGTTTGCATACGTCTTGTGCACGCTATCACCAGTGTTGCAAGTTCATATGAGAAAGCTCCCAGGTGCCTGGAAAACTCTGTTGCCTTGTGGTCATCTACCACTCCTGATACTTCCAGTCCTTCTGACTCCTTTTCCACAATAGTCCCTGAGTCTTGGGTGGCAGTGGTTTAATATAAGAGTCCTATCCAGGGACAGGTACTCTCTTATGTAGTCTCTTATTCTCTACATTATGAAATGCAAAAAGTGTAAATACATATATGGAGAGAGAGCGAGAGATAGATTTTAAAAAGTTACCAAAATGTACAATACCTCAGTTTTCTGATAAATAGCAGTTACACTGTTCTTGGTAGAAAGATAGTGCAACTCTTTTGTAGGCTTTAAACTTGATTATCTGTGCTGGCTAGCTTTTAAAAACGTGACAAAAACTAGAGTCACCTGGGAAGAGGGGGCCTCAATTGAAGAATTTCCTTCATTAGATTGGCATGTGGGCCTGTCCGTGGGGCATGTTCTTCACTGCTAATTGGTATCAGAAGGCCTAGCCCAGTGGGCAGTGCCAACCCTGAGCAGGTAGGCATGGGCTATATAAGAAAGGAAGCCAAACAAGCTGTGGGAAGCAAGCCAGTGAAACTTTTCCTCTGCAGTCTGTGTTTCAAACTTCTTCCTTGACTTCCCTTGTCTGTAACTTGCAAGATTAAATAAACCTTTTCCTTCCCCAAATTGCTTTTGGTCATGGTGTTTATCACAGCAACAGAAAGTAAATTAGAACAGAAGTTGATACCACAAGAGGTGGGATATTGCTGTAATGAGCCTGACCATATTGTTTATTTGGGAGAATTGTGGAAAGATTTTGGAGGTTTAGATTGGAGGAGCCATTGGTTGCTCATAGCTGAATGATCTGTTCTGAGGGAGCTTGAAAGACAGTAGTACTGAGAGAAGTATAGACAAGGGACAGCTAACTTGTGAAGTCCAGAGGGAAGCTTGTATCTGTATTCTCATGTTCTGTAACTTATGCTGTTTTCTATTGAAGTTAGAAATTATTATGAATATATGTCAAATCTTATTCTAGGAGGTTGCTTCATTTGGAGATGGAGAATATTCCTTTAAAAATATCTTGTAAGAAATTTTAATTTCAAATTTATTTTATTTACTAACTTAAAAAGTAGTCAGGTTTTCATATATTTTCATATATTTTGGCCAGTATTCTTTCCCCAGCTTGTCCCCCATCTCCCTTTTCCTACTGTACCCCCAATATTCCCTCCATCCACCATGTTCTGTTGTCTGTCCCATCTACTTCCTTAAATCCTTTTTTCTCCTAGACACAGAAACACATTCTAGTTTCCTGTAGTGTGTCCATATTACTCCTATGTAGATCTGCACATTAGGCATGCTAGGATTTCATCCACACATGAGATTAGACATTTGATATTTGTCTTTCTAATCCTGGGCTACTTTACTTAAAACAATGTTTTCTAGCTCCACCCATTTTCCTGCAAATTTCATAATTTCATGAAAAAGATTGTACTGTATGTACGCACTGCATTTTCTGAAAACATTTGTCAAAATTCTGAAATTTATCTGGGCAAGAAACAGTTGAAATAAATCTCCTTTACCATTTACAGAATGCTCAGTTTTACACAATGATTTAAATTGCTACCCAATAAGATCAGTCATGTTCACAGTTTTCACTACTCCATACAAACTGTATATAACTATCAAAAGGATGTGAGGTCAACTTAAGACTGAAGTGGAAAGCCTGTCTTGGTATCAGTACTGATTCCCTTCAGTTATTTAGGCTATAAGTAATTGTTTCTATATCCAGTTATCCTCTGATCATCAAGTCAGGAAAGTTTCTATGTGATTGAGCGATATTTTCTTTACATAGGAAAGTTTTTAAACATGTAGCTCAGTACTAATTTATCCAGTCAGCTAGTTGTGACCAGTTTAGGGAAATCTCTGATTAGTTTTCTTAGACATAAAACATACCATTTTCACCCTTGGGGGTAATATCGTTCCCTTATGGTGATATAGGAGCAGTTTACACCTAGAGACACAGGGCCAGGCAACTTTTCAGGCAATGATGACGTATCTTGGTCTTTTCAAATATGTCCTTGTGCTGTCTAAAGCACATAAAACATTAAGGAATTGCTTCCACAGTGGTAGCCAGACAAAAGTGATTTTGCCCCTAATGTCATTTAAATGGCATTTTAAAATCTAACCTCAGAGAAATCTGAGAGTAATCCTTAATAGTTTTTCTAAACTAGCCACCTAGCTATGCTATTTAGGGGATACATGAAATCCGGTTAGAAGAAAATTTCTCTATTTTTGAATTGATGAACCTTTTAGATTTTCAGGATGGACATATAGCCATATAATTTGTCACACAAGCCAATATATTCAGAGGCTCCAAGAAAGTCTTGTTCATCATCATGGTAGGAGGGTAAGCCTAGATAAGAGACCATCAGAATTTGAAATGTAATTCACTCTATAATTTGTTAGGAAAAGGGCATTCCAAAGAACTTCATAATTATTTCACCAGAGAAAACATAGGAAAGATATGTGCAAACTGGTTTGTAATGTCTGTACTAATTCACTTCCTTTCTTTGTTATCATAACACTTTTTTTTTTAAGGGTATGTGCAATCTCAGAGGTAAAATCAGTTACCAATTACAGGTAGATCATGTACAGGACAGCGGCCCACTTGAGTTGTGCCTAAGAAACACTTTAAACTTGATTTCATCCTTCTAAAATGAAAATTGGCTTTTCTTAGCACTGAAATACATAACACTTCAGAAAAATCCAAATTCATGATGAAAATTTGTCCTTCTAAACAAAGGAGGCCTTCACCTTTAAACAGTGTTTAAAGATTACCCCAACAGCCAGAGCAAGTCACATCTAAGTCTTTGCAAAGCAAAAAGCAATCATTTGTTAAGTCTTTTTCCTTCTCTTCCCCATATTTTATATTCAGTGTTTTGTTCCAATCCCCCTTTGTTTTATTTGGCTGCTGGAGCCAAAGCGCCTTGCCTTTGGCAACAAAAGCTTATGAGCAAACATTCTCTTTGCTTTGGAAGGCAAAAGCATCACCCCAGTAGGCACATCCAACCGTGTCCCTCTCCCAAGGCCTGAGCCTGTTCTTAAATTGGAACCGGATGAGCTTTGCCAAGCTCGCAGGCTGCAGGCTGCCAGGAGGACCAGTCCGTATTGATTTGCGACGGTTCTCCTGTTTTCTGTCAGTTAGCGATTCTGTCACAAGCTTTGATTCCTCATTATCTCAATTGCAAATTCCATGAACACATCATCATGCTGGTAGTGCACCCAGGATTTGAAACTGACGATACCAGATCAATGTCTCAGGGGCACAGCCCTGAATTTCAATAATACAATTAAATTCCTGAATGCAAGATTTACCCAGATTGTCGACTCCACATTTTCTGCACGTTCTGTGTGTGAAGCTAACCTCACCTACATCCTAGCCCAGTGTTTCTGTCAGTTCATAACGAAGGATAAAGACTTGATCGTGAAGCTGAGGGAAAGATAATCAAATGTTGAACCTGCTGAGCCTGTTAGATGAAACTGTTAACAAGGCTTGCTCAAGTCTCTAGGGAAATGCTGCTGGGATGGAGATTGGGGTTCCGTTCGTTCTGAACTGTGTAAGCAGGGTTAGGCTGGATGAGGAGGTCTCCGTGCTTGCTGTGGAAGCTGTGTAGCAAGCCTTTCCAAGGATTTGTATTTTCCCTCAGGAGTCTCTTTGGCATGGAGATTCACTTGAAGCAGTTAAGCTCAACTTTGAGAAACAGACTGACAGAAGCGATGTCACAAAAACTGCTACATTTTAAATCTCATTTTCACCAACACAAAACAAAATTACAAAATGAAACAACCAGAAAATTTGCTTCCTTTTTTGTTTGCTTTTATAGCTCATGAGAATAGACTACTCTGAGCAGGTGCTATCTGCCCTTGATGGCTTAAGGTTGTTAAGACCCATGAACACAGCGTTCTTTTCAGTAGACTTGATTGCAGTTCACTTTCATGCTAAAGTCTAGAATTTTATATACTACCTCATTTCCCTTACTACAGAGACAGCATACTTCGCTTGCTTCTTCCTTCAGCATCCCTCATGAGTACCTTCTTTTCCCACATGTGACCTTATAGAAGGATATTAATGAATGCAGTCAACTTCCTGCATCTGGCGAGAGACGATTTAGCCTCTGGGGCAGATGAAGCATTTGCAGTCCCGGAGTCATTATCAATTTTATTTGAGGTAGTGCACTATTGAAACCTGAGAGCACATGCTATAAGTTCCTTTCGCTCTGAATTGCCTGCTCCAAGAAGCTCTGGACATTCAAATTAACATCTAAGGTCACTTGGAAATATACATTTGGTAATGTTTTCTAAAAGTATCTGTTCATCACGGAACTTACTAAAGTTGGATGGATGCTGTGTGCTACTGATTAGTACTCTGAGCACTGATCTTAATAACAGATGTCTATTACACATATTCAAAGCATATAACTTCTTAAATCAGAAAAAAAATGATATAGACAACACATTTTCTGTCTTATGCTATAGTCTCTTTAGGTGACCCATTTTTGTTTTTAATGCATATATAGAATTCTTAGTGGGATAGAAACTATTTTCTAAGTACTATACATTCTTTTTAAATTTTTTACATATTTATGCTTTATGTGGGAGTAGGTTCAAAACATGAACTTGAGGCTGAAGTTATGGGATGTAGAAGATGGCGATAGTTTACTATACTTCATGATATGGAGAAATACAACCGTCTATTGTCTCCATGACCACATCCGCAGAAAGGAAACAGTGGCAATGCTTGTCTAGCTATCCAGGCTGTAGCATTAAACACGATAATTCCCATAAAACACAATCCTACAATACTTGTCAGATTATAACTACATTTTATTTTCATGTCAGACAAATAACTAGATTGTATTTTCATGATCTGGGCAGCCAGGGTTGCACAGTTCCTTCTGAGTCTTGCCAGGATGGTAGTAAAAGAAAACAAGAAGCTGCTCTTTTCAATATTTTTTTTTGGCATAGGGAAAGTACTGAAAACTAATTGTACTTGACAAATTCATTGAATCTGATCAAAAAATTTTTTGAAACCAGAGCTTTTCTTTTCTGTGACTTCAGGGTCCACAAATTGTGACCAAATTAAATTTCTGCCCCCTCTAAACTTTTGAAGAATCCTGTATTTCTAACATAGATTTCAGTCTAAAAATTTCAGTCTTGGAGCCAGAAGAGAGATGGCTCAGCAGTTAAGAGCACTGCCATCTCTTTCAAAAGACCTAGGTTCAGTTCCCAAGACTCACGTTGGGCAAAAACTGTCCGCACCTCCAGTCACAGGGGACCCAACACCCTTTTCAGACCTTTGCAGGCATTGCACTACATGAGTACACTTACACGCATGCAGGCAATATACTCATACACATAAAATCAATCTTACCTAAAATTTTTATAAAAAGATTTTCAAATGTGAGATTCACTTTTTTTGAGATCCAAATATTAGAAACAGATTTTTGTTGTTCCATGATATCAATCACCTCCTTCAGCTCTCCAGGCCCTCTGTTATATTTTACCCATTTGGTAGCAATGTTTCTTCATGGTTTAAGCCCCAGAAATTAAGGTTTAATAGTTGAACTCTCTTTATCTCATCCAAACAGTTTTATGTCTGCTTACTTGTGTGTTTATACATAGTTCTACCTCTAAAATGTCTTCTATAATCAGCCCATTTCTCCTATTCATTTATCCTAATCAACACCATCAAACATTTGCACATTCCCTTTTATTAACTTTGCACTCAGGAGAAAATAATTTCCTGAATAATCATACTAATACATTGTTCAGCTTAAATTCTTACAATTTTTCTTAATTGCAAAAAATCTGTTTTTATTATAAATCCTATGTGTGCCAGAAATGGGCTCCTTCTTTTGAAGCTGTTGGCCAATGGGGTCCCATAGATCCCCAAACATTAAAGACTATAATCATTTCTCTGACTTTACAATAAAACCCAATTGCTGAACATACCACATCCTTGAGTTGTAGAATATGGAGAAATTAGACTTTATGACCTAGAAACTTTATCCTTACTATCTACCTTTAATAGTGCTGGTAGGTGCCAGAAAAGTAGTGATGAATCTTACCCAGCTCTGAACTTGGTGAGCTATTAATAATGACTAGCCTAGAAAGATATGCACACTGGTACAGAAGTGTCCCAAATGTTATGAGAGTAACCATAAGATGATAAGATTAAAGGTTAAATTCATAGCTGGCACTGTTACTGGGGCCAAGAACTTATGGCTAGATAGGTCATTGACCTAGGGAAGACCCTACTATTATTATTCTTCTGAATGGACAAAGTGTTAAAACAACTCCTAACGACTTGTCAGCATACACATCTCTCAACCCTCATCAAAGAAGCGTCTTTTTTCAGTAGATGGTTAACACAGAGTCCTACATTGGATCAACAGGCTGAGAATAAGACTGTTGAGTGCTCAGTGCTAAATAGGACAATTAAATCACATCCTTTCCTCTTAAGATTTGGGAAACATTGCAGAGAGGTGTCAGAAAGATTTTAAAAGCCAGAGGTAGAAAGTGACTACCAGGAAGCAGTATTTTCCAGACACAACACGGTAATTGCACATATAAACTCCCAGTGATTGTCACAGCTTACTCAAGACCTAGAAAAGTTCAAGCCAATGCTTAAGCCAAACAAAAATTCCAGTGGAGCGGGAGGTGGGCACAGAGTCAAGGAGCTCTTGGCATTTGATAGCTTCTGTGAGAAGAAGTCAGTTTTCTTTAAGGGTGTGACCACTGGTAGGTCAACCAAGCTCCAAGGGAGGGACCTACACCAAATGGTATTTAGGTAACACAAGTTGGATTTGATGGGGATTAAAAACAACAGAGAATGAGGGCATGAAGTTAGTTTTGTAGGGGGGTGGGAGTGGATTGGATCAGGGAGGAGATGGTGGAATTGGTGATTATTGTCAAATACATTATAAGTTCCTGTGCAAGCTTAGCCATTTTCCATCCTTCTTTGGAATAGTGTGTAAGCCCTATTTTAAAAGCAACTGCTGAACACTTATGTCTACTTAAGATTTAGAACTAGATTTTAGTAATTAGCAATATAGGCAACAGATTTGAAGATATCACCTTCCTATACAACAAAGTAAGGGGGTACTTTGCACTTGAAAAACTGCTCCAAGATATTTTTAAACACATTGCTTTGGCTAAAAACAAAACAAAACAAACATCTCTCCAGAGGTTTAATGCCCATTATCACTATCTTCATACAAGGTGCCTATACTTGTTGTCTGATAACATCCTTCCATTGAAGGGTATTAAATATATTTTTAAAACATGCTAAAATATGTTTAATGGATCAACCCATTTTTTAAAGTAAGTGAGTCAACCTGATGCCAAATACTTTAAATACCATAATTATAAAGCATACATGAATTTTTGGGAGAGACACACATTAATGCAAGAAATGGTGTCCTAGTCCTTTAAATGACCTACCAAGTGGCTTCATTCTAAGGTCATTTTCTTATGGAAGGAGTTTACTTTTTAATATCTTCTCTAAGAGATTGCTCATCATATCAAGAAGAATTATATTGCAAATAATCATGATCTGGACTGCTTTTGTCTGTGGCTGAAGCTGAAGCCATCCAATTAATATATGGTGTTCAGGGAAAATAGCTCATTTTAAGCCAGGGTCTTAGGCAAAGGAAAGGACAGCCTTTTATTAACTTTGTCCCTTGTCTCTAGACATATTTATTACATTCTTCAGGAACAGAAATAATAGAAGCTCAGGCATGAGGCCATGTGCACCTCTCAGCTGCTGTGAATGTAAATGACTCTAACATTTGATAGGAAGCAAGTATTTCTTAAAGTTTAAAAATGAAAGATTTGGAAATTCTTCATATAAATACATAAACATTAAATTATTCAAAAAGAATTATGTGGAAATGATTAAAATATCTTGCCCATGTAAACAGCTATATTTTTCAGTTGGGTTTATGTCCTTTTTGTTATTGTGGTCAGTATTTATACTTTAATTTGTCTGTTAAGTGTAATAAATATTACTATCTTATGAACCTATATAAAATTTAGTACTTTTATCTGTTCAAATCCCTATTCCAGTTTTCATTTAGAACTTTGGAGTGCATGTATTATAAAACATAAGTGTGACCAGTGATAGTCATGTATATAGAGATTAGAAATGCATGTGAAA
>NW_008356676.1:4528645-4530221 GCF_000622305.1 Nannospalax galili
AAACATAAGTGTTTATCTACTTTTATTTGTTGAGAGTTTTATATCACCTAATATCTTTAATTATCCCATATGTGTCATATTTTTCAAAGCTATCTCAATATAAATATTCTAGCCAACAGTTACAAAATATGATTTTGATTCATGCAGAAAAAATTTAACTTAGAGATAGAAGAATAGTGTTCACATATTTCAGGTAACATGCTCATAAGTGTTTATCTACTTTTATTTGTTGAGAGTTTTATATCACCTAATATCTTTAATTATCCCATATGTGTCATATTTTTCAAAGCTATCTCAATATAAATATTCTAGCCAACAGTTACAAAATATGATTTTGATTCATGCAGAAAAAATTTAACTTAGAGATAGAAGAATAGTGTTCACATATTTCAGGTAACATGCTGCCCATGGAGTTTGTAATTTGAGTGCAGAAACCCAAGCCAAAGATCAAGACTAAGAGTAACCATGTTGGGAATGCATCATGCTGGGAATAATCTTAGATTCATACCAGTCACAATGGCAGAGTATTTTACACATTTTGAATTATTCTGGACCTCACATCTCTGTTCAGAAATGGCTAATATGTTCAATATGCTATGAATCCACACAGTTGGGAGAGAACTCTGTCTGACTGGAAGCTGAAGATGTTGGGGTCTCCACAGCTCAAACACTGTGGCCTGAAAGTCACTGAACTTTAGCAGCAAGAAAAAATACTATGAACTTCAGAAGAGAGGAAATACTTCACTTCCTACTCACCCAAATTCGAAAAGAAAATGCACAAGAAATGACATTCATTGCATATTTATCACATTTCTTTTGTAACAAAACGTGTATCTTAGCCCCTGGAAAGATGTATCTACAACACAGACACACAGACACACACACAGACACACATACACACACACATATTATATTATATCTCATACTAGAAAGAGTGAAGTCCGAGTTTACCCTTTCTAGTATAAAAAGTTCCAAAAAATACTAGAAATTGCTGGTAGGGGTTAACTATATGAGATGAAAAAATAGAACTGAAGACTTTTATATTTTTGTCTTTCAGTTTTCTATATTGTAGATTTTGGTAAGAATCTCAAAAAATTCACAGTAACATCAAGAAACAGATAAAAAGAAAAGAGAAAAATTGAGTCTCCTATTTCATTAAGTTTTTGTTGGAAAAATAACAAATTTCATTTGCAAACATTTTCTGTTTACCTTCTAAGCATACGTGATAACATTTCCAGCATCTTGGATCAGGACTTTCTCACACAAAACCAAAGTTTCCCTCAAGCTCTTTCTTTTTCTATCAAAGCTACTTTAAAAACTTTACTAGAAGGTGTCTTCTTTTTGTTGTGGGGTTGGAACATGTATACCTTAGCATGCAAGTGGTGGAAGCCAGATTACATCTTTGTGAGATGATTCTCTCCTACCCTTATTTGAAATCAGGCTGTCAGGGTTTTGCAAAAAGCACTTTTACTCGCTCAGCCACCTCGACAGCCCTGGAGCTGTTTTAGGATGTGATTTTGCATTCTGAGTTTCTGTGTGTGTGTGTGTGTGTGTGTGTGTGTGTGTGTGTGTGTGT
>NW_008356676.1:4530247-4584831 GCF_000622305.1 Nannospalax galili
TTCTCATTCCATCATAATCTGGTATGGCAGGATCTACCAATGAGAGTTAAAAATTTGATGTGTAGTAATTACAAGCAGATTCAGATAAACTAAGAATAAAATCCCAGATCTATTGCTTAAGATGCTTAAGTTACAGCAGCAAGTTTCTTACCCTTTTATGTTTCTGTAAAAAGAGACAATAGCCCTGCTTGGGTGGGGGTTATAGAATGTTCACATAGTGAACATTCAGCAAAGTCTAGTTGGAGCTGATAGGAAGTTACAGGAACAGTAAATAAAACATTAGAGGAATGAATTGAGTTTCATGAATAGCCACGCCTTCTTCACTGTATTTCAGGACCATTAACTATTATTTTAACCCATGAATTCACTCTTTTGGGGAATCTTCTATCCTCATTAATTTTTTCTTACCTCCTATTTTTGTCATAGTGTTGTTAAATAGCCATTGCTTTAAATAGAAAATATGTTATTGCCTATTGATATATATAAGAAATTATTCAAAATATTTCCTAAGACTAAAGAATCAATTCATTTTCAACTTCTATCAAATGAATGTTTGTCACAGAGGCACTTAGAACATGAATGGATTTATTATATTGTTACTTGAGTTTGAATATGTATTTCAAGAAAACATACTTACTAAAATAGAACAAATAAGTAAAAATTTGAAAATATTTTGGATATTTCTAGAAATTGAAGTGAAGCCCTTCATCAATTTGTGTGCAATGAAATGCTAGCTGTAAAAAGGCTGAACTTTAAAAATGAGAGCACTGTGCATAAAATTTATGTTTAACTTCTCAGTTGCAGTAGCCATTATATAACAAAAATATTTTTACAAATTATGAGATGTAAATATTAAATTTATTAATGTTCTTATTATTTTAAAGTTAAGTTGAATAGGTCAAGTAGATTTATATCATTACTTAGTAATAATGGCATTGCTATTATGGTAACTAATGACATTCTGATTGGATCTGTGGTATGTACCACAGGAGGGAATTTCATGCTTGGTACTGTAATCCTAGTCAAAAGCCCATGGATAGGAAGGTAATGGGGCCTAGGGTAAAACTTGTGATTTTTATTCTGGTAAATGGTCATACTGTCAAAATTCTTTCTAAATATTTACACTTATGCCATAGACTTATCCTGCTCTGAGTCTCGGTCAGACCAGCTTCTTTTCACAGTCTACAGAGATGCACAACTGGTCCAAGTGTAGAGAACAAGAGTTTGAATGTTCAGCCCTAAATAGGACATCTACATCAACCCTACTCCTCTAACGTTCAGGGATTATTACAGGATGTGGTAAGAGCTGTGGTTGGGGAGGAGTGCTCTGAAATGCTGTCTTCTGATATGACATGAAAAGTTCTGTAAAAAATTGTTCTGCTGTATATAGCAATTGAGATAACTAATTTATTACATGGAAAGCAGTAATAAAAGTCTGTTTAGTTTTACAGAAAGAACATAAAAACAATATAATAAAAATAAAATATGGTTGAATGTTGTAGAAGTGAGAAGTTTAGGTCTCCACGACTATTTCACTTTAGGGCCAGCACATATGAAAAGTGAAGTTACAAAAACAAAATCAGCATGAGCAAATGTTTAAAAACCTTCAGTAATGCACTGGAAAGAATTTTCTCTTTGAAAGTGCCATAGTAAGAAACTTTGAATGACAAGATCAGTCTTTTGGTAACAGAGCAATTTCAAATGTTGCAAAAAAAGTAGGAATTAGAATGAAAAACAAGTAAATAAATGAAACAAAATAAAGTTAATAGAAGAAAATGCTCATGGAGTATGACAAATGTATATGAACCATTAGTGGTCTCTCTTCTTTATTTTTGCTTATAATAAGTACTTTCTGTTATCACCACTATATATGTAAGAAAGTTGAATCTTCAACTTCATCAGTAGCACTGCTAAAATCCATAAAGTATAAACAGAAGTTATACTTCTAGTCAAATCATAATAAAAGAGGAAAAGCAACAATTAATGCAGAAATATATAACAGCTTTATTTTCAGCAGCCAAAACCACTGTAATATCTATAGCGATGAATGGGTGAACAATCCTGGCATATCCTACACTGTAGTATTGCATTAAAAAAATAAGGAGAGTCTACCTACATCATCAGCAGCAACACAGACCAATCTTGAAATCATTTTGTTGAAATGAATACAGACAAAGAGTATAATTCTCCACTAGGCCAGCAAATCAGTGATAATAGATCAGGTTTCCTGGAGAGGGGTATGTGTCAGGGGGAAGTGATTCTACAGGACCAATACTTTTACAAGTATCAAATACATTCACATAGTCTAAATCTCATAAAATTGTGATCCCCTATGTGCAGCTTGTTGTAGTTCTAATATAGCTTACAAACCTTTTACTATAAGTGCTGGTCTAGTTATGAAGATGCCAACTATAAATATATATATTATAGAAACATTTTGCCTTTAGTTTCTAAAAACTTTGAACACTTTAGCAGCATAAATGATTTTTAAGGTGAAATAGATTACTTTATGCTCAAAGATAATTTTAATTTGTTCATATTATACAATGCTTTATATTTAATTTTAATATTTTTTCATAGTCCTTAAATAGCTTTTGCTTTACTAGACTTTATTCTCTGACAATAGCTACAGTTAAATGACATACTTACAACTAATTTATTACTGTGGGTTGCAGTTTGCTTGCAGAAAAAATTTTCCATTGTGCCATATTTTAATTATATGCTTCATAAAGCATTTTAAAATATAAATTTTATCAATCACTTGCAATAAAACAATGTTTTTCAAAGAGACACATACTTGGTTAACTTGTGTAATTTGTTTTACACTTGGTGTATTGTTTCAATATTTAACATATGATTAACATTTCTTACATGCCTACTTCAAACCATCATCTCAGTTTATATACATTATATTTTATAAAGTTTTATGGAAGCATTAATGGTTATTATAGTTAAATATCTCTTTCTTTGGGTTTATGTCATATATGCAATATATATGGTTTTGTTATTTTTTCATAATAAGCCCTTAAAGGTAATTTCAGTTTTTTCTCATATACGTCTAACATTTTTTTAATGTGTACTTTAAAGTTAAATACTACAAGAATAACTTGTGTTCAGATTCTTCTAACTGTGGTTCAGACTTCATGATTCTTAAAATGGATTGACCCTACATATAAGTCTTCCATGATATATCAGTATGTGCTCTTGTGTTTCCCATTGGGATTTATGTCCACGGTGCTATGAGCTGTCTTCTAATGGAGGTCACAAGCAGAACTATAGCAGCCTAACCATTAATCATGGTCTGATGAAGATGAAACATGAAACATGAACATAATGATTTTCACTATTTGACTAAAAGGGAAAGACAATTAATGGTGTTTCATTTATTTTGTGAGATAATGAATATTTTCCTAAAAGATGAGTATGTGAAGTTATTTAAAGAGTAAAAAACTCAGAATACTTTATGTTGGATAGAAATAATTCTCGACTATTTCATAGTCATTTTGTATTGTTCATAACCTTTCCAGAGAAAGGACAAGGACTGAAAATCCAACATTCATCTTCTGAGCAAAGCAGAGACAACTTAGCATTGTAGTACATGAGGTACATGTAGTATGCAATGATAAAAACTAAGGATCATATATTTTGAATATTACCTTGTTTCCTTCACAAAGTAATTCCACATTGAATAGGTCAGATATATATATACATTACAGATACATTATAGAATTCTAAACTTGCTTGCTGATCATGAATAATAGAGTAAGAAGCAAAACATACAAGCTTATTCCCATTCAGACACAGATATATTAGACACCTATCAGCACAGGGCTCACATATCTCATTCCTACCTGTGCTGTAAGACTTACTAGATTTTCAAGTGTTCTGCCAATAATGTATTATCTTCCATTTCCTTATTTTGAAGTATGAAACAGACTGTCTATTGCGGGAGATGTAGCTTAGTACTCATCATATATGATACTCCAGATTCAATCCTCAGCATGCACAGAAACACCTATTATCTGAACTTATATCAGCCAACTGGAGAGGAATTACGGAGTTCCCTTTGTGAGCACATTTCTCTGGCACCATACTATAATGAAACTAAGGCAAGGTTGTGATAAGTAAACACGTCTTGTCTTTTCTCAATACTTTTATATAAATAAGTAATATGTGTCTGAAATTAATATTGTTGGTATAGCAAAAGCAGATATAACTTGTTCTCAAAAGTATACTGGAATTCATTTGTACTTGAAAATGCTTAGCAACTTCTAATCATTATTTTCTTGAGACCCAGAGAACACTCTGCTGTTTTGAAAGTAGTTCAAGGAATCTAAAAATCCAGAGACAGAAGAATGTTTGGCTGAAGTGATAATTGGGGTGCTTTTAGCAGCATTTTTAACGTTTCTTTTCAATTCTAGATCCAGTTACTTCTGTGTTTAAATACATTTCATGTATAACAATTCATTTGCAGTTTCCTTTGCACTATAGTGCCATCTTAAAACGACACCCGCAAACGTGAAGAATCATTTCTTGCTATTTTCCCAGTATCTCTATACGCAGGTACACTGATGCGTTAGCCATCTCCTCTAGACAGTTTAAATTCTACTCTGAGATGAGAAAGTCCATATTCATGGACGATGTTTATTATAAAACTTTGTGAAATTGCTATTGGAAGTATATTTAATGATGCCATATTTTCAACCTCTGTGAAGGAAGACTGCAGAAAAAGCATCGTCATTATATTAGTTGCAGGATTGTTTGTGAGATTTCAGAAATAATAAACAATAATAAATTCCAATTGAGGAATTTATTGAGTTAATACTAAGTTGATTTTTTAACCTGATAATCTTGAATATGTTGTTGTTTATTGAATTCAGCAATACATCCATCAATGATTTATTTCTCCCTTATTTGTATTGTAGTAAATGTATTTAGAATTAACTTATCATACAAAATATCACCATTTATGACATAATAACATAAAATTAGTTTAAATTTCTGGACTTTCAGCTGAACCCAACTTCTAACTGTTGTTGTTTTTGTTGTTGAATAAATATTGGCATAGTGAAAAGGAAATAGTAACATGCCACCCAACAAGTAGTCATTAACAACTGTAGACTAAATCTTATATCAAACTGAATCTGGGCCCAGTAATCTAGTTCATTGGGTAAAGGTACTTACGGTAAGCCTGACAACCTTAGTTCAATCTCTGGTCCCACACTGTGGAAGGAGAGAACTCTCTCCTGCAAATTGTCCTTTGTTTTCCACATATGTACTTTGGCACCCATGTACCCTCACATGTATATGATTTTCAAATTGTCAGTTTTTTAAAAATTTTAGGCATTTTTAATGCATGTCTTTTATTTAATTGTGGTTTTAATTTTTCATTCATCTGATATTAATGTTTGGTGCATGTACGTGAGTGTGAGGCCGGCATGTGCACGTGGAAGGCAAAGAAAGATCTTTAATGCCTTCTTCTATGGTTCCCTGCTTGACTTCTTTGAGATAGGGTTTCTCACTGAACCAAGAGCTCACTTTTTTGAGTAACTAACCAGTGAACTCTCAAGATATACATATCTGCTGCCTCCCTAATGCTAGAGTTGCAGGGACACAAAGTCATGTCTGGCTTTTTACCCCCATGCTGGGGATTTGAACTCAGGTCTCCGTGCTTGCACAGCAATAGCTCTTACCCACTGAATCATCTCCCCAACCTCTGGTGACTTATATTTTTCTTATTCTTAACTGACTTACAATGAATATGATTGTTTTATTTAGAAGAAAGTTCCGTTTTCTTGATTCTTATCTGGTAATATAAACTCAGTTTCTTATGGTGAGCTGGTCTTTAGGTGCCTATTTGAGATACAGTATTGATGGAGCACTTTCTGATGCCCATGCAGCAGATTGTTCTAGTGGCCTGTCTATTGCCTTTGCATCAAGTGTGTTCATTGAAGTTCTATGTAGCGTATGGATCTGTATTATTTTGACCCCTCTTATACTTACTTTTACTGAACTGTGCTTTAGTGCCAGGTCACTAACCCACATTGAAAGACTTTATTTGAAGCAGTGATACAAAATGCATCATAGGCAGTGCAGAGGCACAGGAAAACATTGAACTCTTTATCACAGAGCTCTTCTTATGAGAAACCAAGGAAGAAATTTCCCTCAGGTTTACCAATCAAACAGCTCTGCTTCTACTGAAAAACTAATTTGATTTCCTATTATGGCCCCTGTGAATCTGGCCATGGATAAGACTTTGGTCACTGGGAATCATATTTGTGACTCTCATTCTCTACTTTCCTGTAATACAACATGGCATGCATTTTATCATGCCTATTCAACTCCTGAGTTGATTGCTTCTCCTTGGCAATGACTCCCTTAACTATACATTTAATCTCTTTGCATTGAAACACTTTTGTAAGATGCTTCCGATCTTCTGTGAAGTAAGAATGCTTTCTAAGTAATATTTTTAGAAAGTTAAAAACCATAGTTTTACTTTCCTTCTGATTTCTGTTTTATTTAGATTGATAGTTACCTATTGTGTTTTGCATAGTTTAGCTATTTAAAATCTGTTATTCATTTAGTAACACAAGTATCTTCATGAGGTTCCAATAGTCAGACTGTGTGCTATGGAAGGGATGAGGGATACTGATTGAAAGGTTCTTAATTTTTAAAAAATATTTTATTTATTATTTTATGTGTATGAGTGTATTGTCTGCATGTAAGTACAATCCATGTCATGCAATGTCCACTGAGGTCAGACAAGGGCATAAGATTCCCTTGTAACTAGAGTTATTGACAGTTGTGTGCTATGTGGGTGCTGGGAATCAAACAGGGGTCCTCTGCAGGAGCATCCAGTGCTCTTAACTGCTGAACTATCTCTCCAACCAAAGGATCTTAATTGTTTATACCCCCTCTCCCATCCATACCTCCCCATCCCCCAACAAACTTCATGTATTCTTTCATACGTGTTAAGTCCTATTCATTCAGGCATTTTTATCCAAATGTCCATCACTGTAAATTCGTCCCCTGGACCCCTGTCAACTCATTTAGTGGTCTGATCATATGTAAGGCATACTCTCTCTCACTCAGTAGCACTCAGTCCCCAATAGTTCTCATTCTAGTGCTGCCTGCAACCTAGCTCTCTCCTCACATTTGAGCCCTTGTTTAATAGAGTTGATATGGGTCCTGTGCTCGATGCCACCACTTCTACAAGTTCACATCTGCAGGCTTCCAGTAGGATGAAAGGCTCTGGTTTCCTGTATTCGTGAACCACCCCTGGCTCTTACAATCTTTCCACCCCCTCTTCCACAATGGTCCCTGAGCCATGGGTGGGTAAGATTCAATATAGGAGTCCCATCCAAGGATGCACACTCTTCAATCTCTTATTCTTTAAAACTTGGCCAGTTGGAGCCTTCTGTGTGCATCACATTCTGTTATATAAGGAAGCTTTACTGGTAAGAGTTGAGGGATGCATTAGTTTCCTCTCTACCCCTTGTTCCACTATGTTCAATGACCCTTAACTGTAGAGGTTCAACTGTAGATGTGTCACTTAGTACTAAGCATCTCTCAGACGTATTTTCTGTTATCTGTGTCTGACCAGATGTGCAATTTTGCAGTAGCCTCCATCTGTTGCAAATGGAAGCTTCTTTGATAATTGCTGTATGGTTGTCCATAAATATAAGGATCACTATTTAGCATATAGTAAGAAGTTTCATTTGTCTTGACATATGAAAGAGATAGGATTTTCTCTAGGATCTATGTCCTCTCCTGCCATGTGTATTTGACTGAGTTTACAGTGATACCCATGAGTTCCTTCCCATTGAAAGTGCTTTAAGTCCAATTTGATAGCTGTATATTGTTCCCCAGAAAATAGTTTCACTGCTGCACCAACAGAGGTAGTTTGCCATGCTGAACATCATGGTTATTAGGTTTTAGGGCTGTGTTGGACCATTGATTGTTTTTCTCCCTTGGCAGTTTGCATATCATCTAACATTATCTAACTATATGCCCCACCTCCCCCATCCATAACTACTATTCCCCTTTCAGGTTCTTTCTTTTCCTTTACCTTCATGTATCCTTTCTCTGTAGCACCAATCCATTACATGTGAATATAGAAATTCTGATGTAACACCAGGAGCCATGAAAAGAGAAAAGATCTTAATTTTTAATGGGAGAGAGAAAAAACAGAATGATATGAGGCTATAGGAAGGACAAAGTCTCTTAGACCTTCATTTGTCAGACAAGTAATCCAAACCTATGCTTAAATTAAATTTTGAAATGTTACTTTTAGACAAGTCGTATAGAGGCAAGCATGGCTCTGGACAAGACTTCATAAAAGAGGGAAAAGCCTGTGGAATAAACTCATATGAACTCACAGCAATGGTAACAACATGCACAAGATCCAAGTAAGGTCAAGCCAGGCAAAATCCCTGCATAGAATTGGGTAAGTGTTTAAGAAGCCCCAATCCCAGGTGAGGAACTATTGGCAACCAATAGCTCTCGAAGAAGGAGAGTTGGTTTTCTTTGACTCATGTGCAAGGACCCACATGCAAGTGTATTTGGGGACACAAATTTGGCTGGATAGACCTATATATATATAACAGAGTACATGAAATGGTGTGCTGGGTAATAAAGGGTGGAGGGAGGAGGTCGGGATATGATCAAACTATATGGTATGCAATTTTCAAAAATTCAGTAAAACTGAAAAAAAGTCTGAAAATTTTTAAAGGCTGTGAGAATTTTGAAAGTGTACAAAGTTTTATACTGTGATATTAGCATGATATCTTGGGAAGAAAAAAGAAAGGAAAAGTTATAGCTCAATAGTTATGTGTTTGTGTGTCAAATAACAAGGTTATCAGTTATGCTGCTTAGTTTTTGCCAACTTGACACAAACTAGAGTCATCTGGGAAGAAGGAACCTCAATTACAGAGTTATCTCTACCAGATTGGCCTGTGGACATTTCTGTGAGCCATTTTATGAATTGATAATTTTGGAGCGAAGGCCCAGTCCACTGTGGGTGGACCCATTCCCAGGCAAGTGGGCCTGGGCTGTATAGGAAATGTAGCTGAGCAAGCCAGGGGAAGGGAGGCTAGTAAGCACTGCGCCTCCATGGTTTCTACTTTAGTTTCTGCCTTCAAATTTCTGCCTTGAGTCCTTGTCCTGGCTTCTTTCAATGATAGACAGTGACCTGTAAGATGAAATAAACCCTTTCCTCCCCAGGTTGCTTTTGTTCATATTGTTTCTCACAGCAACAGAAATCTAACTAGAATAATCCCTACTGCTCACACTCATTTTCTAGAAGACAAACAGCTATTTCCTTCTGGAACTGGCATCTACTTTCCTTGAGATTATGTTACAATTGTCTGCTTACTAACCTTTTATGATATTTTAGAAGAGAGATCAGATTTTTAAGGAAAAATGGGGATGGGTGCTGCTTTGCTATTCCTTTATGTGGCCGTTCTTACAAGAATCACCACTTTCCTATTCCCAGTTTCCTCATCATGAACATCAGGGTTTTTGCTTCTTGCTTAACATGAGGGTCAGAATTTTGATTTAATAGAGATGGAGAAAAGGAAATATTTGTAATTATTATGTGTAAATCTTGATTGCACAAAGGAATGATGGGAAGAGCCTTCACCATATTCTCTAACACAGTGATAGGTGCACAGAAGGTTTGTGCAGTCCTCCAGTGCCAAGACTGGGCTTTCATTTTCCTGTGTGAAGTACATCACTCATAATGA
The DNA here is from genome assembly GCF_000622305.1 of Nannospalax galili. Classification (NCBI taxonomy): domain Eukaryota; kingdom Metazoa; phylum Chordata; class Mammalia; order Rodentia; family Spalacidae; genus Nannospalax; species Nannospalax galili. The sequence goes on from NW_008356676.1 coordinate 4,539,991, forward strand.
TTTTGTCTAACCCTGTAGTTTTCACACTGTTCACTGCTTGCTGATCTTCTAGCACAAGCAAACAATCTTCCCAAAATGCTTTTCTCAGTTTGAAGGACAGTTAACGAGAAACATACCAGAAAGGTTATTATGCCTGTTTTCTGGCCAGAGCCCCTTAGCTCCAAAAAGAAGCTAAATATTATTTTGACATTCATTATTGGCTGAACACTGACTATGTGTTTCTGAAGATAAGTTTGGCAAACTGCTTCCACAGCCGGATCCGCTCAGCATGACAAGTGCTTGTGAAAGGGACTCATCTGGTCTAAGTTCTCCTGCCCTTACAGCATGCAGAGATCAGCTGGAATTTGAAGCTTGAGTAGTATTTCTTTCCAAAGGCCATTAACTGTCCGTGAGTCTAATGTTATTAAAGTTATAATATTCTGCTTCTAAGCCATTGACTAATCATGGGTCTAACTGTGTGGTAGCTCAGTAGGACATAACAGTTACTATTTCACTTGTTAATTCAGGTGTTAGGTTTGTTTAAGATAAAGAATATCAAATCACCAGGTCAATGGAATAATTTTTTTTAAAAGAAAGGCATAGCATTGAAAGAAAGGTAAAAAAAGAATATCATACAGGTTGCAATTTGCTTCAAGGAGGTTTATCTTTGGAGTGGCCAGTGCTTGCTTTCCTTGTTGCTATTTTCTAAACTTTTGCAGTGCCTATCCTACTCTTTTCTCTTAGTATTTCTGCTGCCTGCATTCCTCTGGGGAGTTCTACTCTCTTTATGCCTTTGGATTATTTAGGGTAAGGCCTAGCTATCAGCCACCCTACTATACTTATTTCCTTTTCATAGGCCCATTTTGTTGAGCCCTTGTATCTGTATTAATAGCCCAAGTGAGTGGCTTCAAGCAGTTGCAATGATTCTAGCTTCCTTCCTGTTCCACTGCTGTTTCCATCATTTCTGTCCTTTTCCTTTGTAAGCATATGTTCAGCTCCATCATGCTGCCTTTACAGTGGCTGTTCAAACATTAATGAGGACGATCAGTGCTTGCTCTGCCTTTTAAAACAACTCATTAGAACTTAGATATTACAATGTCCAACAACTCTGATTGAATAAACACAATCATATTAAAACTGTGAATTAAGAGCAGTGTCCTACAAATTTAATACCTTTGGTACAGACAACCAAGGACTAAGCATTTTTGTTTGTCTGTTATGCATCCTAAATTGTTATTCAGCCCTCATGATCTTGCCTTAGCAAATAACATTCAAACCAATTTATACATTTTCCACCCCGATGAGACAAGCTATATTCTACCTCTCATAAGGATGACCAAAATCAGGTTAGCTCATGACGGTTTTATTGCTGTAAGTCTTTGAAGTCCCATCAGCCATGTTTTCCTCACTATACTTCTTGAACAAAAGGCAGAAGATGAAAAGATATTTGCATATCACAATATGTCCACATTTGTTGATGAGTGTACCTCAAAGACAGTCCCTACTTGTTTGTATTGTTTGATGACCTGATAAAACAAAGTATGGAAATTAGAATTAATTAGAATTTATAGCTGCAGATACTGCTTTTCTGGCGGTTACTGAGGTAAAATTATCCAGAAATGATCACAGTGAATAAGGCATTGTCCTATATCCAGTCTGTGAACACTTTGGCTTAGTTATTATCATTCAATTTTTTTTTTTTGGTCTTTTTGAGACAGGGTCTTCCTGGAGCTCCAGCTGGCCTGGAACTCACTAAGTAGACCAGGTTGGCCTTGAACTCACAGATCTGCCTGCCTCTGCCTCCTGAGGGCTAGGATTAAAGATGTGTGCCACCACACCCAGCTCAACACTTTGGCCTAGTGACTTTCATTCATATGTAGTAATACTCTCTTTTCCTTGTAACTTAAGATAGAAAATACCTGAATCATGAGTGAGACAGCTTTGTTTTTATTGGCAGTGATATCACATTCCAGATTGACCACGTTTCTTGCATCTTGTGAGGATTAGTGTAAAACAGGGCCCAAAACATGTCAGGAAAATGTCAGTACATCCTATGTAAATCTGCCTTATTAGCACAGTATAAATATTTAAGTGAAGCATAATTTTGCAGGCATTATACATAGCAAGAACAAGTGCCACAAACTAAACCTTCAGTGATGGCCAGGAATGAGGCAGGCTGGAGCTGTGCAAGGGCTTTCCTTATGCATGCATTCTTCTTGTCCTTCTGACTTACACTGGCTCATATGTGACTGTGGATCTTTCATTCTGTTTAAACAGGGACTCTTTCTTCCCTGGCTATCCTCAAATGTATTAGTAAAAAGGGAAGGCCTTCAAGCCCTGGGAGAGACTAAAGAGATTATGGGACATTCCATACTGGGTCCCATCACGTTAGGTGACTTCACTTCCTTCTCCTTCCCAAGAGCAAGAATCTTTCCAGAGCTTATTTCCCTCTCTGAGTTCTTCAGTCTGTTCTCGGGTCATAAGTTCCATCCCCTTATATGCACTGCCTGCACCAACATTCTACAGGCCCTCATCAGATCCTGCTACCATCTGCTTCCTGTGCTGTTTTTCTCTCGTAGGCATGATTGGCCTTCAAGTTTTCAAGTAGACTCCTCAGAGTCCTGTCAGAGACTGCATTTCCTTCCATACCTCAGATAGCATGTGACAGCTGCTGTCACAGCTCTCATATGTCACTTCCTTCCATTTCCCAGATTTACAGTCCAGTGGCGGCTCACATCTGATTCCATTTTACCTCTGTTGCCAGTTTAATTTCTCAAAACTAGAAATAGGAAATAGGAAACAATTTGTTGCCAACATGCTTGTACTGGTAGCGGTTGCCAGTGTTAAGATGGACTTAGAGAGGCTGGATAAGAGAGAATCATGATGGACAGGTTCCCGGGGTCACAGCCTGCACAGGAAGTGATGCTAGGGCTACCATCAGGGTTATCAGTGGTGCTCTTCAGCTTCTTGTGGTTGTCACAAAACAGCTAAAATAAGTGTCTTAACAGAATATAAATTCTTATTTTGACTCCTAGTTTGGTAGATTGCAGATCATAGTTGCTTGCCTTTGTTTTTGGCTGTGGCAATGTGGTACATCATGGCAGAGATCATGTGTCCAGGAAGTGAAGAATGAGAAGGGGACCCAGGGTCCCATCATCCCCTTCAAAGACATGCTCCTAATGTCCTTACTTCCTTCTAGTCCTCACACCTGAAGTTTCCACCATCTCTCAGTAGCATCATAGGCTGACAACCAAGCCTTTTCTTTAGTGTCACAGCTTATCAGTTGTCACAACTGATATGGTATCCCCATCTTTCCCACCTATTACATATGGCCTGATTTCCATACATACTCTAAATTACAGATATGTTCGTGTTAAGGCTAACATAAGTAGTGCTCAACCATAGATACATATCTCATGCTCTTGCTCCTTGAATCGTGTTTGTTTCTCTTTCAGCCGATCTCCTGTAAGGTCTCTATTTATGATACTAACAAAACACAACCTTTTTTTTCCAGCTTTTATCATGCCATTCTCTTTGCATGATCATTGTTAGGAATACTGACATGACTCTGATTTGAATGTTTCCTCCAAAAGTGTCACACAATAATTGATTCTCTTCTGTTCTCTGGCTGGTAAGCAATGGTCTTCTCAAGATAGTCTCTACTTTCTTTTTATATTCTGTTCTGAAACTTATGACCCTGTCATGTAGTCTTGGAGCAGAAATCTCTAATTCCACTCTACCTCTAAGCATTCTTTCATCTGGTACCATTGTACAGAGGGGAAAACCAAGGTACACATCTGTTGTGACTTGTGCATCTGATGTTTGTTGACAAGAGGAGACTAAGACACAGCTTACCTGATAACTGCTCTTCCTACTGTCACACTAAATTGTGAAAACATATAAACTCACAGAAATCAAAGCAGATAGGAAATAACCAACATATCAAATTATTAGGTCCTTCAATTATTGTGATACATTTTTCTCCATGAGGGACTTCAGCAACATAATAGTTTTGAACATCAATCTCTCATATGTTAACATTTTAGAAGTAAACTTTTATCTTTTTCATAGAGACAGTTCTATTTTTCTTTATGTTCATTATTCTTTTCTACATTTTGTATTTTCATACTAATTTTTGGCCATTTTCTTTTGTCCCAGCTCTTCCTTTCATCCACAGTCTTTGTGCTTGTTATATAAATCCCTTGGCCTAACCTGGCTATCTTATTGTCTCTTCACTGTCTCTGGTCTTGTTTGACTCCACACCTTGTAAACTCCATGCAATGTTTTGTGTCTGGTGGTTAAATATGTGCATCACTTGTCTGAGATCCATGTTAATAACTATTAACCAAGTCATGAAATAGTTTTCTGTTTAAAATGTATTGCTTTTCTAATAAAATTAGCAAAAGTACAAAATTATGTTTTATGAGACAAGGGTAGCATCTTTCTCTTCCTTCAAAGAGCCAGACTATCAAATAGTGAAACTTGCAGACATCCGAGGAATGCTGATTGAGTTAAGAAACAGATACAGGCTTAAATGCATAATGATAAAATCTTTTGTTTATAAATGTAAAGGAATACCAGAACAATTTATTTTCAATAAAAGCAATTTAAAATACATATCTTTCAGAATGATATGAAAAGTATAAGAGCATGAGAGAGGGGTTATTTATTGGAACACGAGTAACATATCAGTGGTTACACCACTGAAGAAAATAATTCCCCTTCCCCTTTCTTCGCACCCTTAACTGTCCACAGTCCTGCAGTGAGGGATGGAACCTCTCGACTCCCTCATGCATGCTGCAATGGCGGTGGATCCATCCTGTGTAGGTCTTGTGCAGAAGGTAACCACAGCTGCAATGAGTTCATGGGTGCGATGGCCAGGACCTGTCTGGAAAACTGTGTTTTGCAATACTATTCCCCAACCTCTGGATCATACAGCTGTTCTGTCCCCTCTTCCTTGATGTTCCTTGAGACTTTGGGGCGTATATAGATATCCCATATGTGACTGAGCACTCCACAGTAACTTATTCTCTGCACTTCAATCAAGACTGAGTTTCTGCATTAACTGCAGCCTACTGCCCAAAGAATCTGCTCTGATAAATTCTGAGAGCAGCACCAATGAATGGATATAAGCAAGAGGATTAAGAAAGCAGTTTGGCATATTCTAGTAAATAACTCTCCACTTAAAGACTCATGCAAACATACACAATTAAACTCAGTGTGTCTGAAAAAACTTTAAAAAAAAGAAAATGTAAAAAAGAAATCTGAAAAGGATGGGGCTTGAGAGAAAGACAAAGGGTTTTAGTAAAAGTGAGGTAGATGAAGAAGGTAATGGAAGGTGCAAATGTCCAAAATTCACTACATACACAGGACATTTTCAAAGAAAAAGAAATCCCACAAAATATTTATGAAACTCAGACATCATTTTAAAAAATTAAAGGCTTAAATAAATGGAAAATATGAGACTGTGATGATGAATTGTTATTTTATTTCTTGATGTAAATCTAATAAACTACAAATTGTGCATCGATAACCTTGGGATCATAAGATTTTCTAATACTTTCTAATGTTAAAATCATTTACAAAGGGCACATTAGTATTCTTGTTTGAAAGACACATGGTATGGGGCCTGGAGAGATGGCTCAGTGGTTAAGAACACTGGTTGTTCTTGCAGAAGACCTGGGTTCGAATCCCAGCACCCACATGGCAGCTAGCAACTGTCCGTAACTCCAGTTCCAGGGGATCTGACAGTCTCTTCTGTCCTCCACAGGCATTGCATGACATGGGTGCAATTACCTACATGCAGGCAATACATGCATACATGTAAAATAAAAATAATAAAATATTTTTTAAAAAAGAAAGACACAAGGTATTACAATTTACTGAATAATTTCAGAGTTAAGAGAAACCTCTGGCGTCAAAATTTACTTGGCCACAGTACATTCACATATTGTGTTTGATGATTAACCAGGCTTCTAAATCTATGTGCTAATGAATTCAATATGTGCAATGGGGGAATAGATAAAACCATAAAATCTCAAGTTTCAGCTCTTGTAAGCCTCTTTGGTGCAAGCAATCATATTGATGGCAGCTCTTGCTTCCCTGGGTGAAATAAATCATACTGTCTACTTATCTCCAACATTGCAAGCAAACAAAATTTTGGAACTATTTAAATTTAAATATATTGTAAAGTGTAACCTAATAAATCAGTATAGGTAGTGTTTATGCAGAATGTAATCCTACAACATGGACTGAACCTCAAGGAAAACTCCTGTCCTTCAAAGGGAAGAAGGACCTAATATCTAAGGTTAATTAATGTCAAGTTCCAGGTTAGTGTTCAAGTAACCATATTAAAAATTGCATTAATATTATTCTGGAATTTAATAACCTATCAGGGAGCTTGTCCCTGGAGAAAGCTAATTCTCCCTCTCTCATCAACTATTGATTGCTTAAAGCTCTTCCTCTAGAAGCTGCCCTTATACAATTTCCCTCATCCATGTTGATATGTCAGTTGGTGTTGTCATTATGCATGTCCTGTTTATTTTGCTATATTGTTGAGAATTCAGCATCCTTGTCATGTCTAGAAGACTCTGTCTATCAATAGGCATCCCAGACCTCTGGCTCTTCCAATCTTGTTGCACAACCCCTTCTCCCCTTGATGTTCTCTAACCCCTAAGTGTAGAGGTGGTATTGTATATATATCAATTTGGGCTAGGCACCCCACAGTCACTTATTCTCTGAATTTTGATTTTTGTAATGGTTTCTATCTGCTGCAAAATCAAGCTTCTTTGATGGGGGATGAGAAATATAATTATCTTTGGTTTTAAGGATAAGTGTTTATAATACAGTTAAAAATTATATTGGTTTAGGAAAAATGTAGCATCAAGTTCTCCTCTAGGATCTATGAGCTTTCTGCTTATGGGCATTTGACTAAGTTCACAGTACCAGGCATGAGTTCCCTCCTATTGAGTGAGCCTTAAGTACAGTTAGACAGCTGTTGGTTACCCACTAGAGAAAAATGCTGCTATTGCACCTTGGCAGCTTTCATAACGCCTTCCTACTAGATACTATGAGAGCTAGTCCTCAGAAAGAAAGCTTCCAGGTCAGTCTCAGCGCCATTCCTCCAAGTTCTGTGTCTGAAGTATGTGGTGTCTATAGTATAGGGTCTTATACTGAAGTTCTGGAAGGTAGTCTAGCGTGTGTGTGTGTGTGTGTGTGTGTGTGTGTGTGTGTGTGTAGTCAGATAGCTTAAGTGGAAGTTATGCCACATGGAGTGATAATGCTCCTCAAAAGAGCCATAGACTTTAAAACAAACAAAACAACAAGCAAACAAAAAAACCCAAAACAATTCCAGACATGGGAAAACTCCTTTTGAGTTGTTAAGCAAGAGAATCTAACTAAGTGGTTAACTAACTGCTAACTAAGTGGTTAGACCTAAACACGTATGTACTTATGAGTAACATTCAACACTAAATGGAGTTCATAGGATTTATATATATATGTATAAATGTGTATATATATATAATATAGTCATAAATGAAGAAGAGAGCAAAAAATGCTGACAGGGACAGGGGATGTGGACAACACACATGTATGTATGAAAGTCTCAAAAAATTAAAAAATAAAAAAAGTCAAAATATCAACCAACTGAAAATCAGACAATTAATGAAAGTCTAATTTTTATTTAAAATGACAAATTAAATTATTATTAAATTACAATAATATTGTGTCTAATGATGGTTTAGACTCAAACTTAGAGAGATTTTAATGTGGATACAGGAATGCTTACTTTGCTACTGGTTGTTCAAATAACAGTTTCTCTGCTCTGGATAAACTGAGAGATTTGACCGATTAGCTTGACTAAATATTGAACTCAGAACCGGAACATGAGGATCAATCTATGCTACTTGGATTTTTAATACGGTCACTATGATCATACTGTACCTAATAGTTTGGTGCAAATGATTTGAGGAAAATTTCTGAACGCTGTGATCCTTAGATTTTAGTGCTTTGGAAAGGTGATATTGTTGAAGTGACACCACGATTAACTTATATAAATTTCTATTAAATACATGTGTCATTTTCTCTGTACCTTGATTGTGCCATCCAAGGCACTGAATGTGTAAAATCCCAGCTCCTCAGGCTCCTTCTTTCTTCCATCCTTCAATTTTTGCTTCTTCTCTCTCTTTATTCCTTTTACTTTCCTTCCTTCTCTCTCTCCCTCCCTCCTTTCTTCTCTCTCTTTCTTCTTTATTTACCACATAGGACATCTTCACTTTGAATTTTGCATATATCTTTCCCCCCATTACTGCACTCCAAATAGTAGAAAAATAACTCCTCCAAAACCTTACTTTATTTCTAAAAAGGCTCAAATCGAAAGACCTTGTCATTAATGCAAGTGTATTTAAGGGAAACGACAAAATAGTCTAACTGTTGTCAATACCAAAGATAATTTTTATGTGAGGAAAAAATTTGACACAATCCTTTAGAGGATTGAGCATCTCAGTGGTAGCAGAATGCTTACCTAACATATACTAGGCCCCGATTTGAATTCCCAGTGATGTACACAACAAAAACGTAGCTTAAAAACCAGATTTCTCTTCCAGTTCTGTTAGTTTTATAGAAAAAAGGTATGTACTATTCATTAAGAAAGCATTAACAAATGTGTTCCCTTCTGAATATAATGTAGACAAAATGTTTCCAAGTCATTTCCCCTTTGCAATTTTTTAAAACTATTTTCTTAATTTATCATAAATAACAGTAAAACCAAAAATTAAGTGAACCAATATACTAGGTCAAATCAAATACATAGTACATCTCTTAACAAGTAATACAAAGAAACTAATCAGTTATTAATGTAATTGAATGAATTACCTCATTATATTTTCTGAATAACTTTTGTCCTTTAAAATAGAAACAAATATATTCTAAAACTACAATTAGTTTTGAAATGAAAATATATTCATGATCATTTACCTGCACCTGCCAAGCCATTCACAAAAAAAACCTAAATTTAATAAAGGTCTACTCTTGATGCTCAAAGCTATTTAAGTTTGAATGAAATTATTGGTCTGGTGAAATAGCCTACAGGCTTAGGGATAGAATTTCTTTTTACCTCATCATTATAATGATTATTAATGAAGCATGACTTTAAAAAATTGGAATCCTGGAGAGATAGCTCAGTGGTTAAGAACACTAGTTGTTCTTGCAGAAGACCCAGGTTCGAATCCCAGCACCCACATTGCAGCTAACCACTGTTTGTAACTCTAGTTCCAGGGGATCCAACATCCTCTTCTGTCCTCTGTGGAATTGCACAGCATGGGTGCACTTACCTACATGCACTCATACACATAAAATAAAAATAATAAATATAATATTAAAAATACATGGGTATCCATGTCTGTTATAGCCTTGTATTAATGCATTGATAATTAAGAATAAGGGAATATTAGGGGGCTGGAGAAATGGCTCAATGCTCTTGCAGAGGACCTGGGATCAGTTCCTAGCACCCACATACTGGCTAACAACTGTCATTACTTCCAGTTCCAAGGGATCAGATGCTCTGCCTGAGTTGCGCCCATGTGTTGAACTTCCATAGGAGCAGACCAAGTACTCATACACATAAATAATAAAAATGAGTATTTTTATTTAATAAAAGTAATAGGGGAATATCAAAAAAGGTATTTATTGACTATGTGTGTATTTAAAGGTTGAAGAACTCATGCTTTGGAGCTAACATGTTTGAAAGGAAATTACATCTCCACATCTCACACAATGTAGTTATTTCTCTTAAACCTCAAAATCTCAAAATGGTTCTAGATCCAGAGTTTTGTCTGAAATTAGTTGGTCATGTTAGCTATGCAGAGTAATTTGAACTGTAAAAACTAGACTCTGTTTTACTCTATGTGGAAAAGCAAAGTGGTCATGACTTTGAAAGCATCTTAGAGAGCCTACTCTCTGGAAGGGAAAAGAAGGAACTTGCTCTCTCTGTTCTGGGCTGCATTTGACTTTGAAAAACTCAATTATAATCACCTTTCCTCTTCAGTTCCACCAATTGTGTTATGATTGAGAAGCCTAAACTTCCCTGGGAAGACAGGCAGTTGTTAGTTTAAATCTGAAATGTTATTGTCATACACATGTTTTGAATGCTTATCTCTTGGCTGCTGGTGCTGTTGTGGTAGAAGGGAATGAGTCCTTTAAAAGGTGGGGCCTGACTGGCCAGAAGTAGGTCAATAGGGACAAGTCTTTGATGGTAATTAGCCCAGTCCCTGATTCTAGCTGTTCTCTGCTTCTTGGTCCATTACCATGTAGAAAGTCATTGCCTCCAGCTTCATCCATGATGAACTGAGGCACTGAAGCCAACAGGCCTTCTTTGCTATGATGGATGACACTGATTCCTTCCCCAAGTTGTTTCTGTCAGATATTTTGGTCACATTAACAAAAAAATAACTCATACAGTTGCTATTGGTGTTTATCCTGAGTCTTTGGTAGTAGAAATCCATGATACACTATTCTCCATTATTCAGTATCCTCCTGACCGCATGTAAAGGCGCTTGCCACCAAGTCTGACAACTTGAGTTCCATCCCACATAGTGGAAGGAGAAAACCAGCACCCGCAAGTTGTCCTCTGACTGCTATGCTCTCACCGTGGTTGCATACACATGTGCATGTACAAAATAAATTATTTATTTAATTTTAATTTTTAAAATAAAACTAAGTGCATATCTATATTTGCAATCATGTCATCATGAAATTCAAATGCCTTTTTAAATAAAAAAGTCAAAATGAAACAAAAAACAAACATATCTAAGTATTACTCTGTTAAGTCTAACTGAATGTGATAGAAACACACATTTGAAAATTGTATCTGTCATTACAGAACAGGTTATATCCAATGATAATGGAAAAACCTCAATATTTCAGTGGCTTAAATTACAGGTCAGTTTAAAAGCACCCATGTAACTAAAACTAGTCCATCACCTGTTCAGAGGAATAGATTTTTTTAGATGATAGCCACACTCATTCATTTGCATTCTGCTTATGATTGCTTCTTACTCCAATAGCAGAGCTGAGTAGCTGGAATTTAGGCCACATAGCCTGTAAAGCTTCAAGAATTTTTCATTTATTTTTATTTTTATATGTTCGAGTATTTGCTTGTATGTAAGTGCACTCCGATGTACAATGCCTGCAGAGGTCAGAAGAGGGCGTTAGAGCTTCTGGAGCTGTTAATGGTCATGGGTCATGTGGATATCGGGCACCACCCCAGTTCTCTGCAAAAGCAGCTGGTGCTCTTAACAACTGAAAAATCTCTTCCCAGCCCCAAAATTTCAAATATTAATTGCAATTTTATAAGAGAACGTTTGTTGGTCCAGGAATTTCATTTCTTGTTCATCTCTCCACTATGGGTCCGAGACCAGCCAGCCCACTTCCAAGCACTGGACTCAAATATTGGTTCCATCTAAAGACCTTGTTGTCTCAATATCAAGCCTTCATTGTGACTATGTGTCAAACAGAGAGCTGGTGGCTCTCACCAATTCTTAATGCGTTAGCCTAGGAGAACTAGATATCACTTGTTAGTGTTGAGCAATCCAATGTGCCCATCTAAGTGCAAGGAACGTGCATAAAATGAGAGAGAACGTGAATAATTATTAAGAATAGATTCCATAACCATGTCTGTGAGTGTAAGTGATGCTTAAAAACCAAGAGATTGAATTAATTTGCCAGTGTAGAGTTTTTATAGAGGAGAATTAAATGTTTCGAAGACAAAGAGCTAGAAGAGGAACCCCCAGTGAAGCAGGTGGAAAACCTCGTATTCATGTCTGTCTTGGATGCTAAGTGAAGGAAGCGTATTAAAAAAAAATCATATACCAAATACTAATGAAAGCCCAACTAGGGTACATATTGGATATAAGATTATTGCCAACCTTGACAACTGCCGTTTAGTCTGAGCTTGAAAGATTAATTGAAGTACATTTAAAAGTGATCAAGGGTTGGAGAGATGACTCAGTGGTTATGAGCACTGGTGGCTGTTCTGGCACACGACCAAGGCACTGTTCCCAGCCCCCACAAAGCAGCTAACATCCATCCATAACTCTAGTTTTAGGGAATTCAATGCTTTCTTCTAGCCTCTATGAGCATTGTAGGCACATCACACACACACACACATGCAGGGAAACACTCAGACACATAAAATAAAAATAATGTCTTTAAAAGTAATTGATCAAGAAGCATAGCATACGAGACATAAATAATTTACAATTACTTCAGGAATCTTACCATAAAGTGAAATGAGGTTTATGCAGAGGGTCAGTTTAATGTATGTGTGTTTTCTTTTAAACTGGATGAAAAACTTCATGTGCATATGTTGATAAAAATTCTTGAGGAGAGAAAAAAATGGTTTGTGATGAAAGGCCATTGCAAAGCTACTGAATGGAGCCAGTGAGGGAATCACATGGGACAGGCAGAGACGTTCTGCCCCTTGTAGGAACATAAATAATATTTTTTAAATATTTCATTTATTATTTTAATTAATTAATTAATTAATTAATTTATTTATTTATATAAAAATTTTTTAATTTATTTTTTACACCCACTTTCCAGATAGCACCCTCCCATAGTCTCCCTCCCCCCACTAGAGCCCTTATACTCTGATATCCCTGCTACTGTCTGCTGTGTTGTCGGCACCCCAGCCATTCACCCCTACTTGTCCATCTGGTGAATCTAGTCAGCCTATCTAGAGGTCTTTGGTTTAGGAAGGTCCACTGTTCATCATCTAGCAGCAAGCAGTTGTCAATATTCCTTTAGATAAGATTGGGGTCTGCTGTTCATTTTCCCAGTTTTATGCTGGATTACTATCTGGGAATCCCTTTGGCTACCCTGGCCAACAACTCAAAGGAAGGTATCGATAATATTTTTAAAGAAAAGGCATCAGCTCTCAATGACTAATTTCTTTCTTTAAAAAACACCTGCTTCTCAATACAACACTCAGAGATCAAAATTATTTTTATTTTATTTTACTTTCAAGAAAAAGTTAATTCAAACGCATTCCCTTATTCTGAAACATTTTGAAGAAAAGTCCCTCCAATTAGGTCAACAGCTCTCTGGCTTTTAAACATGAAAGTTTTAACCCTGATAATACTTTATAATTAGTTAAACAATGGCTGGATTTCTTTTAATTACTATAATCCTAATACCAGCTCCACTGTGCTTAGATGGCCAGATGTTCATCTTATATTTTACATTAATTGTGTAACTAAACATCTACAGAAACTTTCAAATTATTTTTTCCATGGAAAAATGCTCTTTTAATAGAAACAATAAAATTACAAGTTAAAACTACACATTCTTTCTCTGAATAGTTTTCAGTTTTTCTACGGCAATGTACAGCTATTGTTTTTATTCCAAACTATTATTGTTTTTATTCTAAGTATGCAAAACACTTTTTAATAACAAAGAAATAAATGTATAATTAAAAGTCAGTGGTAGTACAGGCTTTGGATTGTACCTATTTTCTACTATACATTAATGTGTGTGTATGTGTGTTCTAATTTTAGTTTAAACAAAGAATAGAATTTAACATGATTTTCAATTAGCATGTTAATTTTCCATTTTAAAAAAAGACCTTTTATACCTGAGAGACAATCACTGACATGGATCCCCCAATTTCATTCCCTTTTTTTTTTTCTTTTTTTTTTTTTTTTTTTAAAAAAACAGCTTGCAAATCTCCAGCATTGCATAAAATACCCATTTGTAATTATACTTAACCTTTCCAACGCCTCTGGGTATAGTCAGCTCATTAATCTTTAACTTGACAAGCCTTGGGTGTTGTGAAATTGGTACCTTTATGTATTAGAGACACAGAGACCATAGACTAGATATACAAAATGGGTAATTAAGAGGAGTTAAGAAAAGAAATAGAAGAAAACTAGAGGGATATGATTATATTAGGCTACGTGTCAGCTATCCACAAGAACAATAGAATGCAAATCATTACATACAGAGTTCAGGAAATAAATGAAGCCATATTTTTCTAGAATAAGATCAATTTAATCATACATGCCCTATGCAAGGGAAAATGATTTGTACCAAATTGACATAAAATAAAGAATTACAAAACATAATCACACAAACTATGGATTGGCTAGGTTTTTATACACCATCCCCATATGCAGATTCCTATGTTGAGGGAAATTGTAACAAAAATACAATTTAAATAAAACTAACACATCTCCTGGAAAACAAGTCTTTTCTTACGAGTAAAGTAACATGTGCACATGTCGCTCCTTCTCATGTTTGTTGCTGATTGAATCAGTATGACTACGAGATCCATTTTCTTCAGGATATAGTAACTCCCAATATATAACAATCTGTCTAGGTATTTTTATATTAACTGCTGAAGATTTTAAAAACAAGATGTATATAAAATCATACAAATAAACATAGATAACAAGAAGCCAGCCTTGGTGGCACACATCTTTAATCTCAGCACTCGGGAGGCAGAGACAGGCAGATCTCTCTGTGAATTTGAGGCCAACCTGGTCGACGTAGTGAGTTCCAGGCTAGGCCAGCTGGATCTACAGAGAGACCCTGTCTCAAAAAGACCAAAAAACTAAAAAAAAAAAAAAACAAAACAAAAAGCATAGCTAACAAGACACACTGAATGTGCCTTGGGACGGAAAGAAGACATTTTTAAAAATTCATTTATATTTAAAATTAAAGAAATATTCAGAAAAGCAAGAGCTAACTTCATTATATTTTTTCTAAATACTCTTACATGATGAAGGAAAGGAGAAATATATTTACACATTTTAAAAATACTTAATTGAATTTTTGAGAACTTCTTACAATGTATATTGGTCATATTCACACTCCCCCCTTCTCTGCTCTCCCACCTAATTTCATGTTATTATTTTTAAGATCTATCAAATCTAATTTATATCCCCAAATGGTCTTCAGTGTGGGTCTGTCTCCTGGAGCCTGCTCAACCACCCCGTGCCACACCCTTAGAGCAAACTGACTGTCCTTCTCCGAGTAGCTAGCAGTTGTCAATAGTTCCATAGTCAGGTGTTCGGGCCTCTTACTTACCTCCATCCTTCTATGGCAGGGATTTGTTTGGCTGAGGGTTCATATGTGCCCTGTTGTGCCAGGAAAAGAGGCTTCCTTGTATTAATCTACCATGTCTGGATCTTATAATCATTCTGCCCCCTCTTCCTCAATAATCTCTGAGACTTGGAAGGAAAGGATATGATATAGGCGTCCCATTTAGAGTTGAGCATTCCACAGTCTCTTATTCTCTACATACTGACCAGTTGTGGGTCTCTGTGGTCTGAAAATTTCCATCTACTGTGTGAGGAAGCTTCTTTAGTGAGAATTGAAATATATATTAATCTATGGATGTAGTGATAAGTTATCAGGAGTCAATCTAATACTATGTCCATTTAGCAGAGAAATAGTATTAGGTTCTTCCCTATGGCCTCTGACCTTCCTAGCCCAGTTTCCTAGGCCTGAAAACAGTGACAGGCATGGGTTCAATCTTGTGAAGCAGGGCTTAAATCTAATCATAAAATGGTCAGTTACTTCCATAAGACTTGTACCAGGGGGCATATATTGCTAGGCCAGTTGTTATTGTAGCTCCCAGGGTGAAAAACTGGGTAAGGCTGATGATTATTTTTCTCTTCCAGTAGCACGTATAGCATCTTCCAGCGCTTTGAAGGCTAGACAGTAGAGATGATGATTTGCAGTCAGTACCAGCTTGGTTTCTCTTCATTTACTCTGCAGCTCATATATGTAATATTTTGGGCAATAGTGTCTTACTATCAAATTCTGGTGAATAAGCAAAAGCAAGGGCGATAGCCAGTATTGCTTGATTATGTATGTGACCCCTGGTCAGCAGTTCCAAATGAAGGAATCCATTCCTGGCATTAGACTTTTTACTTGCTAGCCTATGGTATTTGGTAGAGGCATTGCATCGTCCCCCCCCCAACCCCCGTCCCCCAATTATAGGGTAACTTCATTTAAACTCTCTTTTCATAATGTCTATGTATACTTTAAGAATATCCTATAATTGTAGGTTTCCATATGGTTTTTTTCTAAAGGTCTTTAGTGTTAGTTTCCCTCTTCATACTCCCTCCTCTGCCCTGTCCTCCCAGTCCCCACTTCATTTAATCCTTCCTACTCCTTTATTCCTCTTTCCTCCTTTATATCACTGTCATCTATGGCCCTCTCAGGATGCCTCCCTCCTAAAAAGCTCCTTACTAGTTTCATGATCTTTGTGGCTTTTACAGTTGATATATTCACATTTAAAAATTCAAAGCTATCATCTAGTTATGAGCGAGAACATGTCAAGTCTGTGCTTTCTGTCTGGGTTTTCACACTCAGGATGTTTCCTCTTCTACCCATTTTCTTTCAAAATTATTTTTCTTAAAGGCTGAATAACATTCAGTTGTATAACTCTATCATACTTTCATTATCCATTCATCAATTGATAGACTTTTATGCTGTTTTCATTTCCTGGATATTGTGAGTGAACATGGATGAATGGGTATCTATATAGTAGGATATGGTGTTTGGGGTACATGCTCAACAGTGATATGGCTGAATCATGTGGAAAATCTATTCCTAGCTTTGTGAAGACTCTCCCTACCTATTTACACAGTGGCTGCCCGAGTTTGCACTCTAGCCAGCAGTGGGTAAGAGTTCCTTTCCCCCCATGTTTGCCAGCATCTGTCAATGTTTGTTTTCAGAATTCAGTCATTCTGACTGGGGTAAGATAAAATCTCAAGGTAGTTTTCATTTGCATTTCCCCATGGCTAAAAATCTTGAACATTAAAAAAATTCGCATCTACTTGTGTTACATATTTAGTGAACTCTTTAGTTCCTTGCCCCAATTTTTAATTGGCTTGGGGTTTTGTTGTTGTTTAGTTTTCTAAGTTATTTGTATAGTCTAGATATAATCCCTCTGGCAGAGGTGAAGATTTTAGTTTCATGTGGTGCTATTTATTAATTTTTTAGCATAAAACCCTTATTGCTGCAGTCTTGTTCTTCAATTTCTTTGTGCTTTTAGAGAAAAATAAACTCATGTAACCCAAATTTGTGGTCACTTTATACACACTGTTAGTGATATTTCAGCTAACACTAAGATGCTAAAATGAAGATACTTCAAAAAAATACATTAAGATATTTATTTTTACAGCAGGTTAGTGCTGTAAAAAGTACACAAATGACTGTACACATGAAAATTTATTTAAATAAGTAAATGTATTTTTGGGTTGATATAAAACATAGATTTATTTTACTTTTTAATTTATTCTACATGTACTTGCAATGTTGTCATGCAGTGTTTATATAGAGTTAAGAGTACGCTTGATTTTTAAAACGTATTTTAAATTAAATTTTTGATAATTTCGTGTATATGCATTATATTGTGAACAATTCACTCCATTACTTGCATATTCCCCTTCTATACCTGGTGACCCTTTCTTCTTTGCATCTTGTCCCTCTCCTTCCTTCGTGTCCTTCTGTGTGTGTGTGCATGTACATGTGTGTATGTGCATGTGTGTATGTGCATGCGTGAGTGTGTGTATGTGTGTGTGCATGTGTGTTTGCATGCATCAGTGATTGCTTGCAAGTGTGTGTGTGTGTGTGTGTGCAGGTCCTGTGTGGGCAGCCATAGCTACTCTGCTGTGTGCTCATGAGCGTATCACCCTGTCATAACAATGTCTCATGGCACTCCTATCCATCCTCTACCTCTTACAATCTTCTTTTCCTTTTTCCATGATGCTCCCTGGGTCTTGGATGAGTGAAATGCATGTCTCATTTAGGAGTGTGGACTCAAGAGTCATTTATTGTCAACATTTTGAGCAGTCATGTGTCTCTATACCATCGCTCACTGTAAAAGGAAGCTTCTCTTGAAGTAATAGGATAAGTGTATATTTATAAATATGTAAAAGGCAGTTTGGCTACTTATATTTAGATTAATGTCAGTAGTACGTTCTGCTCTAAGGCCTATGACTTCCCAACCATGAGTTTTGCCCCGATTTTCAGTATTGGGTATGTCTTTTTTTCCTATAATTTGGGTCTCAAGTTCATTAGAAAGTGGCTAATTATTGCCAAACAACTGTGCCATTTATTGTGCCCACGGGTCCATCTTGTCTAGCAGGTCAGTCTTGGACTCAGGACTCACTCTGGGTAAATCCCCTGATGACTTTTGCCTCTCAGTAGTATGCATAGTACTTTCTGGGACTATGACTGATAGTCAGTGGGGTGGGGCTTCCATCTTGGTTCCAGCTTCATTTATCTTTGCTTTGGACCCAAGTGTTGGGGTACCTTTAGCAACAGGGTCTTGCCATCTACTTCCATCAAGTGACTAAGAGCACTTGAAGTATTTGCCATTGTTTTAGGGATGTCTAGAGACTCAATGGCCAACAACTCATAGAGAAATATCCCACATCAGGCACTAGGATTTTTGTTCAGAGAACTGAGTCTTAGGAGCAGCATTGTCCATTCATGCATGGTTCTCCATTCAAACCTTTAAAAAGTAATTAATTTAGAAGGGTTATATATGGCTTTTCCTGGATGCCAAGTTCACTTGACCCTCTACCCCCACCATTCTTATTGTTTCCCCCTTCTCTCCATCCTTGTTTGAACCTGCCCAGTCCCTAGTATTTCCCTTGCTCTACCTATGTATCACATATGTTTTATTTTTCCTTCCTCCCCTTGACCCCTCGTGACTTCTTTCTTACTCTTTGGCCTCTCCGAATATTCACACTAACAAACTCAAAAAGAGAACATGTGATGTTTGTCATTCTAGACCTGAATTAGCTCACTCTGTATAATGTTTTGCAGTTGGCTCAGTGTTATTATATCCTATGAGTTTAGAAAAATGTCTACTGGTGTGCCTTCACTAGTGCAGTGCTGTTCAAAGCATTTTGAACGCTGCCAAATCATCTATGATTCTCCTAATTACCTCTACAACCCCAGATCCCCAGAATACACCCGGCCTCACTGTCTCTGCAGTATTGCCTTTTCTTGAACGCCTCGCAGTAGGAGTCATACAGCACATAACTTCTGTGGTTAACTTTTATCAGTTTCTTCTTCCTATTTCTTTAGCAATGTGCATTGAAGCTTCATCCATCTTTTAGTAAACATTTTTCACAGACTGTAGATCGAAACCATCAATTTTTACAAATAATCTACATATAAGTAAGAAAGGCTGAATATGTAGTCGTTTGAAAGAGGACATCGCTACACCAATGCAACAGAAAGTCCCAGAGTCTTGCCAGGTAATTAATATCACTAGGACCGAGAGAGCCACATCTCACTGCTCTCACAGGTTATTGGCAAGCACTATTCATGTGGTCCTATCCAAACACAGCTGGGGCTCACCAGAAAAATGCAAGCCTTCAATTGTCCTGTCCTTTGGACATTGTGTTAGTATCACAGCAAATACTGTGTCCCAGGATTCAAGGATTACTGGCTGCGGGGTTTTGTGGGAGGAGGCTGTCACTGGAATGGTGACATTTGAACAACACATTAAAGGGGAATATGCATTTAGCCATGTTCATTTTTGTAAGAGAAATGAGAGCTCAAGTGAAAAAAAAAAAAAAAAACAAAAAAAACAGTAGAAATATTCTAGGTCAGGCTGTACCTATCCTGTTCAAGGTCAATTTAAGAAGCCCAAGTGACCAGAGCTGATTGAATGAGACAGTTGGAGATGAGGACAGTAATGTAGTGAGGCAAAAGGCCATTGTAATGACTTTGTCTTTACTATAGATAAAATAGGACGTTAGTGTGGGATTTTCAGCTGCAGTGTGAAGCTGGCTTATCTTTAAAGCAAATTGCTGTTGTTTTGAAAATCCAATTAATTAAGGGCCAGAAAAGGTAAAAAGAAGCCAGTTTGGAGGTTATTTCAGGTGTCTGCAATTGTTTTCCAAATGTTACTCCTTTGCTTATGAACACTTAACTTGAATGTATTCCTCATGGTCCCTTACACTTAAGGTAAACACAACATGGGACAAAGAATGACATACATCTCTACTGGCACTAGCCTATGAAAACCTGTTAATTGACCACATTCTTTCCATCTGACAAGAGAGAAAGTGTGTTGTGGGGAGGCCCTCTGAGGAAAGGAACCTGGGTTTCTTTTTTAATATTTTATTTATTATTTTAATTTTATGTATATGAGTGTTTTCACTGCATGTGAATGCACCAAGTTCATGCAGTGCCTAGAGAGACCAGAAGAGGACATTAGATCCTCCTGGAACTGGAATTACAGATGGTTGTTAGCCACCATGTGAGTGCTTGGAATTGAATCCAGGTCCTCTGCAAGAGCAGTCAGTACTCTTAGCCATTGAACCATCCCTCCAGCCCTGGAACCTGGATTTCTTAAAGCTTCTCTGTAACTGAAAATTTACCTACTTAAAAACTACCCTCCATTTATTAAAATAAATTTTAAAAGACATAATGTATTTAGCAACTGAAGTATTGGTTTATTACCACAGTAGTTACTAGTACTATAATATATTAAAGTGGGTTCTGCTTACTATATGGTATTGTTGTAACAAGTAAAAGACAACTGGTGTTAGAGAACAATAAATTTGTGGTCCATACACAAAGTTCTAAGTTATTTGATAAAAATTTCTCATGTCAGAGTGCAGTGGATTTCAGGGAAAACCAGATACTCCCATTCCATTCTCCTGAGTTCATTACACTCCATTGTGATTCTATATAAAAAAAAAAGTATTGTTTATATTTCCTATGATTAGGTTTCGTTTGTAAATGTACTCCAAAAGTTAAGCTTAAGCAGGAATTTAGTGATTTCAAACAGACATTAAAATAGTGATACATGGGTAGTACTGATGTCAGGGGATAGCCATGTAAGAGATATTGTCTCAGACTTGCAAGGCAGAGATTTAAATGCCTTGATAGACAAGCATAGCTAAATTCTTTCAATTGAAATAAGATTTAACTTTGCAGTAAGAGCTGATGAAGGATACTATTATCACAATACTTACTGTTCCAGATAATTTCAAAACCTTAGAGATCAAGTAGAGAAAGAAGAGAGGGTAATGTGGTTAGAGATTTGAGAATAAAGACTTGAAGTAGATCAAGAGCCGTTTCTGAGAATAAAGTTTGGGTGGTTACCAACCCATAGAAATGTAAGCAATTAAACTGATACCACATTTCTTATTTTCCTTTGTGTTAGTTTGTTCAAGTGCTATATTGATAAAAAGCACATGACTTTAGAATGAAAAAAAAGTGAGGAGATACCCAAACTTTCACAGTAGGAAAATATTAATATATATTCACTTAACCTCTTAAACATGAAACAAGTTAAGCTTGAATATATTGATAACCCCTACTGTCCTGTAAGGTTCTTGGGTGAGAAAGTCACCTGTCACATACTACTGAAAAGGTCCTGTGGGATGGAAAAGGAGTTACAATGAAGAAAGACTGGCATCCTTGCCCTTACTCAAGCACTTTCTTCTCATTGTATTGACATCCACTGTGATTTACATGTACCTCTCTGAGTGGATTTATGGATTACACTCTTTTATGTTAATGAAATCACATATCAAACAAGCAAGTACCTTAAAATACCCCATGAGGAACATTTCAAATTGAAATGACGGTAAGGAATTCATGAGGAAATAGCAGAACTGACCATTCTTTGGTTTCTCGTATTAATTACCTTTAAGTAGTAAAACGAAATAAAATGAATTTTTTTCAGAGCTTACACCTGATGAAAATTTGAGATTTAAAATTATCAAGTGTGTTTTTGAAAATATGATTACATGTGCACTGTTATTACAGTCACATCTTGAGATTTTTAGCTAATCAGTGTAGTATCTGGTTATAATTTTCAATATATGCATATAATTTACCTGTAAAAACAGTGAAAAAAACATCGTGGAGATGTGACCTAGATTTTGTTCATGGTGTGATTTTTTTTCAGTGGTTTTTTTTGTTCATTTCCTAAAAGTACCAGTCAATACTTATTAGTAATATTTTGTAAGAGCGATATAACCAAGATCAATTATGTCATGAGAGTTAAATAGACCTTTTTATGTAGCAACAAAATTTCCTACAAATGCTTCCTAAATGAATGCAAAAATATGAACCCCAAGCTAAATACTGACTGAAACAGCATGCAGTTTATTTCTTCGTTATCTTTCTCCCATATTCTTTCAGAATGACTGACTGGTTGAAGCTCTGGCTGGTTGAACAATGTTTTTTAAGGTTGCTGTGGAATTCTTTCCGTGGACACTGCAAAGGGGACAGCATGCTTGGCGGACACAGGAGAACTGTGTTTGCCAGGCCTTGAAGTGGCATATATCATGTCTACTCATATCCCATTGATTAGATATCAGTCCTGAGGCCACATATAATTTGATTTGAACCTACATTCATTGCCATATTTGCAAAGGAATTGGGGAATACAGTTTAATTGAGAGCACAGAAAGAATGGGACATTGATTTTAGTTACTAGCTTACCTTCTTGGCTCATAGCTTGTTTTTAAATGAATATAACAGAAATTCCTCAATCATGGGGTACAGAAAGCTAAGCCTTGTTGTAGAAATAGGCTACAGTGCAGATTAGTAGGTTCATACCTTCATGCCAATAGACTGTTTGAAGCTCAAATCACAAAGACGTAATTTGTTCATATCTAGTCCTTTGAGAGAATTCAGAATAGTGGAAGTATTGAAACATATTGATCTATAGTTTTCTGCCTCTATCTTCGGGGAAAAGCATCTACCTTCCAGTGAGGTGTTAATGGAAATAATTTGTCCTCTTAGGTAAAATGGAATCTCTTTGTGTAGGTATAGAGAAATTAATGTGTATGTCTCTTGTATCCTGTATATGGGACATACATATTAAAACTACCTCTGTTAACTAATGGTCAACTGAGATATTTTATAAACTTGGCAAATCTTTTAATCAATCTTCTTTCTAACAATATATGAAAATTTCTATAAAGTAATATATACTCCACCTTGTTTTTGTCAAAGTTGAGCATTGTGGGTACTATCAGATTTAAATATTTCTAAATGATGATGTTAGCCACTATCTGAAAAATCAGGACTTGGCTACGTTAGCATTGTAAAAAACAGAATCATGTGGAATATTTAAGCGTTCAAATTGATATCTGCTTTTTCTAGCAATTGGAGCATCTAGTTACCAGGGTCTAAATGAGCTTATGGAAACTGAAAATATCAAGTTAAGCTTTATATTATCCTTCTTGTATTTCCTTATTATAATAATGAATCTATATATTATGAGATAAAAAGTAACTATTGAGAGAAAAAAAATCAGAAAAGAAATAAAACACATTTAGATGGCACCAGTGTTTAATTACCACAGTGATATGAGCATTCATTGTGAAAATAAGAAATTTTGTGTAATCTATTTGTGAAAGTAATAATTTTAGTGCCATCATCACTACCATTTAACTAGAGGAATTTCAGTCTTTTAATAACTAATTCAAATGTTGGTTTATGAAGAGACATTGGTATATATGTACATAAACAACTCTAAGTGAAGGGCCTCCTAAGTTCTTCAGTGTTGCAGACTTTAAAAGTCAATTGAAAATGTAACTAATAAATATTTATGATATATCTAATAAATTTTCAAAAACTGAATAACTAAGCCACTAACTAGAAATAAGTCTATTTTTACAAAGATTTCTATTAAATAAGAATATTCTAATGAAATCCTTGCTTTGCCCCTTTTATGGTTATTGATTCATTTATGTTTCTCATCTTTTTGAATAGCAACGTATAGAATCAGACATTTTCTATAACTATCAGCATTCTTTTGCTACTCAATTGTAAAATTATTGTTGATTTATGGATAAAATAGTTTTAGTAGAGTGCTTTGTAGCACAGATGTTATGTTTTGTTTATATTCATTGTTTGTTTAGATGGACTTTGCTATGAAGCTTGGGTTTGTCTTGAACTCACTGTGTAGCCCAAGCTGTGCTCAGATTTGCAGCAATTGCCTCAGCTTCCTGGGCATTTGGATCCCAGGTGTGCACCACATCTTGCCCACTGACTTATGATGGGTACTATTTAGCATCTACCTGGCTGTGACTGAGAATGTGTACTTCATTTTCAGTGTCTTTATCTCTTCATGTGTAAAATAGAATAATGACACAAAACAAATATAGTTAATGTTTTTAAAGTTGGATAAAAAAAATAATTGTTAGAACATCATAATAAAATACACAGACTGGGATACTAAACAGATATTTTATTGCTGTACTTTTTTACAGTGTTGGAAACTTAGCAGTCTAAGACCAAGGTGCTGGCATGACTGGTTTTTCCTGATGCCTCTTGTCTTGATTTGAGGATGGCCACCTCTTGTTAATGTCCTTACCAGGACTGCTCTGTGCACTTTCTTGGTGTCCCTTCATTTGGATAAGTCTATAGGACTATAGCTTCACCCTTGTGATGTCAGTTACCCCAATTGCCTTTTTTAAATCCCTGTCTCCAATTACACATTCATGCTAAGGCTTAAGCATAAATTTTGTGTAAACATAATTCAGTTCATAATAGAAAATAGATTATTATACATTTTATAAGCTATAAACTGAGTAGCTTTACTTTGTTTTGTTTTACTACAACTGAGTTATTCTGACATTATTCAAATTCATATATTTCCAAAACAATATTCTCTACATTGCTTAAATCTGAAGCATCGTGTAGATTGAAGTTATGGCAACAGTTAAAGCCATATACATTTTATGGTGATGTTTGGCTTTGGCTGTTATCTTCATATCAGCAAAATGCTTAATAAGTTTTTTTCAGTCATCAGTACACCTCAGGAGACAAAAGGTAGCTTTCTAAAGGAAATGGTCACTTGTTCAGCATTTACAAATGGAAATGCTTTTAGCCCTGAAGCCAAACGCATGTTTGCTTAGTAAGAAAAATTCTGTTAAATAAGTCCCAGGACCAGCTGCTGGGCATAAAATATTTGTAAGTCTTCATTTTACTTTCTGACCTCATAGAAGTCTGTTTATCTTGTAGAAACAGTTAAAATTAAATACGTGGATTAGTCATGTGGACCTAAGACATTATGTCTCATGTCTTAAAGACCTAAAATTCACATTTTGGTTAAGCTGAACTGTGGAGCCTCTCGCAATATATTGGCTTATTATAATATACTTTTGAAGAAGCCGGGGAGATAGCTCAGTGGTTAAGAGCATAGACTGCTCTTGCACTGGACCTGGGTTCAGTCCCCAGCACCCACATGGCAGCTAACAACCATCCATAACTCCAGTTCAGAGGATCTGATACCCTCTTCTGACCTATAGAGGCACTGTATGACACAGGTGCCCTTATATACATGCAGGCAAAACACTCATACACATAAAAAAATAACAAATAAAAAACTTAAAACAATAACATACTTTTGATAGAGAAGGGCAACAATATTTAGCTTGCTATGCACTGCATTCACCCCAGTACTTCATACAATTAGACATTTGAGGAATGGCTAGGATGAAGATTGTGATGATGATCTATGGAAAATATGCCACAACTGAAGAGACTCCTTTTAAATGCTTTTTTTGAATGTACATTTATTCTAAAATGTTAGAAAAAGTTGTCATCACTCATTTGGATCTAGAATTTCTCTTAAAAATCTCAAATGCTTATTACTCTCTGTTTATAGGTTTTTTAATTTGAATTTTTGTGATTTCTATAAAATATAGCTTGATGGTATTTAGATCCTTTCCTCTGTTCACACTTCCCCCACTTCCCCCTGCCCAATTTAATGTACTCATATATATATATATATGTTCTGTTGTGTGTATATTTATACATATTAAAATCATTTTTCACTTCATTCCTATTTTTCACATGTATTCGATTCTTGAATATACCCTTTCCTTTAAAATAATTGTTTACTTAGCAACTCCTACATTCCTAATTAGTGAGGATCATTTAATATAAAGTATCCAATGCTGTAGCTATAACATAATCAAACTTCTTAAAAGTCTAATTTCAAATAAAATATACTGACAAGATTAGCTAAGTGTATAACTTCAACATAGATGAGTATTTATGCAGAAGGAAATCTGATATATGAACAGATGACACTTGGCCTTGCCTTCTTACTCAAGTGTAGCTACACAACAGAAAAAAATTAAGTTTTTATAGTATTTCTCATAATGACAATCATATAACTGTTATTCTTAGTTTAAAGTCTATACTGCACTAGATTATATGATCCATGAAGGGAGAAAATTTTGACCAATTTTGATTTCTAATAAATCTAGTATTTGGAAATTATAAGATGCTCAGTCAGTATTTATTAAATAAAAGAATCACCAAATGGAAAGATGCTGATTACAGACAGGTTTTATAATTCACTTTCAGAATTTAATCTCCACTGTGCATGATTTTATACCCAAAGGTATATTTGCCAATATATAGAGGTAAATGTCCAAGGTAAGGACATGAGCTCCTTATATCAACTGTTCATATTTTCTGCTAAGATTCCTGTGATACATATATCAGTTATCAACAGCAAAGACTTTCTGACTCAAGATATCAATAGAGTCAAGTTTGACAATCCCATGACACTCCAAGTAGTCAGGCTAATTAGTCCTTCCAGTTATATCCCTGGCCAGCTTCTCTTTCATTTACTGTACTTTGGCAGTACCAGGTTTCTGCCAGACCTTTTCTTTCCACGTGATATTCTTCTTGAATATTTACTTACTACTTGTCTCTTACATAGCTAATTACTAATTTTTAATGTTTCCTCTTAACTATTACAATCAAAATTTTGCCTTATATTTTCAGATGTACTTTTTGCCCTTGATTAAATGTGTGTTCCCTTATGTCATTTTGTGTTTGACATTATACTTATGTGGAAGGGAACTCTGTTTGCATTAGTGACAGTTCACTAATTTTATGTTTCTTCATTCTGTACTTAAGTATACTCTTCAGTGAATATTTAACTAAACATTAATCCTAGTTATTATGTAAATTTTGATATATGCATAGATTTATATTAGAATCAGAAAGCAATGATTTAATTTCTAATACCTAGGAAAGCCAGCTTACTAATTCTTATGAAATACTATTTGTGACTCTTGGGGGAAAGGGGATATCAGATTGGAATAGATAGAATTTGCTGTCTTAATTCTACAGAGGTGTACAGAAAGTAAACATGGTTGATACTGAAATCAGGTTAGATTTAGATAGTGTTGGTTTTGACATCTTCTCCAGGCTAGAGTGTAACCTCTGCATATTTATATTATCAGCTCTTCAGAAGTGCTCTTGTCAGTGGCTGATTTGTTACTTTGAAATTCATCTAAAATACCTGCAGCCAATCTTCCCTCTATCCCCACTCCAGGTGTTTTTGTGCTTCAATGTGACATTTTCTATCCAAATAGATCAGTTGTTTATAGAGGGAAAATTACCTGTGTCTGAGATTTCTGGTTCAGTTAATAAGCATTTCATTGCCATCTATCCCTCTGCATCTCTAAAATCCAGTCATCACATTAATTTCTGAGTAGAAAGGGAAGCTATTAAGGTGACTCTTCTTCTTAGTAACATATGTGTATCTGACTGATTTCTATAAGAAAAATATGTTTGCAATCTCCTAAAAGTCACAACATCACAGTTTTCGAAGTGAAACTATCCATAACAACATGTCCTTAAATAGAATTTACAAATGTGTCATAAATATTTATACTTATCAGTTAGCATTCTGAGCGTGTATTTGAAAAAAGACTATACTGTACACATGTGCATAAGCAAGTCCCTACTTATGCAGGTCATTGATCTAGAGAATATGTTATTCAAAACCAAATTTCCTGGGTTTCAACAAATCATTCAGAAAACGATGACTGTAAATCAATTGTTTTCCTTTTTGGTGTTGTTATCCTAGGACTTGATGGAAATGACAAACCTCCTTGCCCCGCACTTCTCTGCTTTGCCCTCTACTTCCTTTCACTTCTCTCTGCTAATTAATGGGGAAAGTTACCAAGTCTACAGGGCTTGTAGTTAATCAGGAGTTTCATTTATTGGTTTAGGTAAAAGCTTTCAGCATGTTAATGCATCACCTGAGGGGAGCCTGGGAGTATATTTTTGGCAGAAATACTTCCAAAGAGAATAGTCTGGAAACAATACTTAGCTGAAGCTTGGAATTTACCTCTCCAGGCAGCTTCTATCTTCTCTTGTCTCTTTCTATTAAATTATTCATTGGTGTTGTATATTTATATTTTGTAAAGAGGGTACTATTAAATAGGCCCTGATTTTAAAATTTTCATTTACATAAGGACATTAGGCTGCTTCAGCACATATTTTCCTGGCCTTTAGTCCTCCCCCTCATCCTCTGAAAACTAATCATAAATCTTTTGATATGTTTTACATTCCTCTCCCCTTTGATACTGTCATTTGGCAAAGTATTGTATTCTGGACAAAAGTTTCAAATGCCCTTTTCACTGAAAGACCTTTACCTTGGCAGGTATCTCCCTAACCTAAATATTTGCTCATCATCTCTCCAAATGTTCTAACAATTTTTTGGGCAAATTAAAATACTTCTCATGGCAGCAGCACTGGTATTTCTTTCTTTGGACCATTTTGTAAAGGATTATTATAACACTGATTTTACTAAGGCACCATAGACATGGTGGCTTATAAACTCAGTGTGTGGCACATTTTATATCAGTTTTATGTCATAATGTTCTGCAACTCATTCAGTGGTTAAAAAAAACTTCAGATAGATAGATAAATGATAGATGGATGATAGACATATAGATGGCAGATAGATTGATAGATGATAGAGAGACAGGGAGAGAGATATATATATATAGAATTATTTGGGAGAAAACAGAGAGATTTAGTTCTGGAATATACACAGAAAGCATCAGATTAAATAAAATAGTATGAATAAGATGTGAAAGGATCTAGTATTTCTAGAATTGTTTCCTGAGAGACAGAGGCAGCCACATGAAAAAGCAAATGAGTTTGAGATTAAGCTAGAAGATCTTAGGGAAATATTTTGGTTGTCTCTAAGGCCTACCCTATTACAGTAGTATAGGCTTTGGCATAAGAGGTTTGTTCCTCAGTGCACTCAACAAAAATGGAAATCAGGATATGCCTTACATGACAGAAAGAAGATTCAAAATTAAAGTCACTAATGTTTATTGTTTGAAGTAACTGTGGACCCATTAAGGAAATATAGGAAATTATAGGCAGATGCTGCAAATAATTAGGCCTTAGTAAGCATTTGACCCAATATATTTTAATCCATATCCTACTGCTTTTGTTGGTAAATATAAGACTAAGTTGTGCTATGGATTTGTCCAAATTAATTTGTAGATCTACTTCATGCAATCATCAGAGCATTATTGGTTTTGATACTATTTAAAATGTTAATACTTGCCTAATTGTCTTGCTTGTTGACATTTTTTTCTACCTCATAATTTAAGAACTATTTCATAGATCCTTCTTTGCTGACTT
This sequence comes from Nannospalax galili, assembly GCF_000622305.1. Lineage (NCBI taxonomy): Eukaryota > Metazoa > Chordata > Mammalia > Rodentia > Spalacidae > Nannospalax > Nannospalax galili. The sequence goes on from NW_008356676.1 coordinate 4,569,442, forward strand.
TTTAAGGATTGCCATTTCCACCATTAATCTCTATTGGCTTAAGTCACTGATCACAGAAGGCATGACTGCATGGGCAAGTTTTATTCTAATTCCCTGTATCCCTGTGCTGCATAGTACAGGAACTACATGTGGCTGCTTTTTAAAATAATCAAAGTTTACATTAGAATTTCATTTTCTCAGCTACAGCCAACTTAAAACTGTTCAATAGCTACATGTGATTCTGGCTTCCATGTTGTTCTTTGTTTTTATTCCAAGTCCAGTTGGTGTCAGCTTTATTTGAAGAGCTATCTCTTAAGATGGCCACAGATGCTATTTAGTACAAAGTATTACAACTTTAACAGTACTACCTGTTCTCAGAATATGAAGTATAGCTTCTTTTAAACACAAATTTTTCATAAAAGTTACAGCCTTCATTTCATTGTTTTCTAAGTCTTTAAAAGAAGTGGAAAAGGAAAAAACAAGGATAGAATTAGTTTTATGTGGTTTAGTTTAGGTATCAAAACAAAGCACACATGAATAAACATAAGGATTACTGAGGAGAATGGTGGTGGAAAAACACCCATGCTTAGAGGGGCTTTGGTGGTGCTGCTCAATGGATAAAGGCTTCTTCTGTCTTCAGGTAACACTTGGAAATTTGTCAAAATGCTTTTTAAAAACTGACCATTTCATACATATATATTACAAAATTTTAGTCATATTCACTGCCACTCTCTTATGTCCCTTACCTCTCCTGTTGAAAACATTCTTACATTCTTTTCCCAACAAGACTCCTTCCTGGGGGGGGGGTAACGAGTCCATTGCATCTAATTAGTATTGCATGAATGTGGGTAGGAGGTTAATTATTGAGCATGGGCAATTTATCAGTTGCTATACCACTGAAGAAAGTGAAATTTTTTTCCCAGACAACTGTTAACTACCAAAAGTCCCTTAAGGAGGGGTAGGGCCTCGTGAGTCACTATTCCTTCCATGATAAAATGTTGACAGGCTCAGAGTTGAACAGATTCTGAGCAGGTAACCACAGCTGTCATGAGTTCTTAAGAGTAAGGGCCATACCATGTCCATAAGACATCTTTTTGCATAGGATGGTTAAGTGGTTGTCTACTTTGCTTTATTTGGAGTCTACTAAAAGGTCTACTACTAGAAACTCCTGTGAGGAATTTCCTTGATCATATTATTTAAAGTGGAAAGATGCACCCTAAATATGGGCAGCACCTTCTGGTGGCAAACCAGATAAAAGAGAGACAGAAGAAGAAGTTTGCTAATTGCCTTCTCACTTGTGCTGGCAAGTCCATCTATCCTGTTTTGTTGCATTTCTTCATTGATATTAGAACCAGCTTCTTCAGACTTCCAACATAGACTGACTACCAGAAACTCTCCAGGAGTCTTCCAGGCCTTCAGAACCAGACTGGGATTGCTAAGACCTCCTGCTTCATAAACTGAACAACTATACAGTCTCTGCCTCTTCTGTGTGAGACAGCCATTGTTGGACTACCTAGACCATACTGTATAAGCCAATCTAAGTAATCCCCTTTTAAAATGCATTAATTCTATCCACCTATTCCTCTAGAGAAACAAGACTAATACACAGCATACTTTCCCATCCTCTCGGTCTTACATTCTTTCAATCCCATCTTGATGATCTTCTCTAAACTTTGAAGAGGGCAATATAGATGTCCCATTTATGTCAGCACTCTCCTGTCACTTATTCTTAGCATTTTGACACCTTAGGAGTCTCCACATTAACTGTCATCCACTAGAATAAAAGGCTTCTTTGAAGAAAGGTGAGAACAGTGTTAATCCATGAATAAAAGTATGAGTATTTGGAATGCAGGTTGACCACACATGCATCTAGCAAAACAATAGCAGTAGGTTCCCCCTGGGGTCTATGACTTCAACAGCCACCCGTGTTTACCATACAGGCAGAAGGCCTCTTCTGTGGAGTAGGCCTCAAATTCAACAGAAAGCAATCAATAACTCCCATAACATTCATGCCACTGTTGTATTAAGGGTTACAAAAATCCGAGCACTAGATATGGAATACCATCCTATGAGTTGTTGGCAAGTGATACTACCAAGGCCCCCCCAAACAATATTGGCTTTTACCATTGTTTTTGATTGCTGATCAAAACTTTATGGAAGCACCCTATTGCTGAAGACACTATGTGTAGTATGTATCAGTCGTTTTTCTGTTGTTGTGATAAAATAATATAACCAAAATCTACTTACGGAATCAAGTGCATATTACAGGTTATGGTTCCAGAGGGATGAGTCTATCATGGCAGGAAGGCATGCAGTAACTATTAAATACAGTGGCAGGAGCAGGAAAGAGAGATCACACTTCCATCCATATGCAAGAAGAAACAGCAAGCTGTAAGTAGGGCAGAGCTAAACAGCCTCAAAGTTCACCCCAGTGATGTACTTCCTTCAGAAGGCTGTACCTCCTAAAGGTTCCAAAAGCTTCCCAAACAACATCAACATCTGGGTGCCAAATGTTCAAATATGGTGGCCCTTCCTCATTCTCATTCAAATCACCACAAGCTACACACTTTAGTGATAAGACATGGAGAAATTAAGCTCTTATTGAACTAGAAGCGTCTTCCCTGCTGGCTAGCTTTCATAGTGCCAGAAGTTGCTAAGCTGGCTGCTGGCGAAGAAAAGTCATTAACAATTTTATCCAGCTGTGAACCCAGTGGGCTATAATAATGACTTGCCAGAAAATATATATTTTTACACTTATTTACTATATGGGGAGGATGTGACATGTCATAGTGCATACACTGAGGTCAGAGGATAACTTTCAGGAGTTAACTCTCTCTGCCATGTAGGTTGTGGGGATTGAACTCAGTTTGTCAGCCTTGGTAGCAAGCACCTTTACTCACTGAACCAACCTTCTAGTAGGTAAAGGTGAGCAATTATGCCAAACGCTCCACAATGCACTGGGCAGTCCTCTCAACAGACACTTATTTTGGTCAGACTCAGTAGTGCTGAGGTTAAGAAATTCTAGTCTATATGATTGTATTATATAGAATCTAGCTTAAATTTAAGAGGTATTTCAATGGCTTATACAATTGAGCAACAGCTTCTGCAATGTTCTAATTCTAAGATGGAGAAGTCTTAATCTTTTCACTTATATGTCCTTGAAGTTGTCCTGGTTATTCTGTCATCTACATAATCCTTCATAGAAGGAACAAAAATTGCTATATTCTGGGGCTTTAGAGATGGTTCAGCGATTAAGAGCACAGGCTGCTCTTGCAGAGGACCTGGGTTTGGTTCCCAGCACCTGCATGGCAGCTAAGAACTGTTTGTAAGTCCTGTGCCAGGGGATCCAGCACCGTCTTCTGACCTCCACAGGCACCGTATCACACAGCTGCACTTACATACATTCAGGCAGTACACTCATACACATAAAAATAATAAAGTCTATTTTAAAATCTGCTACATTCTAAGACTCTGAAATTTGTTCAGTATATGTGCTGGATAGCTTTAGTGTCAACTTGACACACCTGGGTTGAGGGAGCCTGAATCGCCTCTATTGGACTGGCCTGTGGCCATGTCTGAAGGGCATCTTCTTGATGAGTGATGTGGGAGGGCCCAGCCCACTGTGGGTGGTGCCACCCCTGGGCAGGTGGGCCTGTGTTGCATAAGAAAGCAGGCTGAGCAGGGGCCAAGGGAGCAAGTCAGTAAGCAGCGTTCCTCCATGGCCTGTGCTCCAGCTCCTGCCTCCAAGTTCCTGCCCTGAGTTCCTACCTTGGGCTCCCTGATGAACTGCGTGCGACCTGGGAGATGTAAGACAAATAAACCCTTTCCTCCCCAAGTTGGTACTGGTCAGAGTGTTTTGTCACAGCAGTGAAGAAACAAACTAAGACAGTATGCATCTGTCAAAGGAAAAGTCACTAGTCTAGTTGCTTTTACAGAAGAAGACACCTTCTTTCTCAAACTACCAGAAAATAAATAAGTTCTTTATTTTAATCTAGAAACACACACACACACACACACACACACACACACACACACACATACACACACAGAGTCTATGATTATTAAGAGCCTGTTCATCTCTAGCTATTAAAAAGGTAGTAATTGTATAATTTTTTTTCTTTTATAGTCTTTCTTGGAGACAAGATCTCCCTGAGCTCTAGCTGGCCTGGATCTTGCTGTGTAGTCCCAGGCTGACCTCCATCCCACAAATCTGCCTTCCTGCACCTCCCAACCTCCACCTTCCAAGTCCTGGGAATAAAGGCATGTGCTACCACACCTGGAGTCATACAGTTTTACAGAAAAAAAAAAAATCCCAAAGAACACACTGATTGAAGGCAGAGGAATTTGATTATAAACAGACAAATGTGAAGTTCAGTTCTGGTGGATTATACTGAAACTGACTGTTGCCAGTATCTAGCAGTCTACAAATGGTAAGTAACTTCAACAGTCCTTAAAGGTATACCTGCAGAAATGGGAGCATTCCTCTGTAGCTAGAGTAACATAGTGAGAACCTTTCTCAAAACAAAAAATAAAAGTCAACAACAAAAAAGCTTACCTTGGAGCTTTCATTTTTCCATGAAGAAGTAGCTGCCTATTTTTAAATGGTCAATCAACATTATAATAATTTATATATGCAATATTACAGTGTCTAAGGACATAGACATTCACATTTCTTTGTTTTCACTGTAAGAATTAATGAATAATAATTTCTTGATACTTATGCTTAAATGATAACTATTGATCTCTGTAATATTTTATTTATATTATGTCTGGAAATTCTATCTCAAATTCTTTTTACTCATTCCTGTTACTTAATAAAGGTCCTTTTAATAGAATATTTGATTCATTCTCTAGATAGATAGGAAACTATGATTACTTAGTGTAGTTTCTATTGTTTTTCAAAGTAATGTTTTTTTCCTTGGAGAAAGGAAAACAGCAATCATATTCTTATTATACTTTAAAGATAAAATTTTATACTGATATAAGCTATTATTTTTAACTTTCTTTTTATGCATGGATAAGTAAATAAAGTAACTGACAGTGATTCAAAAAGTTAAACATAGATTTCTACTTAATTTCTACAGGATAAAAAAAAATGTTTACATTGACATTAGCTTTACACATGACTGGATATAGTCCCTGCTCCTTACAACAAAGAAAAGGAAAGTAATAATCAGTTCCTAGTCACTAAATCTTAGGCACATATTATTTAAAAATAATATAATTGGTAAAAATTTACATTATTATTCATTGTTAAATAACATAATAAAAGTAATTAGTAAAACAGTTATTATCTTTACTTAGAAAGTGCATAAAAGTTTAAAAATTTACCAAAAGTCTTGCATATGATAATCGGACAAACCACAACTTCAATGTGGATCCCTTTGATTTCAGCTTCTCTATTTTTTTCCCACCTGCACCACTGTGATTTCAATGTTATAAACTCAGAATGATTACTTTTGTTTTGGTACCTGTGTTTGGCTCATTTGTTTTTTTCTATATGGAATATAGACTGCTGCTGCTTTTGAGAGACTCTGTATCTCTTCCCATGGAAGAGCTGTTTATCTGTGGTTAGGGTGTGGGTGACAGTGCCTTCTTTTGTGTGTGTTTCTGTATATGTTATTTTTGCAATTATTCAGATTCTACTTGTGAGTCTCTTATACATCCCAATATTTTATATCATGGTTCATTAAAAAACTTCACATCTGTCTAGAAATCCTTAATCCTCTATATTATTATTTCAGCAAATACAAATTTTAATTATGTGCCAGGCACTGTGCCATTAACTAAAGCTCATCTAAAGTAGAGGCTGAATTTTCCAGTTTTACATTTTTCTCTTGTCTAATTTTCTTTTTCTGATTTCAAATCATTATTTATCTTGATTTTAATTTTAACTTTAGGACACTTTGATACTCTGGATATTTTAAAATAATCTTTATCTCAAAACACAGGGCCCATCATTCAGTTGCAAAGCTTATTACTGTAAGATCTTTAATCAACCAAAATTTAAACTTACTGAACATAAATGGTCTTTATATGACTTCATAAGATGTATAGAAAGAGACTTGATGTGTATTTTCAAAACACCCTCACTTGTCTAACAAAGGAAACTTTCTAGCTTTTTATGAACTTTTAGAATGTAGAAGCAAAAACTGAAACAGAATGTCAATCATGAATACAGACCAGGAAAGGAAGAGAAATGGGCATTTTTTAGACAAAGTTTAGTAATGAAGAAAAACAGATAAAAATAAGTCTCTCTGGTTAGTAGATGTCACATTTTGGTATTCAAAAAATATCGAAATATTTTTTCTTGACTAAGTCCATCTATTTTTGTGTAGTTACTCCAAAGTATAAAGCCTTAACATATCACTATTAAACCACAACCTTTCCATTTCTTGTCCCCAAAACATGATGCTAACAATATCGCAACAAAAGACAGTACAACCTTAAAAATCTCACAATCCTTTAAAAATCCAAACACTTAAAAGCCCATGGTCTCTTTTAAAAGTCTCTTAACTGTGGGTTTCTATAAAATCCAAAACAAATACTGTTTTATTTCGAAAGGGAAGAATTGGGCATACCTAAAAAAAAAATCTAAGTCAGGCAAAGTAGCTCATGCCTGGACATCTGGGGTTCTCTCACAATCTTCTAGGCTCCAAAGGGTGTCAGCAACTCTACTTCTCTGACTTTGCTGTCCATAGCACTCACAACTTGTCTTGTAAGCCCAGGCTGACTCCATTCCATATCTCCTACTGCCCTTGCTGGTTGTCCCTTTATTCTGGCATCTTCACAATGCTGGTGTCTCTAATGAAACTGAGGATGCACCTTTACCTCATCTTGTGTCTCTGAGTGTTAAGTCTCAGATTCTTTCTACTTCCCCTGAAATCCTGGGGGTCTTCACTGCAATTGAGGTTGGACTTTCACCAACGGCCTTTCCTGGCCCCTCAGCATGCCAAGCCTCAGCTGTTCTCTGTGACCCCTTCACACTTCTGACACCAGATCAATGCAGGAGACTCTTACACATTACCAAGTCCTGCTTCTAGCTTGGATAGGGGCTTGGCCCCTCTTTGGCCACAGCTTCTGTGTGCTGACCCTGAGGAAATACTTCCCAGATTTCGCCTTGATGATGCCAGTCTCTTGCTACTCACAACTGATTTTTCAGCCCCGGCTAACCAGCATCAATTGTCCCAGCAAAACAAAGGTTTTACTTCAGTGGTTCTGGTTTCTTAATCACAGCTGATTCTTCAGCCTCAGCTGACCAGAACCCACAAACTCTCAATCCAAAATATCACACAAACAGCCCTGATAGTCTCTGCTTCCCTTTGAAGCTTCACAAATCAGGCCTTCATTGTCCACAACTCTTTTATTTATTTTTTGTGTATTTTACACAGAACATCTTTATACATCCTCATCCCCACTGGCACCCTCCCATAGCCCACACCCCACTGGAGCCCATATACTCAGTCATCCCTGTTAAGACCCATTGGGTTGTTAGTGTCCCCAGCTACTCCCCAGTGCATATCTGTCAAGTCTAATCAGCCTATCTAGAGTCCCTTGTTTTAGGAGGATGAGCTCTCTTCATCTAGCAGCAATCAGTTGCCAATATTCCTTCAGATAAGATTGAGGTCTGCTGTTCATTTTCCCAGTTCTATGCTGGGTTATTGTCTTCCTGAGTTTGCATGGGGCTTGTGTATGCTGACACCATTGTCATAGTATCATATGAGCAGGTTCCCAGGAGTTTGTAGGACTCTGTTTCCAAATGATCATGCACCTTCTCCCTGGCTCTTACAATCTCTCTACCCCCCCCCTTCTGCAATGGTCCCTGAACCTTGGGTAGGGGAATTTTAATAAAGGGATCCTATCCCAGAACCAGCATTCAGCAGACTCTTGAGCTCTACACTTTGGTTATTTGTGACCTTTTGTGTTCCTGGCCCTCCACTGCATGAGGAAGCTTCATTATTGAGAACTAAGAGATTTATTAGTATCCTTGTCATTATCCCTGTTCTATGTTCCATGAGCCTTAAGTGTAGAGGTTGCATTACAATCTACAGATGTGTCACTTAGGCCTGGGCAATTCATAGACAATGTTCATGTGTGACCAGTTGTGGTACTTGGTAATGGTCTCTGACTGGTAGAATATGAGCTCCTTTGATGAGTGGTGACTGGGATATTTGTCTGTAAATATAAGGATACATATTTTGTACATAGTAAGAAATCACACTAGTCTAGCAATGTGACAGTTTTGGGGTTTTCTCTAAGATCTATGGCCACTCCAGCCATGTGTATTAGGTTATGTTTACCTTACCACACTTGAGTGTCCTCCCTTTGAGTGTGTATTAACTCAAATTAGGTAGATGTTGATTGCCCCCAACATAAGAGTGCCACTACTGCACGAATGGCATATGCTATCCTGACCATTGATATGGTTATTTGGTCTTGAAGCTGGTATTGGAGCATCCTTTGATGTTTTCCTTGGCACCTTCATTAGCACTCTCCAGAGCTTTGAGAGCTACCCTTTAGGAGAAGTGGTTTCAGGTCAATTACAGCTCTATTGCTCCAAATTCTGTGTCTGAAGTACATTCTATCTTCAGCAGTGGGGTCTTACCTTCAAGTTCTAGAAAGCAATCAAGGGCTGTGGTAACAGTGTAATTTTGGGACTCGTGGACCACCCTAGCCAACAACTCAATGGAAGGTATCTCCTGCCTGGCACTGTTTCTTGTTACATAGCCTTTAACTATACATATGAACTCATGTAGAGATAATTTATATATAATTTGTCAGTAGGTTGTTGGACTAATATGGGTCCCTCTGGAATTTTTAAACTAGCTAGGCATATTTTATCTCTCCTCTCCTCTTCTCTTCTTATTCTCTCTCTCTCTCTCTCTCTCTCTCTCTCTCTCTCTCTCTCTCTCTTCCTAACCCTTCTTCCATGGTTTCCCCATTTAAAGTGTTCCCATTTCCCCCATTTCTCCCTTGCCAATACCCATCACCTATGATCCCACCTCTCTTGAGCTCCTTCTTTCCCTTTAGCCCCAAGTTTCCTTATATAGTCCTCCCTCCCCACTCCAATTTAAATAACCCCATTTTCACATTTCTCCCTTAGTAACACCTGTTTCCTACTGTTCTTCTCTCTTTAAGCATAACTGTTTCAAGCTCCACATCAACAAACTCAAAGCACTCAATGGTTTTTCCAGTCCAAAGTTCCAAACGCTTCCACAATCCACCCCAAAACACCAAGGTCAGGTCTGTCACAGAAATACCCCATTCCTGGTACCAATTACTATTCTAGCCTGCTTTCAATTGCTGTAACAAAACACACTGACCAATACAAATTTTTGGAAGAAAGGTTTTATTTGGCTTATATCTCCCACATCACACTTCATCACTAAGGGAGCCCAAGGTAGGAACTCAGGACAGGAACCTGGAGACAGGAACTGAAGCACAGGACATGGAGGAATGCTGCTTTCTTCCTTGCTCCCCTGACCCATGCTTTTTTATACAATATCGAACAGACTGCCCAGGGGTGACACCACCTACAGTGGGCTGGACCCTCCTGTATCATTAAAAACTCAAGAAAATGCCCCACATCCATGACCACAAGCCAGTTCAATGGAGGAAATTCCCCAATTAGTTTCCCTCTTGACAGGTGTGTCAAGTTCACAACTAAAGCTATCCAACACAGTAGATGTCACATTTTGCTATTCAAAAAATATTGAAATATTTTTTTTCACTAAGTTCATCTATTTTTGTGTAACTACTCCAAAATAGAGTTGAATACCAATCATTTTAGTGTGTTTCTAAACTTGTTGGTGATTTCGTCAAGAGGCAACTGATAGATTTTTTTTCCATTTTACATGGCATCAACTGGGCTTGAGAGGTAGACATGTTTAGAACTGAGGTAGCTTCATCCCCATACCTGAAAGTGTGAAGACTGAGCTTTGTTGAGATGGTCAGCTGTAAGTTTTAGAATTGGTCTTTTAGTCCTATTTCTCTGAGAAAGTCCAGCTTCTACACCAGCTGCTTATTATCCTTACAAAGAATGTTTCAAGAGACTTGGGTAAAATCTACATGATTATTTATAACTAAGCTTCATAAATTCCAGAACATCTGCATTTCTTCTCTGCCATTAGTCAAGGAAGTCACAAATTCAAAGCAAAAGCCAAAGAGAGAGGGATTGGAGTTCACTTCTTCAGAGGAGACTCAAACCATCTCCAGGCAGATTTTATTCACTACATATTTTTATGGTATGTAAAAAGAAATCTAAATTAGGTAACTAATTTTCCTGTTATGTTCTTCTACCATTGAAAACAATCATTTTACTTGTTCAGACAAATATAATCTATAACAAAAGGTGACTATGTAAAATACTTTAACACTTACACTTCACATCTCTGAAAACTGCCTACATTATGACCACAAGCCAATAACTAGCATTCATATATTAAATCAGCTGGAAATATGTTATCCTGAAATGGATTGAGTGAAAACATTGCAGTTTACACTTCAAGGAAGAAAGTTGTGTTCAGAATATATTTTCCCAGTAAGTTAAAAATCTCAGCTCTGTTAGTGATCTAATTTGCACATCTGATATTTCTGTGCCAAGTAACAAAACAGTGAGAAGATTAGCCATTTTTAAGGAATAGGACTCCTTTTTTGAGAAGAGAAGCAAAGCAGTATATAATGGAGAGGTCTTACCAGGTAATAAATTTGACCTCAAGGCAAATTTTCCTAGGATGCCCAAATTGAATTATTTTATTCTCATCACTTTAATGAGATTACTGAAGGGCAAACATCTTGAGTTCTTCCTCCAGATGCCATGGTTCCTGACCATAAATTCTTTCCATTTCTACTACCTACTATTTTCACTAAAATGGTACCTACTGCAAAAATTAAACCCAACTGACAGGAACCAAAATGAGCTGAGTTCTCTCAATTTTTTTCTAGTAAAATGTTTATTGGATCCTTCCTGAAGGTTAAAATGCATCAGAAAATTACATAAAGTTGCCCCAACCTCTTTGGATAATGACTATAGAATGCTTAGGATTGTATTTAAATTTACATTGCATAAATATGAATATATTAAAGCTAGCATATACAAATTTTACAGCTGAAGAAATTTGAAATGAAGCTGGAATAAATTTAATTATCTAAATTCCTATGCATATCTATCATTCCAATATACCTACAGCAATAGTTTTGTCATAAGCCTCTAAACACTTACCAAGAAATGTGGTTCCATATTCAGCTACAACCCATAATGGAGATATTGAGATTATACATTCTTTCCCTAATTTAAAGAGGGGCTTTCACACTGGGGTGCATTAAATAGAGAACATTTAAATAAAAAGCAATTTGCTTGTAATTGAATTTCCCTTGCTGTTATTGCTAATTATTGGCAATATTTGTGATTGACTAAGAAGCTTCTGCATTCAGAGACAAATTATTTTTCTGCTTGTCTTAGAAGACAGAGACTGTCTTTTAGATATCACAGTCTGTTACCATGGAAATGATTGTGATTTGAGAAATGTATCAGCAACAGGCCAAAAAAATTTTTTTGCTCTGTTCAGAGATTCCCTTCACTGCTCTGGGCATTGCACAGTCTTGCATAGTAAGTACATGGTAATGACTTCTCACATTTATATAAATGTGCCTTTGTTTTACAAAGTCCTACACAACAGACAGAGTGTGTTATCTCTAAGTATAAAGGAAGAAACAGACAAGAAAATTGAAATCCAATTACTCTATATTTTAGGACAAATTTACAATTAAAATGGAATAAAAATTATGCTGTTAAACTTATCAAAAATGAGAAAATATCTAACTAATGTTTTAACATGTAGTTCCAGTTCCCAGGGCTATCACTCAATTAGCTGATATTTTTTCCTTTTCGTTATTGTTTCATGTGAGTAGTCAGAATATTAGATCACTTCCCTGGTAAGATACATGGCTCCTGTTTGTGGAGCATTATAATAGATTTCTATAGTTTCTATGTGCCCAATTTAATGGAGAGTTCTGAGAGAGAATATATCTATGTCATAGAGAATGTTCTGGTTTGTTTCTCCACTGGTGTGACAAAACACTCTGATCACTACCAACTTGGGGAGGAAAGGGTTTATTTATCTTACATCTCCTGTGTCACAGTTCATCCAGGAGCCCAAGGTAGGAACTCAGGGCAGGAACCTGGAAGCAGGAGCTGGAGCACAGGCCATGGAGGAACACTGGTTACTGGCTTCTTCCCCTTACCCCTGCTCAGTCTGCTTTCTTAGGCAACACAGGCCCACCTACCCAGGGGTGGCACCACCCACAGTGGGCTGGGCCCTCCCACATCACTCATCAAGAAGATGCCCTTCAGACATGGCCACAGGCCAGTCCAATAGAGGAAATTCCCCAATTGAGGCTCCCTCAACCCAGGTGTGTCAACTTGACATGAAAGCTATCCAGCACAGAGAATTTGTTTCACGATGGCCTTATTAGCAGCTTACAAATTAAGGGTCTGAGTGGAAAAGGAAGGATTGGAAAAAGTTCACAAAATATCATGGAATAAATAAGTGAACCAATGATTAGACAGAAATAAGTGTTTTGTCTCCTGACTTCCTTGATGCTGAAAAGAACTTATTATGTTCTTTTGTTGCACCCACTTTTGCTCTCCCTTCTCTTTTTAAAATAAAGTCTTGCTATGCAGCCCAGGGTGGCATGATAGTCAAGATCCTCCTGCCACAGTCTTCTGAGTGCTTGGATTAGAGATGTGGCTACCCCATCCAGCCGCCCACTGCTACCATTTTGATTGACTTTTTTCTACCATTTTGATAGATTTTTTTCTCTTACAAATATAAAATCTTCAATTTGCATAAAGAAATATGAGTAAAGGAATACCTAGCTGCTAAGAGGTAAGAAAGTTCATTAGCATAAATTGTTGTAGAAATTAATAAGAACTTCTCAGTCTGAAATCGAAGTGACATGGCATAGCAAATATAGCTCCCAGAACTCAATGCCCTATGTGGTTCAGAGAGTCCACCTTCATTGCTGCCAGGCTAGGATCAATTACAGACAAAACGCTTTATATCTAAGCTCTTTAGGGATGACCTTTTGTCTTCTTGGTCTGTCATTAATACTTATTTGTTAACATAGGAAGTATCTTGAATATAAATGTTTGCATTTTTTTCTTTGAAAAATCAAACATTCTTATTGGAATGCCAGTATTTGGAAGAGACAAAAGATGAGAAAATCCCCATGCCATCTCAGATATACTCCCCATCCAAACTAGCAACCATCATATAAAACAAAAACAAACAAACCAAAAACCCAGATCATTTCAGTAAAATGAGAGGCTAGGTCTGTTTTTGTAATTCAGATCAATTTTCCAAGTAACATTGGGGAGTAAAGATACCTTCTTATGTATCTATAATATTGTATGATTCTAAGGGTGTATTAGTTACTTTTCTGCTGCTGTGATAAAACAGCATGGTCAAGGCAACTTATAGAAGAAAGAGTGTATCCAGTATATAGTTCCACAGGGATAAGAGTACACATGATGGGGAGACATGGGAGGGGGCAGCCTGAGCAGAATAAGGACTTACATCTTCAGAGAGGCAGTAGAGGCAGAGAGAGAAAAAAAGCAAGAGACTGGAAATGGGACATAGCTCCAAACTCTCAAAGCCTCTCCACTGAAGTGCTTCCTCTCTCATGGCCCTCCCTAAAGAGCTCCTCACCAAATGGAAAACAAGTATTCAAATACTTGGAGCCTGTGGGGAACATTCTCATTCAAACCACCACAAAGGGTAACATCAATAACTTTGTGACACTTCAAAGCTGCAAATGGTCCAGGCTTTGCCTGCTATAGGGTATTGGAAAGCACATAATCCCCAGCAATGTGACTATGGACAGACTTACTTTAAAAGCACAGGGGTGATGTTGCCGGAACTCAGTGCAGACAGTATAAGAACTGCATTGAGAAAAAATATATATATTTGAAAATTGTTAAGTGTCCTAAAACATAAAAAGACAAAGGGCAGTTTAATTCCAAACATCTGCAGTGGAAGGGATAAGATCATGGCTTTCGGAAGATAGTGTGCAGGTACTGATCCAAGTAGTAGGGTTCTACATAGTGAAAGTAGTTTTCATGAAAGCTAGAGTCTTCCCAGTGTCAATATAAAACCACAACTCTCACCTTAAAGAGGATACGAGATAGTTTACTCTGGAATCAAATATGAATGACTATGGATAGTTGGATACTACAAAATTGTGTGACCCCAGATTGGAACAAGGAAGAAATTTTTATCATAACAGAACAAATAAAATCAGAAGTTAAGATGTTTTTCAAACACATTAGTGGAAATATCAGGGGGGAACAACATTAAAAAAGCAGAGGGTAAACAGACTATTCAAAGATAGACTTGTACTGAAACATATCTGTGGATTTTGTTTTTCTTATATTCTCTGTAGTATACAATAAATGTGATAAAGGGAAGCCTAATAACTGAACAATGTCAAAGCAGGTATTTGGAGGTGGGGAAGCAATTATTAGGTATCACAGGGAGTGAATATTAGTCACATCTCTGACCAGCTCCTTAGCTGACAAAAAGAAAAATTAGGCACATGGGAAACAAAGAGGAGTTATGTTAAGAGAGTTGCAATAGAAATCTGTAAGAATGAAGTTAGATGTTCCAACAGCTCTGTAGAGTGGGTAGAACTGAAATTTTTGGTTTCAGTAATTGTTTATTAAAACTTTTTAAAATTATGCTTATGTGTGTGCATATCTATATGACCTATGGGGGGGGGGTGTTTACACAAGGGTGCAGGCACTGGCAGAGACCAGATGAGGGCCTCTAATTTCCTGTAACTGGAGTTACAGTCAGACGTGAGCTGTCCCACACACCTGCTAGGAACGACAAGCAAGTGCACTTAACCTCTGAGCCATCTCTCTAGTCCTACATTTTTTGAATCGTTAGAAGGATACAATAGAATTCAGTTGATATAACATGTTACACTGTTTTACAGTCAATCAAAATTATAACACATAGAAAGAAACCTAAATGCAAGAAAATAAGTATTCAGTAGGAAATCATAGAGGCCTTCCTTTCTAAATAGAGAGATATGTGTATAATTTAAGGAAAACTTGCTACCAATTAATGAATACACAGCAAAGCCAGACAGGCGATACCTTCAGTCGAGTTCTTGGCCAAGATGAATAAAGGCTCTTCCAGACAGTAACCCAACATACTACTGGAAAGATTAACAGCAGACCCCAATTCTATCCAAAGGAATACTGCCAATGGATTGCTGTTGATAAGGAGCAGCTGATCCTCCTGGAACAGGGACCTCTGGCTGACTAGACTTACCAGAAGGGCAGATAGGGGGGAATGGATGGGGGTGCTGACAGCACAGTGGACAGTGGCAGGGATAGCAGAGTAT
>NW_008356676.1:4585327-4647123 GCF_000622305.1 Nannospalax galili
GAAGGGAGAATAATAACTTAGACTGAAGTATATGTGGCAAATGAAATACCCAGAGTACATTTAAAAAATAGCATAACTGAAGGGGCTTTAATAATATCAGATTTGATATCATAATATGTGTGTATGTGTATATGTGTGTGTGCACTTCAAACAGATGAAGCAAAAACTGATGGAACCCAGAGATAAAAATAGAAACTCAATTTTGAGATTTCACTATTTCTCACTCCATAACTGACAAGCCAAATTTTAAAAAGCCAGGAAACACTGAAACAGTGAAAGTGACACCCAGTCACTCTAATCAGTGTACCAGTGGATGTGTACTGCACAGCAGTTTTCATTCACATTTAACACTCAGCAAGGTATATGCCATGTGAACTCTCTATTATTGCTGTGCTCATTGCTGAAGATATTTGACAAAAAGGAACTTAAGGCAGAAAAGTTTATTGCTGCTGACAATAGAGAGACATGCCATCTATTAAGGCAAGGAAGTCATGGTGGTAGACGTGACTGGGTCCTTAGTACCAACCAGGAAGCATCGAAAGTCCAGTGCTCACCTGGCTTTCTCTTTTTTACCCTGGTTATTCAGCCGATGAACTGGTGTCTTTCATAGTGAAGGTGAGTATTCCCTACTTAATTTGTCTCTGGACACACACACACACACAAGAAAAAAAAAAAAAAACCCTACCTCATCTTTGACCTAAGTGTTTATTAATCCATTTAAGCTGACTACTGAAAATGCTCATTACACTCCTTTAATATATTTTCTCACCCCAGTGGATTAATAAATTAGAAATCTGTCTGAACACACACACACACATATGCATTATAAAACCCTCACATATATGGAAATCTTGTTGTAAAGAGTGTACAAGTTTAAAAAAAAAAAAGGAAAATCAGATTTTTAAATTTAGATCTAACAAAACTCAGTAAATAACAAAATTTATGAGAAAGACTAAGGGGAGTTATCAAATTATGTAATGTATATAATGTCTATTGGAAAATATTTAAAATTATTTAATGTTGCAAGGGCATAGTGGTACACACCTTTAATCCCAGAGAAAGGTGGGTCTCTGTGAGATCAAAGCTAGGTTGGTCTATATAGCAAGTTCCAGGGCAGCTGGGACTACAGGGAGACCCTGTCTAAAAAAATTATTTAGTCATATCTTAAGCTAGAAATAGAAGAACAAATTAAACATGAATTAGGCAGTAGAAATAATGAAAAAATTTTAAAAAGAAAATGTTTGTTTCATCGAAATGACAAATAAATTTGTAAACCGATAACTGCACTGAGCACTTAAGATTTAACAGAAGAAAGGAATGAGGGAGAGTGTGGGAATGGAAGACCAAATCACTAATATCAAACTAAGATGAGGGCAATCAGCTCTGAACCTATATAGATTTAAAATAAAATATAAGAATATTCAAAATATCTTATCACAATACTAACTATTGCCATTGTACTTAGTTACCCACTAGAATGTAACAGTAAGACCATATTGCTGAAGACACTACATACATAAGTTAGTAGAACAAAGAGAAATCAAGCTGATACTCATCTTAATGCTGCATCTCTGCTGGCTAAGTTTCATGGTTACCAGAAAGAAAAGCAATCATCAGCCTTACCCAGCTGTGAACCCTATGAGTTACAATAGCAACTACCTTGGCAGATAGGCCCACTGGTGCAATTCTGGCATGAATATTATAGAAATAACTAAGTACCTTCTAATTGGATTGAAGACCTTTTTAACTCAAAAGGAGTTCTTAGCTGACACTGCTATCAGTGTCAAAAACCTATAGCTAGACAGGTCATACACCATAGAAGAGAGCCTACTACTATCATTCTGCTAACTAGGTATAATTTTAAACTGACTCATAATAACTTATTGTTATACCCATAGACTAGTGCATCTCTCAGTTCTCACCAGAGAAGGTTCTTCTTGCATCAGATGGCAGCTAACACAGAGACCCACAAATGGTCAACATGAGTAGAATAAGAGACTGTGGAGTGCTCAGCTCTAAATGAGACGTCTGTATCTCACCCTCTTCTCCCAAGGCTTGTTGATCATTAGAGAGATCATTAGAATGATTTAAGAGCCAGAGGTGGTAAATGAATAAAAGGAAACTGTGCTCTCTGGACATGAAAGGGCAGTTGCACCTAGGAACCCACAGTGCTTATTCCAGCATGCTCAAGACCAATGCCAACCCCTTCCAAACAGGAGCACAGCATGTATAGTGAAGTGGGCAGAAAGCCCCAGCCCTACTGAAGATCTGTTGGATTTATTGGATTCTGGGAGAAGGAGGGTTATTTTTCCTTACTGAGAGTGATGACTGCTAGATTGACCAGACTTCAAGAGATGGATCCAACCCAGGAGCACTTTGGGAACACAAATTAAATTTGATAGTCCTTTAAACAATGGCGAATAATAATAGAGGGCATGAAGTTGGCAGGGGGAGTGGAGAGGAGGGAGGCAGTCTTAACATGATAAAAATACATTATATGAACTTCTCCAATCAATAAAATTTTTAAATAATTACAGTCTAACTTATGATTTGATCAACAGATAAAATGGGCAGGTCTTTGAGTCACCCAAACATCAATTACTTATTCAAGAATACATGTCTTTAATTATCCTATAGTTATAAAAGAAATTGAAATCTCTTAAATCATTAACACTTCTTCCTGCTTTATTGGTAATTTCTGTCATATATTTAAAGAAGAAAGAATAATACCATTTCTACATAAACTCTTCCAGACAGTAGGAAAGCAACTTATGATTACAGAATCATCTCATTTACATATCAGGAAAGCATACTACAAAGACAGAAAACTACTGATCAATAAAAGCCAGGAATGCTGGCACAAAAATCTTATCAAAATTTCACCAGATTGAAATTGTGATAAAGCACATTGATAATTCACCATAAGATGGTTAATTTTGCACATCAGTTTGACTACACAGTGATACCCAGATAGCAGGTAACACATTATTTCTGAGTATTATTATCAGAATTTGAATTAAACAGCATCATTATTATTGCTCCAGGTTGTGGACATTGGCACAGAGATCAAGGGACTTCTCACTCTCCATAAGCCGAGTCCATACATCATGTGAGATGAATGCTTTTCATACCTGGTCTGATTTGTGGAAGAATCCTGTCCCAGTCCTACAAGAAACTAATGAGTGTCATCTCAGAAACGTAGGGACAGTTTAACATTCAATAAGGTACCATAGAAATTCACCCTATAATTAGAATGAAAAATTAGCTGAGCATGTTAGTACAATTTAGTAATCTCATCCCTTTTGGAAAGATAGCCTGGAGGATCTTAAACTTGAAGTCTCTCTGGGAAATATAAGAAATCCAAGGCCAGCCTAAGAACTTATTGTAAACACTGTTTCAAAAGTTTTTGTTTAAACATTAAGGATGCAGCTCAGTGGTACAGCACTTTCCACCATATGAAAGGTTGTGGGTTCCACCTTCATTACCATGACCACCAATAACAAAGATTAATATAGCTATTTTAATAGCTATATAAAATCATTTAATAAGACCTCAACAGAAATTAAAAATAAAAATCTCTTAGCAGCTGTTATGTTTGATAAGGGGACATTCTCAGGTTTATAATAAACATCTGTTTAAAAAGATAACATATTCAACTACAGAACATAAATGCTTCCCCTAAATTCATGCACAAGGTCAAGAGAGCTAACTTCCATGTTTCTGTTTAACAATGTTGTGAGAAACGTAGTTAGTCCAATAAAGAAAGAAAAAAATAATAAATGTGTAGAAAAACATTCATGAAATCACTTTAGTAACCAATGGCATGATCATTTCTTCAGAAAATTCTATTGAACATAACAAGCAGTAAACATTAAAATTGTTTTTTGTTAGGTTACATGATTGAGAAGACTATTAAAATTAATTTTATTTACACACAACAAACAAATAAAAGTTACAAATGCCAGTTTGAGTATTATCAACACACTAAGCATTGTAAAGATATATAAGATTCAGAGATAATTCATTCTTTGTTTGCTACAATGAATGCTCAGGGGAATTACAAACTGGATCAACAAGATCAATAGGTTGGCATGACACTCCAAACTGCTAGATGTAGTCCAATGTGAAAAAAATTTGCAAGACATTGTGATAAAAAATTGGCAAAATTTTCTAAATTTTAAATATAAATGCAAAGGAACCATGACGGTCAAGGCAAAATCAGAAAAAAAGAAATGTAAAGAATACATTTCACTTGATTTAAAGATTTTGTGAACCCATGATAATGAGTACACCAGTTCCATTCCTATACCAGTACTAGTTTGGTACTTGTAGGAGAATTGCCAAACTGTTCAAGATCATGGAATAGTGAGTAAAGGAATAAACCCCCACATATCTGACCAAGTATTATTATAAAATTCTAGCAAATTATTTAAATATAAAAGAAAATTTTCCCTCCCAAAATGTATGCTGAAATCTTTGGCTCTAAATGTGGAGCTTGATCTTCCCTTAAAAATGAGCAAAGCATTATTTATCTCAGTGATCCCAGACTGAGAGCAGAAATCCATAGTCATACAACTTTTAAGCAAAAATTCCATTAAGAAAATAAACAAACACGATTAAGTCTCTAATGAATTAATTTTACCTTACAATGTATTTAAATACATTGCATCTTAAACAGATGCACATCTAATAAAATGGAAAACTAAGCCACAGGTTGGGAGAATATTTCTAAAGCAGATTGAAAGAGAGAGGGAAAGAATAGAGAGAGAGAATATAAATTAAATTTCAGCTTTTTAAGAAAATTAAAACGATCTGATTTTTAAAAGTATAACATATTTAGACAGTTAATCAGAGCAAGCATTAAGAATGGCAAATATTACATTATATTTTCAATGTTATTAGTTACCATGCAATGCATGTTGAAAATATAAAGTATTTTAAGGTAGGCAAATTTTGTTAACCAATTATAAACTTCACACATAACCATACAGATACAACAGCAGAAAATTATGAGTTTATTTCAGTGATGAATGTGCACACAAATATACTAAATAAAATATTGGCTAATTAAATTCACTTAGCTAATTAGTGTCTTGATCAAGTAGATACTATGCTGCATGCAAGATTCGTTTAATGTTAGAAAAAATGTAATTCATTATACTAATGGCCTCAAGGAAAGAGCATCACATGATTATAAAGAAGAAAAAAAGTTCAGTTTCAAAATAGACTTCACAATTTAGAAATGAAGTGTGTCTAATTTGTTAAAGACTACATAGACATCCAACAGCTGAAATAATGAACTGAGAGACTATATCTCATTTCGAGTTTAAATTGAGAAGGAGGCCTTTATGTCTGTCACATGTCTGTTTAATATAGAACTAGAAGTAAGGTCAGAAAAACACAATTTAATGCTTAAATGGGATAGGTCTCTCATTTTTCAGATGATAAAATCATCTGTATAGAAAGCTAATAGATTCAGCAATCATAACCAATACTATATCTCTGTATGTTTATTATATTTTAAATGGTAGACTTAAAATAGAAAATACGATGGTACCAACATTTCCAAGACAAAATAGCCATCAGTGATTACAAATTAAACAAAAAGGTTTGCAGCAATAGGAATGTGTGAAGCTACAGAAAACATTTTTACATCTGTTACTGATTTTAAAACTCAGTTACAACAAAAGAGTTCTGATAGAAGTTTATCGACAAGATTTGAAGAGGAACTCATCAAAATCGTTCTACGACTTTAGGTTTTACAAATTCTCACAGTGAGCCTGGGCATATTTTTATAAGAATAAGTAAACAAGATTTATCTAACTAAACCTGAATACAAAGCATTAGGTTGTTACAGTAAAACTTAGCACTGCGTTGGTGTAGTAACAGATGAACTAGCCAATATTACAGAGAGTAGAGCACAACAAAAATACCATAACTGTACAAGAATTTGAATATTGTGATACCACAAAGTACTGAAAAAAAGAAAGTTAGGTTTCATGTTGTGTGGTGCTTGATGCTGGTGCGTGAGGAATGAGGAAAGCCTCATCCCGTTTTACTGCACACTGACGTTCTTAAATGAACTAAAGTAGAGCAATAAAATTAGTACAAGAAAAGCGTGGAAAATACCTTCATAACCTCAGGAACATTCATCTTTACAAGGCTGAAAATGAACAAGCTGGAGTTTTAAAAAATATATTCGACTTACCATTTTTATTTTATATGTGAGTGTTTTGTCTGCATGTATGTAAGTGTACCACACAGCCGCCAGAAGAGGGCATCAAAGCCCCTAGAACGGGAGTTATGGACGGTTGTGGTCTGCCCTGTGGGTGCTGGGAGTTGAACCCAGGTCCTCTGGAAGAACCACATGTATTCTTAACCACTGAGTCATCTCTCCAGTCCCACAAACTGGAGGGTTAAAAAAATTTTATTGAGCTTTTGTACATTCCATACGACAGATTTTCATTGAATTTAAACCCCCTCCCCAATCCATGTCCACACATATGCACCTCACCTCCTCCTGCCAGACCTCAGGCATTCTGCCATATATGCTAAATCCTATCCAGTCAAGCATTTCTACTCAGATGTCCTTCTACGCAAATTCATCCGCTAGTCTAGTCAGTCCATCTAGAGATCTTAAGTAAGGTCCACTCTTCCTTACGCATCAGTAATCAGTAATCCAGCAGTTCCCAGACTAAGGCCAGGCTGCTGCCCATTTCCCTCAGTACACTCTGAGTCCTTGTCTGATTGAGTTGGCCTGGGACCTGTGCTTGATGCCGCCTTTGCTACAGTTTCACATGTGCAAGTTTCCAGTGGCCTGAAAGCCTCTGCTTCCCTGTGTTCATAAACCAGCCCTGGTTGGTTCCCCCACACACTGTTCCACAATGGTTCCTTGATGGGAGCTATTAATCCATTATGTACATTGAGCTGCGGCAGGCTTGTTTACTGAGTTTGTGTTTTGCACACCAGTACCTAATCTGCCAAGTCAGGAGGAATGTGTTTATATGGTGGAGCTCACAAGTATTTGAGCTCCTTGAGCCTCAGATACAGGTGGGAAAAACAGCTGTTGAAATTAATTGAGTTAAGATCTCTGATGTTCTTCTGTATAAAATGGTGGAGCTAAAATAAACTGGGGCTGCAGTCTCTACTGACAGTCCTCCCAAGTATCTTTTCTCTGTCTCTTGTTTTTTCTTTCAATCCTCACTCCCCCTTTCAGGTACTGTCCGTCTCGGTCAGGTGGCACCCGCAGTTCCTGACCCAAGGTTTAATATAGGAGTATTATCCAGGACTCTGCAGTCTCTTATTCTCTAAACTTTGGCCAGTTGTGGCCTTCAGTATGCATCCCACTCTGTTGTATAATGAAGTTATGCAGGTGAGAGCTGAGGGATGCACTAGTATTATCTCCACTTCCTGTTCAGGTATGTTCCATAAGCCTTAGGTGTAGAGGTTCCACTGTAGATATTTCACCTAGGCCTGGGTATCTCTCAGTGTATATTCTCTGTGTCTGATCAATTGTGGGATTCTGCAGTAACCTCCAACTGTTGCAAAAAGTAGCTTCTTTGATGAGTGGTGTACGGCATACTGGTCTGTAACTATAAGGATCCACATTTAGCATATGATAAGAAGTTTCATTTGTCTAGAGATGTGACAGAGAGTTTTCTCTAAGATCTATGACCTCTCCAGCCATATGTATTTAGCTGTGATTACAGTGCCACCCATAAGTTTATTCCCATTGATAGGGATTTAGGTCCAATTAGCTGCTGATCCACCTTGCCCTCCACCAGATAACAGTGCCACTACTGCACCAATAGAGAAGCAGTTTGCTGTGCCAGTAATTAAGGGTATTAGGCTTTAGGGTTGGGTTGGAACATTGATTTTTCTCCCTTAGCAGCTTGCATAGTGTCCTCCAGAACTATGAGAGTTAAACTTCTGGAAGAAGGCTTCCAGGTCAGTTCCTGCTCCATTTGCTCCAAGTCCTGTGTCCAAAGAATGTCCTGCCTTTAGCAGTAGGTTCTTATTTTCCAATTTGGCAGACAACCAAGAGCTCTGCCAATAGCCTGTGTTTTGTGAGGCTCTTGGACAACTCTGACCAACCACTCAAAGGGGTCTTTCCTGTCAGGTGCTGTGTTCCTTGCTATCCAGCCCCCAGGTTTATGTACGCATTAATGTTCAGATACGATATGTCCATTTCTCAGAGGCTTCTAGAGCCAACACATCCCTCTGGTTTCCCTAGCCCTCCAAGATCCATTCATCTCTACTCCCCCACCATTCAACCTCCCTTCTCCCTACCCAGTCCAAGTACTCAACTATCCTCACCCTACAACCAATAACACCTGCCTCCCACCATCCCCCTCTCCTGAGTTCCCTCTCCCCCCACCACTATGGGCCCCTGCATGTCCCTCCCATCTCCCCTTTCCCGGTAACATTCCCCACCTCCTTCCCGGTAACATCTATTCCCTAATATCCCCCTTTCTGGCTCTTTCTTAACTGAAATATTTTAAACATCCTAATTAAAAATGTTTGGTTAACATTCTAGAGGAACGATACACTGTGATACAGTATTTTCAGTCTATAAATCATAATGATATTGAGCATTTACGATGAGCTCTGGATCAAAAATACAATGAGTAGAATACTAGTGAACTGTGGAGAACATTGAAAGGGAATAATTTACAGAACAAGTGCACAGGAACTAGTATGAGTGAAGACATGCAAAACAGTCAATAACCTGAGAAATTAAAATAAAAGAACATCTACCAGAATCATGCAAGTCCAGCAGAAATCTTAGGTCTGATTTTCATAGGTGCAGAAAAGGAAACACAGGAGTCCTCTTTGTGATCACAAATGATAAATTCATTCTTCTAAGTGATCTGGCTCCTGCTTACTGAAACAAAGAATATATATTCCTTATGACTAAATATTTACTTCTCTGGAAAATCTGAGTATATGTCTATAGCTATATGTATGTCTGTTTTGTATTTATACTTTTATATGTGTATAATGCAAGCATGTATGGAATGTGATGTATCTTAGATAAAAACAAAATATATTACAGAACTTTGGAAAATGGAAATACAGTGTCTAATAAGAATAGTTTCTTAAAGGATACGGGAATGGAGATATTCTCCAAAATAGAAACAATGAGAAAGCCTAAGCAAGTGATGAGGGTCTGAGTAGGTTTGCTATGATATATAAAGGATGAGACAAAAATAATATACACATAATCTTAAAATCTCTAAGGTCATAGTTTAGTCAACTAAGTTAAGGAACAAAATATACGTCTGGTCAAGGTTTATCTGAGAATATTTGGTTTTTTACCAAAGCTTTACCTACATAGCGCATGGTAATTAAAAGTACCAGACTGATGGAACTAACCTTCTTGGATGTTTAACAGCCATACTTTGAAACCTATAAATCTGGTCAGAGGAACTTAGAGGACAGTTTTTGCCCCTTGCACTCCAAAGTCAACTAAGTTCCAGGGGACTACCGAACATCTCTCAAAATCTCCTGTAACTGTAGTGAGTTACCTGTCCTCTTGTTCAGGGAGGCCATGGAGACCCCACCCAATGGACTTGAACAAGTGCCCAGTCTACAAAAGGAGGGTCAACTCAGAGGAAATATCTCATGCATGCTTCCAAGTGAAGCCAGACATGGTTGAGCAGGACCTTTGACATATAATCACATAGATGAAACTGGTAAAAGAAAGGAGCCATGGGCTCTTCTTAAGGCCATGTGACCCCTGAGGAACAGATCTTCCAACAGTCTGAAGAGTAAAAATAAATTAGTTTATTTGGGCCAACTGTAAATTCTTAAACATCCAAAAGGAAAGTATAACCAAAGAGTAAAGGAATCAGTATATTTCTTTAAGAGTTCAAGGGATTAGACACTTATCTCTCATTGATGATTTTGTTTCTAAGCAGAAAATGCTGCTCAGATGTAAGAGTTCAAATCTTGATCCGCAATACTGTAGTGCCCACCTGTAGCTAAGGGAGACAACCCACTATTGTTCTAAAATGATGGATAAATTTGTTTTCTTTCCCTATCTAGAAGCCTTTGAGAGGGAACTGACACTGATTCTAGCCACTCCAACAGCTATCAAAGTGCCTGAAAACAAATCCTGAGTCCATCACTCTGGAGACCAGCGTTGGCAGACAAAAGAAAAATGAGGAGGAACCCAACAGAGGGATGCTTTTAGAAGCTCTAATCAATAAATCCAAATGGACTCTGATACGAACATTTGAAATTTGCCCTGTTCTGACTTTTTTCTGGTTCCCTGTCTAGAACTTGTGATGCTAACTATTCTTGCCTTTACTTCTCCTTCACATTCCCTAATTTACCAGTCAAGGACCTTTTCTCCCTACAGATAAGAGGTATGCAATTTGGGAGTCTTTTTGATAGAACTACTGAAGGGGTACCCAAATTGCCTCACCCTGTGTCCTTGTTCAGCATGGAAGAAGCCAGAGTGGTCTGTGACCCGATTCCCTATTGGCAACTTGGGTAACCTATTCAGAGGATGGTGTGATAAGAATAGGAGGTAGGAATTGGCTAGGCAGTTAGGATAAAAAGACCCGAAAGAAAAGTAGTCATTTTCTTGGCTAAAAGCCAAAATGTCCTTGGGCCTCTTAGCAACCTACTCTGTTGAAAGGCGAAAATTGTCAAAAGTAACTGGGAGCTCTTATCTAATCCCTAAAAGATTTTAGGGTTACCTCTTCAGAGGGGGGAAATGTTAGAATAGCAAAAAAGTCCTGTTAGAAAGAAGAACAAAGGAAGGTAGGAAGGAAGGAAGGAAGGAAGGAAGGAAGGAAGGAAGGAAGGAAGGAAGGAAGAAAGGAAAGAGGACACAAATCAGAAAAAAGTGATGGGGTCATCTGGAAGGTTTGGAGGGGAGGGAGTGGGTGTGGATTTGATCAAAACACCACATATGCATGTATGAAATTCTCAAAGATTTTTTTAAAGTTTAGAAAAAGATAAATATGCAAAGATAATTGCATATTTAAATAGCTCAAATATTTTTAGATGAATTTTTGTTGAAGGAGAAATTAGAAGAACATAGGAAAACATCACAGAACAAGAGTAGGAGAGGCAGGAGGTGCCAGGAGGTGCTGTTGATAATATTTCTCCATAGGAGATAAAAAACTGAAATAAAAAATGCAAAAAACATTCTAATTTATGATGATGGCTCTAAATTTCACAAAACATTATTGTCATATAAATAGTAACTTTCCTAGAAAGTTATCATCTGATGTATGTTTCACATGAATTTGAGCATTCACAGAAATGATATTGTTAGGCAGAGGAAATGATATTGTTAGGCAGAGGAAATGATATTGTTAGGCAGAGGAAAAAGACTTTCAGTTTGATCATTGTATGTGTCTTATCTGCATTGCCTTATCTCATTATCGCCTGTGTGTTTTGAATATGAGGACAGAAATTCTGCAGGTCTGAGCCTGGTTTAAGATTTAGTGTTTTTTTTTGTTGTTATTTCTTTTGCGTTGTAAGTGCTATCTATGATTTAAGAAGATGAATTTTTAAAGGTCTAAAGAATTCAGAGGTTAGGAAGTTTTTATCAGATTAGTCTTTGGAGAACAGAGAGCAACATTTCTGTTTTATCAAGAATATAGGAAGCAATTGGCTTTAATATTGCAAGCTGCACATTAAGAGGCAGGAGACAATTAAAAATTCCATCTTATATTTATGCAGCGCAATTTCTAAGATTCCTGTTAAACTGTTTTGTGTGAGCTATTGCATATTTCAAATTTGCCTTTATTCAATTTCGTTCACTTTTAGTGGCTAAGTATAATGAAATGAAAGTCAAACTTGCAAACCTATAAATAAAATCTTAATACTTGATCTGTTTGAAGCAGCTCTCTTCAGAAGAAACGCAAAACCATTCAGCACAGAGACCTTAACCAGAAACCTTCTTACTTCATGAAATTGCCAAGTTCATGCTTTGTATAATTTTTATTGTTGAAATGTTATGTTCTAAATGTATTTCTAGATATGTAGAATATTGAAAAATGGATTTAAATGACCCCTAATCCTATTGTCCCAATAAAACTGTATAAATGTGATGTGTGTATTTATGTAAAGGTAAGAGACTGTGTCCATTTTTTTTTTCAAGTATTAGTATCATTCATACATCTCAGTCTTGTGCTAAAAACAGTATCTTTTCATATGGAAATGACTATCGTTGCATTCACATGGTTCTATAGATTTAGTAAAATTGAATTGGGGAGTTTACTGCTTCTAATTTGATGGTAATAAGCATTTAAGAACATTATGTGTTTTGCAAATGAGCCTTTTTAAATTTTATTTTAGGTATATGTTTTGTGGAGTGCAATGGTGGATCTTGATATTTTTAACATTCTGAGAGTTTATGTTTAGTGTGGCTTTTAAAAATAATTTAGGGTTATTGGTCAAATGGACCTGTTTTGTCTAAGCTTGCTTTGTTCCTTTATGATTGCTGTCATTTCCTTGAATTTTCCCTAGTTTCTTCTTTGATTTGAAAGGTAAGTATCCATTTTTATTATAAGTGGTTGCATTTAAATATTTGAATTTTTTTCATTTTTTGTTACTGAATTTTTGCAAATATCATGGAGTATATTTTGATCATATGTAGACTCTCTTCCCTATCTGCACTCTCCCTAATACCTTCAAAGGATTTCATGTGTTCTATATATTTGCCTATCAAGTCAAATTAGTGTCCACAAAAGCCCTTCTGTGTGGGTCCCTCCACTGGTGTCTCAACATCACACCCTTAAAGAAAATTGAGTCTCCCTCTCCTAGTAGTTATTGGCTGCAAATAATTCCAAGCTATTGTTGAGGCTCTTATCCATGCCCTCTCTTCTTTGGTGGAATTTTGTCTGCCTTGAGTTTATGTAGGTTTGAGCATACTGTTATCATTGTTGTGGATGCAAATGAGTCACTTTTCAACTGTCTGGAAAACTGCTTCCTTGTGGTCTTCCACCACCTCTCGATCTTACACTCTTTCTGCTTCTTCTTCTACAATTATCCCTGAGCCTTGGAAGGCAAAGGTTTGATATAGGTGTCCTACTCAGGGCTAAGCATGCTGTAGTTTCTTATTCTCTGTATCTTGGTCAATCGTGGGTTTCCAGGTTAATCACCATCTGCTGTATGAGGAAGGTTCTTTGGTGAGACTTGAGAGATGCATTAATATGTGGTATAACAATAAGTCATTAGGAGTGGTTGAATACTATGTACCTTTGGCAGAATAGTAGTAGTAAATTCTCTCTCCTATGGACTGTGAACTGTCTAGCTACAGGTTCCTAGGCCTGACATCAGTGTAAGGTATTAACATATTGTGAAACAGATTTTAAATGCAATCAGAAAGTGATTGGGTACTAACATAATATTCATGCTATTATTAAACCAGTGTGCATATATTTGTTAGCCAATTGCTATTGTAGCTCACAGGATTTACAACCGGGCAAAGCTGATGATTACTTTTCTCTGAGGTAGCATGCATAGCACCTTTAGCACTATGAATGCTTAAGAGGAGAGATGAACCTTTGAAGTCAGTACTAGCTTGATTTAACCTTGATCGTTCTACAATTTCTGTATGATGTCTCTTCAGCATTGGGGTCTTACTATCAATTTCTGATGGGTAACCAACAGCAAGGCCAATAGTCAATGTTATTTGAAGGTCTATGGAAGCCCTGGTCAACAACTTCAAAAGAGGGAGTCTATTGCTAGAACTGGGATTTTTCTTTGCTAGCCTATGATGTCTGGTAGGGGCAATATCTCCATAGACTAACTCCTTTATTTTCTTTTTTATAATTTTATGTGTTTATAAGAAGCTATTATATTGGTGGGCATCCAATATGACGTTTTCTAAAGGAATTTACTGTTATTTATCCCTCCACATTCTCCCTCCTTAACCCTGCTCTGTCATCCCCAACCCCGTTTAGACCTTCCTACTCATTATTCTCCCTTTCCATTTTATGTCCCTGCATTCTATCTCCCCTCTTATGAAGCCTCGGCCCACCCCCATGAACATTTATTATTCCCTGCTTTCTGTGAAACATGCATATATAAGGAGTCAAAAGTACTATTCTTTGTAAAGCATCTGTTCTTTTAAGGCAATAATTTTTTTCATACTTTTCAGTTGTGTCATTTTTAAAAAATTTTATTTTTTTTTATGTGTATAAGTGTATTGCCTGTATGTAGGTAAGTGCACCCATGTCATGCAATACCCATGGAGATCAGAAGAGGTTGTCGGATCCCCTGGGACGAGAGTTACAGAAAGTTTAGCTTCCATGTGGGTGCTGGGATTGGAACCCAGGTCTTCTGCAAGAACAACCAGTGTTCTTAACAACTGAGCCATCTCTCCAGCCCCAGTTGTGTCATTTTTTTTACTGATCTAGTTTAAATTTATACCTGGACTAGTCTCAAAAAGTTTTATTATTATTGTACATTAAATGCTTAATTCAAAGATTCTTTTTTAATTTGTAATATTTTACAATGACTGTTATACTTTAAAAAGTGCAACTTTTATTTCAAGAATTATTTTGTTGCTCGTCTTCATGATCTTAAGTCCTTAAATCTCTATTAAAATCTTTAATTAATTGCTCAGGTTTTAAACACACTTCCTGTACTTACTTGAAACTCTTTTCTTATAAATTGGTAAATTGATGATCATTTTGATTCATTAAGCACATAATGATGTCATGATTTATAAATATAATGTGGAATAATTAAATAAGCCTAATCAACATACAAAGTACTTAGCAGTTTTAACTGTAAAACATTGTTATTTATTCATCACACTATGTGTCAGATGTCAAAAAGAAAGAAAGCCAAAGAAAACAAGAAAACCGGAAATCTTATTCTCTTTGTCCTACAAAGGCTCCATGCCTACTCAATGTTACTTTTCCATTGCTCTCACCATCTGGACTTGGTAGCCATCATTGAGCTCTGCTTCTTTGATCTTGATTGTTTTATATTCCTCATATAACTGAAGACATACAAAATTTGGTTTTCTGTGTCTGAATTATTTGACTTTAGTGTAATGGTGTTTAATTCCATCCATTCTGTAGCAAATGAAATTTTTATTTTTATTTTTATTTTAAGAAAGATTTATTTTCTAAAAGACAAGTGCTTAGAGGAACCATTTAGACAGGGCTTCTTATCCTACTTACAAGACCATTTCATTTACAAATGAGCTAGGGAAACCCAAAAGGAAGGAACCTCCACCCTAAACTCTAACACTAAATAATCTATTCCTGATGTCTACATGATTCCCTGGGGGATTACAGCTAATGATCTTCCTCCCTTCCTTTCACCCACCAAAAGTCCAATAATGCTATCAAATAGGATCCGAATTCTGTTGCAGTGATCTCCCACTTGACAAGAACTATGCCTACCTGTTGTTATCACCAATGTATTTAATAGTGCTTTGGCATATAACATTCTGTTACTACCGAAAGGGAGGAAATGTCATGCTACTGTAGTGACTTGGGCATATATGATAAGCTAAATATGTGGTCCTTGGCCATATTCACTCTCATTTGATTCTAGAACAAACTTTATAATGTGCTTTGAATATGTGAAGCTAAAATTACTTCTGTAACATGTAAAGATCATCCCCTCCTCCCTTGGTCCCTGTGACAGATGAAAGCTTGTTCTTACCAACCTACCACATGGTAAAACAAGTGAGTTTGTTGGGCTTACATACAGGGCAGTGGGTGAAGACTGACTTACAGGAATGTGGTTGCACCTCTTCTAAGATCACACAGGGAAGTCTTCATTCAAGCATGGATGGTGACTTCCCCACAGCCTTATAAAATGGCAGAAGACCCTCCCCTACAGCTTCCACAGTTTATATACCCTTACCTGCTTCTTTTCCTCCAAATAGGACCAACTGGTTGATTAAGGGGCCTGACTGACTTGCTCTGTGCATATTCCCTTGCAGAGCATAACAGTCAACAAGCTTGGCAGTGATGATCCTAGGCAAGAAGATGCCACACGCCTTGGGAAGATGGAATCTGTCCATGGTCTGTCAGAGGCCAGTTCTGTGTAGCAATGAAACAGCACCCATATTTTCAAGTTTGTGAACACTTGCTCCCAGACTTGTGGCATTGTTTTTAAATATTGTGGAATCTTTACAAAATGAAGTCTTGGTAGAGGACATGGGTCATTGGGAACAGGCTTTGAGTTCTTACAGAGAATATAAATTCCTATTTGTTCTCTGATTCCTACTGACAGGTGTAGTGTGAACAAATAGACTCAGCTATACTTACCATGTCTTCCCTACCATGATAGAATGCATCTCCTGAAAATGTAAGGCCTTCCTTTGTTATAACACTTCTTCCAAGGTGTTTTTTTAAATTCATTTTTATTGTATTTTTGTGTATTTCATATAGAATACCTCAAATAAACAATCACTTGTATGCCCCCATCCCCACCAACGCCTTCCCTTAGGCCCCACACTAGAACCCACATACTCTATCATCCATGTTAAGGCCCATTGTGTCAAGTAGTGTTCCCAGATGTTCCCAAATGCAAGTCCATCCACTGAGGTCTAGTCAGCCTAACTAGAGACCCTTGTTTTAGGAAGATCAGCTCTTCCTCACTTAGAACTAATCAGTTGCCAATATTTCTTTAGCTAAGACTGAGGTCTGCTATTCATTTCCCAAGTTCTATTCTTGGGTTTTTGTCTGCCTGAGTTTGCATGGGACTTATGTATGCTGACACTATTGCCATAGAATCACATGTGTAGGGTACCAGGAGCTTGTAGGACTCTGTTTCCATATAGTCATACACTTCCTCCCCGGCTCTTACAATCTTTCTACCCCTCTTCCACAATGGTCCCTGAACCCTGGGTGGGTGAAGTTTACTATAGGAGTCTTGTCCAAGGACCAGCATTCTGTAGACTCTTAATCTCTATGTTTTGGCCATTTGTGACCTTTTCTGTTCTTAGGCCTCTGCTGCATAAGGGGGCTTCATTAATGAGAACTGAGATTTTCATTAGTGTCATCTTCTTTACCTCTGTTTTCTTAGGTGTAAAAGTTGCATTGTAGATGTGTCACTCAGGCCTAGGAAATTCATAGATAATGTGTGTGGAAGATGAGTTTTGGTACTTGGTAATAGTCTCCAACTGGTGCAAATAAGCACCTTTGATAAGTGATGACTGGGATATTTATCTATAAATATAAGGATATATATTTTGTACATAGTAAGAAATTACATTAGTCTAGGGATGTGGTAGTCTTGGGGTTTTTTTCTAAGACCTATGACCACTCCAATCATGAGTATTTGGTTATGTTTACAGTATCAAAATTGATTTTACTCCCATTGAGTGGGCTTTTAGACCAAATATGTAACTGTTTATTGCCCCCAAGATAAAAGTGCCACTATTGTTCCAAAGTTGTATGCTGTGCTGGCCATTGAGGCCACTGATGTGGTTATTTGGTCTTGAAGCTCATGTTGCACCATCAATTAATGTTTTCCCTTGGCACCTTCATAGTGCTCTCCAAAGCTATAAGAGCTGGCCTGTAGAGAACACGGTTTCAGGTCAGTTCCAGCTCTACTGCTCCAAATCCTGTGTTTGAAGTATGTTCTGTCTTTAGTAGTAGGGTGTTGTCTTCAAGTTCTGGGAGGATACCAAGGACTACAACAATGCCCTATGTAATGTTGGGAGTCTCTTGTACTACCTTGGCCAACAACTCAAAGGAATGTTTCTCCTGTTTTGCACTGGTTTTTGTTATGTAGTATTTAGCTATACACATGGGGTTATGTAGAGATACTGTATGTGTAATTTGTTATTAGGTTTTTGGACTAATATACCCTCTGTTTTTTTTTTTTAAATAACTAGGCATTATTTATCTGTCCCCTCTCTCTCCCTGTCTAACCCTTCTGCCATGATTTCTCCATTTTAATTGTCCCCATTTTTCCATTTCTTCTTGGATAATACCAGTCTCCTATGGGTTCACCTCTCTTGAACTCCTTCTTTCCCTTTATCCCCAAAGTTCTCCCCCCTCCATAATTTTCCTTTTACTGCTTCCTTATTTTAGATCAGTAATTCATTGTAATATGTTGATGTTCATGAAAATCTGAAATGGAGATTTTTCTGAAAAATTCCAGAATTTCAACATCAATTCTGACATTCCTTTGATTCTTTGATTCTTATGAGTCCATAGTTGCCCGATCTGTTTTTTCCTATGTCTGATTATTTTCTTTGTGCACTGGTTTGGGAATCAAATCAACTCTACTTACTTGTTTCCATGGATAGTGATTGTTATGGTTAGTTTTGGGATGCTATAATAAAACACAATGATTAAGACAACTTATAGAAGGAAGAAATTGTTTAGTGTATGTTTCTAGAGATGGAATTCATGATGATGGAAGGCATGGAGGCAGGAAATCAGAATGCTTAGCGCTCACGTCTTCAAGCACATGCATGGAGCACAGAGAAGGTAAGTGGAAGTAGGGCCAGACTATGCACTCCTAATGTTCACCCTAGTGACACACTTCCTTTAGCAAGGCCACAGTTCCTAAACCTCTGCAAACAGTACTACCAACTAGGGACCAAGTGTTCAAATATATAAGCCTATGAGGGACATTTCTCATTCAAATCACCACATCCTACTCCCTTGTTCCCATAGGCTTATGGCCATATCATAACACAAAATTCATTTAGTCCAACTTTAAAATTCCCCAGTCTTTTATCAGTGTCAATGCTATTCAAAAGTCCAACACCTAAATTTCTTCTGAGACCCCAGATAATCTTCTAATTTTACTGCCCCCCCATAAAATCAAAAGACAAATTACAAAACCAGTTGACATGCCAAAGTGAATGGGACAAGTTCCATGGGGTCCCACCTCAAAATAAAATACTGCAGGAAATCAACAGATACTGAGGTAGGAAGAATCAATATTCTCCAGGTAATTCCAAGTAGGCAGCTCTAAACAAGTTCACCAGTAAATGGACTCAGTGTCCCCCCCACAAACATGTGTGTGTATATATATGTGTGTGTATATTTACAAATACATGAATGTATGTATGTATTTATAACAAAGGAACAAGACAAAAAAATTGTGAGGGAGTTGGAGGGTCATAGGAAGTTTTGGATGGTGACTGGGAGGAATAGAAATAATGCAAATATAATTCTCATGAGTGAAATTTTCAGAAAGAATATCTAATTACATACTTCTAAGATACAATGGCATACAATATATTTTACCATTCCAAAGGATAATAATGGAGGTACAGTGAGGAAATATGGGACCAAAACAAGACTGGAACCCAATAAGGCATATAGCAAATCCTGTAGCCCCATGTTGGATACCTAGCACTTTAGTTCCCAAGGGATTATATGGCTCTGCCTCTCCAAGTTTGCTGCCTGCAATATATATGCAGGACTGGTTATACTCCATCTTTGAAGGTCCTTTTTGGCAGATGTCTCACAGCTCTGGCATCCCCAACATCTAAGTCACTCCACCACAACCCAGGCTTTGTTTTCATGATTTCATGCAATGGCCTCTCAGGCTCTTCTCTTCAGGACCCCCCTGCTACATGCTGCCTGGTCTCAGTGGCTTTCTGACACACTGGAGGAAGAACTGAAGACCTCCCCAGTCTCCCATCATTCAGGCTTCCAAAGCCAGCACCATGCAGATGACACTAACAAGTTATGCTGACAGTGTGGGATAGACTTTGTCTCCATTCCATTATCTTAGTAACAGCTTTTTTACATTAAAGCATTTGCTTTTTAAGAACAGAAGATACTTTAAGCTCTTTTTCATAGGTCAAAAACTTAATTGGGTGGGGTTTGACCTGAGAGAACTCTTCATTGTTCTAGTGCAGAGAAGCAGGCTTCTCCATGATGGTACTAATCTCCTTATTAATTATAGCCTCTATTTTTACACATACTTTGGCTGCAACATTAAGTTTTCAATTGCCCTTTTCCTTTCCAAACTGTAACATTTATATTTCTGTACCACTTGCTATTTTCATTGTAGACCTGCATAAGCATTACCATTAATAAACCACTCCACAGATTCAAGGTTAGGCTATCTTGAATTTTAATGAAACTGCAATTATTCCATTACTTTTTAAATTTATCCTCAGGCAAGTTTTAAGACAGAACCAGAAGGCAGACTCTGCCAAAAATAGCAAATGAATAGCCTCTTAACCAGTTGCTAATATTATTCTCCTCTGAAATCTCATGTGCCATGTCTTAACTCTCTGCATTACTCTCAGTACTACTGTCTTCTAGGCTCCTACTAGAATGTCCTGATAAGTTCTGCTTAGGGCATTCAATCACTTTCCTTGTCCAAAGTTCCAAAGTCTTCCACAGTCCACCAAACTGCAAGAGTCGTGCTCTTCTTAGCAACACCCAAATCTCTGGTACCAACTTTTTTTATTAGTTACTTTTCTGTTACTGTGATAAATCATCATTAGCAAGGAAGCTTATAAATGGAAAAGTTTGTTTGGTTTACAATTCCAGAGGGGGAGTCCATAATGGTGGGGAAAGCATGGCAGCATAAGGCAGCTGGAGCATAAAGCCCACAGCTTCAAGCAAACACAGGAAGCAGAGAGAGGGAACTGGAAGTGAGACCAGACTATGAACTCTCAAAGTCCACCCACAGTGACATATTTCCTCTACTAAGATTGACACTACTAAATGTCTAAAACAGCACTACCAAATAGGGACCAAGTGTTCAAATATATGAACTTTTGGAGGAAATTTCTCACTCAAACCATCAGAGCATCCAATGTCCCCTGTCTGTGTCTGCAGTCACCTAATATAATATCTTGACTCAAAGGTCTTTCATGTACTTCTAATCATAGAGTGAATTTTTTAATGCAGATATGTTGTTCCCATTCCCATTGAAGGACTGCAATGATGTTCTGTTTCTTTAATAAATGTCACTGTAGTCATGTCAAGTTGCCTTCTAAATATTTATATTTATACCTATAACCTCGGCTACTCTCAGCCATTGTCAACATTTGTCTTTTTTTCTAAAACTATTTTTATTGATTGATTCATGGTGAATTCTTTGAGATTAATAAAATTTATTTTGATCATATTCAGACATCCCCATCTTCTCTCAGATACACCTACATCTCCCTCACAATGTATCTTTTCACAACTTCATATCTTGTGTTTTTAAATTCATTTTATTGAATTTTTATGAATTTTATGCTATATGGTTAAATCATATTTATATCCTCTCCCATATGTGCACCCCCCCATAACTAAACCCCCACCAAATTTCTGTACTCTAATATAGTCTAAGAGTCTTACCCTTAAACAAGACTGAACTTTCCCTTCTTTGAGGTCACTGGTTTCCAATAATTCTTCAGGTAGGGTAGGAATTTCTTATCCACTTCTCCACGTCTATGCTGGAATTTTGTTTGGTTTGAGCTTATGTGGGACTTGTGCATGGTGTCACCATTGCAAGTTCCTATGAGTAAATTCCCAGCAGTCTGGAAAACTCTTGTTTTCTTGTGGTCATCCACCACCTCTTGTAATTTTTCTGCCCACTCTTCTCCAATGACCTTTTATCCTTGGGAGGCAGAAGTTAAGAGGGTTCTGACAGCTTATCCCTGAATAGGACACCTATATCAAAGAAGCTTCTTTTTTCAGTGGACAACAGTAAATGCAGAGGCTCATAATCAAATTGTTGAGAACAAGAAACTGAGTACTCCGCCTTAAATTAAACATCTTTATGAAACCCTCCCCTACATCTCAGAAGAGGAGATGAAAAGAATATAAGAGCTGAAGGATGGGGAGGAGTGCTGTGAAATGCTCTCTTCTGGACATGACAATATTTCTACAATCAAGAATCCATAGCAGCAATGGTCACCTGCACAAGATTTACTTAAGGTCAAACCAGTCAAGTTTTGTCATAAATGAAGAAGGTGCTCTCTCCAGCTTGAGGAGTTCTTAACAGTTGATAGCAGTTGGGGAAGGAAGAATCATTTTTGTATGATATTCACAGTGGTAGGTTTTCCATGCTCTGGTGGATGGTCCTGCACCCATGCACATATAAGCCACACTAATTGGATTTAGTGGGTTTTCAAAAAATAAAAAGAAGATATGAAGTTGGGAGGGGGATTGTATGCATGTTTGAAATTATCAAGAATTAAGCAAACATAATTAAAATAGGAAGAGACACTGCAGCTTCCTCTCTGTATTCATTTTGTGCCTCTGTAGCAGGAAGTCTGGAAACACACTCTCTTTCATGTGCAGCTTTCCTTTCCTCTAGTTCAGTAGTCACTGTGGCTTTGTCCAGTATCTTCTCCCTTTTCTTTATCTCATTGGTGGCACACATAATGGGCTTTGGGTAGATTTTGGAAGTGGGTGAGAGAAATATTGCTGATCATAATTGTGTGGGTTTGAATGAGAATGTTCCCCAAGGCTCCAAGTATCTGGACATCCTGTCCCCAGTGGGTGGCGCCATTTTGAGAAGTCTTAGAAGGTGTGGCCTTCCTGAAGGAAACAAGTCACTGGGGACTGACTTTGAGAGTTCTTAAGCCTTGCCAGATCCTCAGTCACTCTCTGCTTCCTGTGGCTGCTTGAAGATGTGAGCCTCTGCTTTCTGCTCCTACTCCACCCACATCCTGTCACCATGCCTCCACACTATGATGGACTCTAAACCCTCTGGAACCTGGAACTCTAAGCTCAAATAAACTTGTCTTTTATTAGCTGTTTTCATCAATATTTTTATGATAGCAACAGAAAAGTAACTAATACAGAAGTTGGTGCCAGAGAATGGGTTGTTAGCTATGAAGAACCTGACTGTGTGGGATTTTCAAGGCATTTGGAAGACTTTGGAAATTTGAACTATGAAAGTGTTTAAATGCTATAAGCAGAGCTTAACAGGCCATTCTAGTAGGAGCCTATAAGAAAGTAGTGCTGAGAGCAATGTAGTTCCAGAGGGAAATAAGGAGTTAAGCAGAAACTGGAGTATTTTAGTCATGAGTCTGGCTGGAGTTTGGCCACAGCCTAAGAGCTTGAATGAGGCTAAATTGAAAAGTAACAGGCTAATTTCTTTGGTGAAGGAAATTTCAAGAAAGCCTAATGTAGAAATGGTAGTATGACTATTAATGGTGAATCTTATGCAGATGTGCAGTGAAAAAGAGCAAATGGGGCAGAAAGAAATACAGAATGTACAGTTTGGATTGAAAAAGAGCACTAAGAAGATTAATGTTGGTGTTAAAGTATGTGTTGAAAGAGAGGATCCCTTCGATAAGAAGATTAAAGCAATTAATGAGAGCCTTAGGAATTTTCACTTAAACCACAGGAAAGAGTACCTTCAGGGCAAGACCAGACCCAGCTAATCTTCCAACTCATGAAAAGAAAATGCCAGAATGTTTTCTATTCCTAGAAAACCACAGCATAGAAAAACTGCTGATAATGTGGATGAAGCAGACCAGAGTCCACACTAGGCCAGCATCCTAACTTGTCAGTGTAGTTCACATGGTGCTGACTTTAGAGGTATGAAAAACACAAGAGTGAAGTGGTCATCAGTTATCCCTCCAAGGTTTCAGAGAGCCACCTAGGCCGGGCAGTGTGCACCAGGGGAGTCCCTGCATAAAGAAGGCCCTGACAGGACAAGACACACAGATAGGCCATTGTACAAAGCTGTGAAGGTGAAGCCTGGTTGTCAGTAAAGTCCCCAAACAGAGCCCCGAGACATCTGCCAAGGAAAGCTGCATACAAGGAGCAGTAGCAGCCCAAGAGAAAGATGTAAGTTGAACACAGGCAAAGCTGGAGAAGCTGAGACATCTAAGCCCTTTGAACGTAAAGTCCCAGAAGTCAGACATGGAACTACTGGATTTAGTGTTTTTCCTGCTGGATTTCAGTCTTGTTTTGGTCTAAGTTTTCCTCAGTATGATCCCATTCTTCCCTTTTGGAATGGGAATGTGTAATCAGTTCCATTATATGTTGGAAGTATGTAATTTGTCTTTTATTTTTACAGGGGCATACAGTTGAGAGATTTCCTTGAGTCTCAGAAGATACTTTTGACTTTGGATCTTTGAACAGTTTGAGACAGATAAAGACTAATGGGACTTTTGAAGGTGGATTACATCCTTTTTCGTTTAAATGCTCATAAGCCTATGGGGGCCAGGGAGTGGAATGTGCTGGTTTGAATGAGAATATCCCCCCTTAGCTCCAGGTATTTGGACATTTTGTCTTCAGCTAGTGTTGCTGTTTTGGGAGGTTTTAAAAGGTATGGCCTTGCTGGAGGAAGCAAGTCACTGGGGGCAGGCTTTGAGAGTTCTTAAACCTTGCTAGATCCTCAGTAACCCTCTGTTTCTTGTGCCTGCTGTAAGATGTGAGCTGCTGCTTTCTGCTCCTGCTTGAGTCACATCCTGTCACCATGCCTCCCCATCATGACAGACTCTGATTCTTCTGGAATCATAAGCTCAAATAAACTCTTCCTTTTATAAGTTCCTTTGGTCAAGGTGTTTTTATTAAAGCAACAGAAAAGTAACTAAATCAATAATCATAGCCCACCGTTTGATTAAGTCTGCTACTTATTTCTTGTCTGACAAGAGTACACACTGTGATTGAGTGATTGAGCACAAAGAAAAAAAAAAACCTACAAAGAAGTTATAGCATTTCTAGTTTACTAATAGTCATTAATACACTTAGGAAACAATTCATTAGCATTGGATGATTTTAGCTGATTTAATTTTGTGAATGCCCAAAGTTTTATGATTTTAGAAAGAGAATTCTCATTTATTGGTACCAAGGTAAAGCATTTATAAGTCAAGCCAAAAGGAAACCTGTGGAATATGTCCAGACACGTCCATTTCAGCTCCTTTCTCTCACCTGAGATTCATTTGGTGGGCTTCTGGGTCACAGCCTTTGAAGACAAGCCCTGCCAGCACTGACTAATGAACAGCTTTTTGCATTGGGAGGCCGAGGAAAGTGTCCCTTATTCAGCCTTGCTTTTCCTAATTAAAAGTGGTTAATAACTCTTTTATTGGAACTAGATTAAATTCTTATTTGGGAAAGTTAATTTAAAGTATGACCTGTCAGCTATGTGGCACTTCTATCCCAGTCTCATCTTTACACAAATTGAAGGAGAGCAAATTGGGTTTTAATACTCTCCAAAAGGACAGAAGGAACAGGAGAATTACAAAGTATGGAATGAAACAAAGTAGTTTGCTTGATTTGCAGAGAAATCACACAGGATGAACTCAATGCCACATCCTGCTGCATTTCTGTAACTC
The DNA here is from genome assembly GCF_000622305.1 of Nannospalax galili. Lineage (NCBI taxonomy): Eukaryota > Metazoa > Chordata > Mammalia > Rodentia > Spalacidae > Nannospalax > Nannospalax galili. Next base: position 4,610,535 of record NW_008356676.1, read on the forward strand.
TACTGATCTAAAGATGTTGCTTTGGAGCCCTTAGGCCAATAACATTCTTTCTAACCTGCTGAACAAGCACTGCTTCCTGCACACCTGCTTTTAGTAGCACCCATCTGGCTTTAATCCTTCCCTCCAGACTTACTAAGGGGAAGCTCAATACACATAGGATCTGGCCCTGAATCAAAATTCCGGTACTTCCAGAATAACTTTTAGCTCCTCTTCTAAGAAACTCAGACTGCCAGTGGATGGCTAGGTTCATAATACCCTGAGGTTCCATGTAGCCCTTATAAAAGTACCGTATAAGGCAGCATTGCTGAGGGAGAAGGCAAGGAGGGGTTGGTGAGAACCAAAGTCAGGCCAGGAGGGGAGGCAGAGAAACTATACAGGGTGCCTATGCCCTTAGAAACTTTGAGAACATTCAGAATAAATAAGTGTTCTCAATTTTGTCTGCACAAAATCCCTATGAGGAATGCCACCACACCATACCTCTTTCCAAAGAGATAAGAAAGTAATGTAAAGGAGATGAAAAATTTGCTCGAGTCAATGTATCCTGGATGAATGAAAGAAGAGAACAGTCCTGAAAACTTCTTTTTTATGCTTTTGGAAATTTACATTATTCTTTCTGTGAATCAGATGCCAAATCATCTTAAAACAGAGAGCTCATCATTTCATATTGTTCACAGAACTTATTGTTTTTAAATTCTTAAAATTTTATTTTGTGTCATTTAGTGTAAAATGGTATGTGTGTGTGTATGTGTGTGTGTGTGTGTGTGTGTGTGTGTGTGTGTGTGTGTGTGTGGTGTTTGCGGGACCCAGGAAAATGTGTACAAATGTTTTGGAGGCCAGAGGTTGACTTAGTATGTTTTCCTCTAGAGCTCTCCACTGTGTTTTGCTTTATGACAGTGTCTCTCACTGAACCTAGAGCTCACTGATTGCCCAGACTGGCTGGCCAAGGAGCTCAAGGGATCTTCTCTGTATTCACCTTGCTTCCCAACACAAGGTACACACTAATACAGGTATATCTGCACACATACAAGGTACAGGTACACACTGCCCTGCCTAAATTTTTATGTCAGTGCTGAGGCTCTTAAACTCAATCTCATGCTTGCAAATAGGCCCTTAACTGGCTGACCCTTGGCCCCAGTCCTTTTTCATGGAAATGTAATGAACTGATCTTATATGCTTATGAACGTACCCTCTGGAAAGTGAGTACTGTTTTTCATTAAAGATATGAATATAAAAAGAGTATGATTTCATCCATAAATATTTTCCATTCCCAAAACCATTCTGTATTTCTATTGTCATATCTCTGTCAAACATACTTTCTGAGAAGTCCCATTCCTTTTCTTTGTTAGTATACATACGTTACTGTGTTTTTCCTGAAAAGTCTACTACTCTTGTTCTTTTGCCAAAAAGCTCTTTTTACTTCCCTGATATTTAAAAAAATATTTTATTTATTATTTTTAAAATTTTGGTGTAGATGAGTGCATTGTCTACATGTATGTAAGTGTACCTGTGTCATGCAGTGCCTGTGGAGGTGAGAAGGGGTGGTGGGTCCCCTAGAGCTGGAGTTACAGATGTTGTTAGCCACCATGTGAGTGATGGATATTGAACCAGGGTCCTCTGCAAGAGCAGTCAGTCCTCTACTGTATCATCCTGCCAGTCTCTACTTCCCTGATATTTTAAACTTTTTCTTTCCAACTGTTTTATGAATGTTCTTAATTTTATTGGAAAATTTCACCAACACATTTTCATGTAATTTGCCAATCTTTAAATATAGATTACTTAGGTAATTATACTACTCAATATACTGGATTATTTATTATCTTTACATTGGACAAACTGTTTTGTGTCATTTCTACATTTACTGACTGTAAAAACTCATATTGTTTGTTGAGCTCACACTTTTATATATCCCCTCAGGAGCACTGGTCATATGTGCATACTGATACTTGAATATTATAATTTATTTAATGATAAAACTGTTTCCTGACTTATATGTTTCTTTGCCAGGAGTTTACTCTCAATATAGCCAAGCATGTTAGCATGCCTAATTAACTAAACATGGAACAAATGCTGCCAGTAAAACTTAAATGTGCTTATCTGGTAAGTTCTCCTGGTAAGTTTTTTAAATATCTAAATATGTCCACTAATGTTTTATTAAAATATTTTTCAGATAGATATAAACTATCTGAAAAATTAGTTGTTTGTGGTAATTCTCTCCATTCTTTAGTAGTGTTCTTTGTTGTATTTACACAATTCTAGAATTTATATTGTTTCTAATTTATAATTGTGAGTTAATATTTGTTCTTTTCATAACTGCTCATAGTTATGAGATATGATGGTGGTAATTTGTTAACTTTTCTCTCCTCGACACACATTTTGTTGATCATTGACTGGAAATGTGTCTGGCCATTACCAACATATCAGTAGATTCCCTTGACAGGGTCTGCATTCTAGATTTGGGTCATTGTCAGTTTAATGCCACTTTGGAGAAATGATTTGAGAGGGCAATGTGAGTATTTTATCCTTAGTGATATTAAAACTTCCATAATCAATCATTCCCCCAACTCCTTTGTTTACTGTCCTTTAGCACTTATTTCTATGAAACCATAAATACCAGAGTAACTTAATTTCTCTTTGCTGAAATCTTAGTGAACAAATGGGAGCTTATAAGGAGTAACTGAAATATCTTAATTTTACCAAGCCACATTCACTGGCTAGCATGCTTCACTTGGCACTTAGGGATGCCCCATATTTTAGAATGAAAGATTCAAATTTGTCTTATAGAACAGCTTATTGACAATATTATGCACAATATTAAATAAGTAATACCTACTTAGATTTTGTGTTTCAATGTTTGACATATGAAATCAATATATCTCATTGTTGATATTTCTCATCATTGCAACTCCTGTTAAGTAAGTACTTCCTATAACACAATACTAGGAAAGCGATAATCAAACAGAAAAAGAGCAACGGGCCTAAATAGATACTTCAAAAGGAGACATGCAAAAAGCCAACAAATAGATGAAAAACTGTTCATCATCACTAGTCAGAAAAATTCCAGTGAAAACCACAATGAGACATCTCCTCATGTCTTGAAGAGTGACTCTTATCAAGGAGAGGACAGCTGACCTCAGTCGGTACACACTGCTGAACAGAATGAACACTGATACAACTGTTTATGAAAACACTATAGTTATTCATTTCCGGGTATACATCTAAAGTAGTTTGAATCACTTTCCCGAAGAGATCTGTACTCTCATGTTCATTGAATCATGATTTACAATGTCGAAGAATTTATAAACAAATAATGCTTTTGAATGTATAAAGAGAATGTAAAGAGAATGTAGCATACACACAAACACACATATATATGTGCTATATCATAAAATATTATTTGCTCTTAGTAAGAATTGGAGTGTTTATTGTCATTTAAAATAATCTAGATGAATCTGAAAATAGTTATGCCAAGTGAAACAAACTAAGCATAGAAAACACAATAGTGCATGGTCTCACTAAGTCATATCTTGAAACACTGAACTAATGAAAGTAAATGGGGGATCATGGTTACCAGAGATTGCAATCCAGAGACCTTGGAGAAAGAAATTTGCATCAAAGTCAAGTGTAAGCTGTACATGAGAAACAAACTTTCATGATTTCTAGATTTACTGCATGATGTGATGCTTTGGAACTTTAAACTGCTAAATGAATTGATTTAAGATATCTTTTATTACAAAAAGTAAGAATGTTGGATGACAGATTTGTTCCCTATCCTGAGTTAGTCACTCTGCATTTTAAACATACACCAAAAACATTATGTTCCATAACCCTGTACTATTTTTATTAACTAAATAAAAAAAATCAATTCCTGCTAAACAATTTCTTTTGAAGCCTTGCATGTGGAAAGTAAATGAAGTCATCCTGAGGAAACTTAGTCATCAGGGTCACAGAGAAGCCTCCAGAGAAATATCAATAATAATATTCATAATAGCAACATCCTTTTTGTAATGGAATGAAAATCTCTATTTCTCTGCCCATTTTCCATATAATGTGTCAGTATTCAGCAGGTATGTAGTTATAGTCACAGCAAATATAGTCACAGCAGTGTGAGAATAGTTCGTAAAAATGAACACTGGTTATATATTAGGATGGATATTCTTCTGTGGATCAGTCAGACCCTGGATCTTCTCTAAACCGAGTTGAAGAGGCCAAGTAACTCATAACCACAATTCACCTTTTGCTCACGTTTAGGTAATAAATTATTATGGAAAACGATATTAGCACAGAGCAGCAGGGCAAAGCTGACAACTGATAAATCTTCAGCTGTGTAACACTGTGTCTCTCCCCTGAAATGAGTCTATTCAGCCTCGCACACGCCATAAGTGGCAGTTGGACCTTGACCTTGCTTTTCAGTGGGCTGTGATGGATTTGCACTGCTCCATCAAACTCTCGCGCAGGTTCCTCCATAACTGACAGAACATGCTTCACTGCTACTGATCTAGGTTAGGGGTGAAGTCTATGGCCCTGGAGCACGGCCAAAGTAAATGGTCCACTCAGGACCTGCAGTGGGCCTCATTATCACTCTGTTCTGATAAACTGAGCTGCCAAGTGGTGGAAGCATTTGTGGCAACTGAAATGCTACCGAGGCTCTTTGATTTACTCTTTTTTAATGGTATTTGAGATTTTTGAGTAACTCGACAGATTCTTTTCTTGCTGTGACCTCATTTTTTTTCCCACCCAGGGCTGTCTTTTTCTTTATGGTGTACCTGTGAATCACACAAACCTTTTTCAATTTGATACAGGCTGATTCAATGGGATCAGGGAAACTTCCATCTACTATAGAATTGTGCTAGTCCCAGAGGCAGAGTCTACCTCAGAGCTTGACTCTTGATTGACATGGCTTCCTTTTGGGATTTGTGTAAGACTGTCAGAGTTGAACAGTTTTGCTTAAGTAAATAAGTCTTACTTTGGGACAGTAATGGGATCTAGACTGTTGCTGTTTCTGGAAATCAGGTGGGAGCAAAATGATGTCTGTGAGGCACAAAAGAAGAAATAGGTAAGTTCATTAGCATTTGCAAATTCTAAGTAGAGATAAGTCACAGTTCAACAGAGCTTTTTAAAATCAGAATCCTCTTACCTACAAGAAATTATTATGCATGAACTTGCATTTTCTCAGGACAAAACCAAGTAAATGGAAAAAACACAAGTGAGCTGGCCAGGCCATTCACATGAATAATCATGGAAGCTCTATTTGACATTCCAGCGCAACTCAGCTCCTTGTTTGAGATATACCTCCTAAATTTGCCAAAGCAAATTTCAACATAAACCAAACTCAAAGGCTATCACTGCAATTTGTTTCATACTATACGGTCTTGGTTTTTGGATCTTCATTTTCCATAATTTTCTCTTTGGTCATTTTTGAGAATGTGTCTCCCTGTATCCCCAGATGGCCTGAAACAGGCTATGTACACCAGGGTGTTCTCAGTCTCACAGAGATCCATCTGCTTCTGCCTCTGAGGATTGAGGGTTGGGATTTAAAGAATGAACCACCACACCCACCCTTTTTGTAATTTTCTTTAATGAAGTATGACTTAATAAATCCAGATCACCTGTGACTTAGGATACATTTTTTAATGACATTAATATATGGTTTGTTTTACTTTTGATGATGAGTTTTTTCTTTAAATTTTTTATTATATCTAAAAACATGAAAACACTGTCTTATTCATTGTCTTGAAAATAAATAAAATTCTCTACCCTCAATTGTCTTACATTTTCTGGAGAGACAGAAAAATAAGCAAAAATCATTGTTTTGAGGTTTCCTGTTGCTGTTGTTAGATTTTAGATAGAGTCTCTCTAGGCACTCCAGCCTGGCTTCTAACTTCCTATATAGTCCAGACAGGTCTCAAACTCATGGACCTCCTTCTCTGCCTTGGAAAAGTAGAGATTACAAGCAAGGACCACCACACCCAAAACTAATTAATGTTTTAGGTGCACAACAGAGTCTAGAAAGTGAGGACAAATCTTTATTTTGTAGAAAACACAATATTTAAAATAAATTTTAAAATATGAGGAAGAACTTTTTCATGAGGGTAAAGCCAGATGTGCTGTAGTTTGGGGAGGTTTGCTCTGCATCTTCAATATTTTACTGAAATATTTAATAGTCAGTATTTACTGAAACAGCTTAGTATAATTAATAACTTCTTTCATTCCCTATGTCTACTATTGGAGTCACTGTTTACTCACTGTATTTTAAAGTTTATTCATCTGCTTTTAGGGATATGTTTTATCATTTTTCAGTATTGCTTGTTTGACTTTGGGATGTTTTTGATGATTGATCATTTTGTAATTTCACATTTTAATTTTTCAATATTTATATATAATAATGAAATATTTTCCCTGAAAATGTGAACATCTGTAGTTGAGAAGCTTAAATTGTCAGATTAGAAAGTTCTTACATGTGTTTGAGATGAGAAAAACTTGAAAGATTATCAATCATAATTATGGGAAATAATTATATGAATCAATCAGGAAAATATAAATCTTGTAGATAATATTTATAAAAATAATTAATTTATTCAAGATATTTTGCTTGTGAGCATACAGAAAATGATTTAAAAGACAAAGTACACATTTTTAAAAAACATTAAATAAAACTACATTATATTTTACAGTATTAATTTTTTCTGTGTATAAATTTAACAATAAATATCATGAAAACTATTATATTTGATTAATACTTCCTTCATGACAAATATTCCTTACCTGGTCTTGACCCTCAATTTTTTTTTTTTTTTTTTTTTTTTTTTTTTTTTTTTTTTTAAAAAAAAACTGATCGGATCTCCCTAGTCCCAGCCTGACTGGAAGTTACACCTGGATTAGGCTAGCCTCGATTCTCACAGAGACCCACCTGCCTCTGCCTTCCAAGGACTGGGATTAAAGGAGTTCCACCGTGTCCAGCAGATCCATACTTCTGAAAGCAAACATCTTCAAGTTAACACCTCTTCTAAATTTCTACAGCTTTAGTTGTGGAAAATTTAGTACTGTCTCAAGATAATAGGCTTAACTGGTTGTGATCATCTCTTGTTTATTGTTGTTTTTTTCCCCCTTATTTTTTATCCCATGAGTATTTGAGTGTTGCGGGTTCTGTTTCCAAATATTTCTCTCATAATTTTGTGATGTTTCCATTTTCCCATCAGCTCAGATATTAAATACAACTCATTTCATGTCTAGGATCCTTTCTTATTTTTCCCTTTTTTCCCAGACTCATACTTTTAAAGCCAGAACATTCCAATTGGTATATAATTGCTTCCAAAACAAAAGAGATCACACTAGCTGGCACTTCCTACAGGATAACTGGCACTGTGCTGGGTAGAGGAACATGACGATGTTGTAGAACTGTTTTATCTGACCTGCTGTGGATGACTTCAATGTCCATTTTTCTTAGACTTATGCTTTCATTGTGTCAATCTCTACCTGAAATCATTTTCATCCTTGAATATACATTCCATATCTACAGTTGCAGGTTCAGTTTAGCTTTTATTTTGCTTTCTTCCTTGTATAATAATTTGTTTCTTTAAAATATCTATTTAATTACTTATTTATTGCCTGGATTTAATACACCCGTGTCATTCAGTGCCAACAGAGGCCAGAAGAGGGCATTAAGTCCTCTGGAACTGAAGTTACAGCTGGCTGTCAGCTGCCATGTCGGTGCTGAGAACCAAACCTGGGTCCTCCATAAGAGCAATCAATACTTTTAACCTGTAAGCCATCTCTCCAACTCCATAACCTAAGTTCTTAACCTTTACTGAGCTTGAGGGTCTCAAAAACCCAAATAATATCTCTATTGTACATCTGCTGCTGGTGGTACTTAGTTGGTAAAAAAGAAAAATTATAAAGTATAATTCACAGCAATATTATCTATTCTGCCTTATTAACATTTAACTTGTTCAATCCACTGTTTCACCTGTCTGACTACTAGCAGGACAAATCTTTGAAAGATAATCATGTTATACTTTTTCCAGAAAAAGTTAAGAGTTAGAAAAAGACAAAAAATCCTTCTTTGGCTGATGTTTGATAGTAATATCAGAGAGGTGATATTTTGTTTTCTTACATACATTAAGTTACCAAAAGGTTTGACAAGAACTGTAAAAATGTGCCATGTTCCCTTCAAGTCTAATGTTATATGTTACCAAAGTTTACCATTAAGAGTCTTTTCTTTCAAACAGAAAGCTCATGCTAAAATAATGAAAAGAATAATTAACATTGTAAACAAACTCAAATTTTACTATAGGCGTAATCATGAGTTGGAATTACTATGTTAATTTTAAATGAACTTTCTAACATTTAAGTATTGTGTTTAGAGAAGTGTCTCAGATACATATGGGTATTCAGATATTTCTTATAATGTTAGTGCTTCCTTTTTATTTGTAATTGCTAAAGAAAAAATATTCCCCATTTCTCAACAATAGCTTGATAGACAAGATGGTAATTGATTCTTACTAGGTTGTATGTAAGAACAAGAAAGAAGGGCAGGAGAAGCATCATAGTTCGACTAGTAAACTGATCTATAAGAAAGTGAGAAGGGCTTGCTATGTAAACTCCCTTTAACAGCAAGCTCTTAGCTATTCCTGGGTTATTTCCTGCATCCAGGTGTTACATTGGTTTAATCATTTGGCCTGCAGTAGCCTTCAACAATTTCTCCCAATTGTTTCTCTCTGCTGTCAGAATTTTAATCAGTAAGAATTTTCTCACCTGTGTCTTCCTGTTGCTTCCTCCATCTTCACCTCAAAAAGATGACGTCCACAATGAGGTTTAAAAAAAATGGCATTTTTAGACCTTAATCTGTATCTCATTTATACAGTCTTTCACTTAAAAAAGTAGGTTCTCTTATGAAATCCATTGGGGGAGGGTGAGCTATGGGAGAAGATACAGATTGGGGAGGGGGTCTAAATATGATTAAGATGTGTTGTGTGAAATGAGCAAAAATTCAATAAAAAAGTAAGTTCTCTAGTATCATAACTAGTAGCGCTCTTTTCCATGGCAATTTTAATTTCAGAAGCCCATAAGTATTCTGAATATTTATAACTACAAATAAAATACCTCTAGTGTTTGTCAGACCATTTTGTGAAATTGCTTGATCAATATATCCTTAATGACACTTCATGGTCAGCAACGTCATCATTAGGCACCAAATGCCTAACTAAAGCTTTTATAGACATAAAGAAAAATTGAAGTGAACATGGTTTCTGCTCTAGAAACTGAAAGTTAGTGGGATATCGGCTCAGAGGCTTGGTCCCCATCACTCTTTTCTTACACATTCTCACATGCATCTTGGCACCATCTCTACTCGCTTGCAACTGTGAAATCCCAGTTGTCACTCTCTTCATGAATTGATTAGATCTGGTACTTGGCAGTCAGTGCTTGAGTGTTTTAAAGTTCACTACCGCATATCTTGGTGTATTTTAATTATACCCTGCATGGATAAAGAACTACTTCATTTTTCTAAGAAACAATACATTGTCTGACCTTTTGCTGGAAAAGAAAGAATGTGGAATAGAAAAAAAAATTAAAGGGGAGAGCATGAATGCAGTCCCCACTATCACAAATTATGCAGCTGAGTTTCCCCCATTTGGTGAAATCACAGGAGTCAACACATCCCAAGTGCAATGGATGGGCCTCACCCTCTTCCTCAGAGAACCACCTTCCTGATGGTGTCTACCCTGCCAGATAAGTAAAAGAAAACCATATTTTATGGTTTAAAGAAAATATTTTCCAAGGAAGAAACCAACCAGGGAAATGTCCTCTAAGTATAACTCATACAGGTATGCAGTTCATTTTTTAAGGTCCCAAGTTCTATTAGTGTTCATAACAAATGAAAATGGTCTGAGGTCCCCTATGTTTATCTTTGAGTCAAATCACACAGAACACCACAGAGGTGACCCTGAGCTGGGCTGTGGGTGAAGAATCTGAGCTTCCTGTTCCCCTTTTCTTCCGCTGTAATGAAATCTGCAGGATAGCATTCCTCATGCCTATAAGATAACCTTGCTTCCTTCCTAAGACCTTGGAAAGCATTGAAGACTCTGCCCAAGGGAATTTGGTTAAAAGCAGAAAGAAAACCTTGCTTTGTTTTCTTTTGCTTTCTGCTTTTTTGAGATTCCTTTGGTCATGTTTTGTTCCATCCTGTTCATTTTCTGCCTCTGCCTTCTCTTTGATGCCGTCCTACAGCTGCAGGGATGCAGTACAATGGGCTAAGTGGCCCTAAAATCCCTGTGGTCAATTGTGCCATTTTATTAATTCAACTCAGAAGAAGGAGAAAATAGTTCTAATCTCATCCCTATATAGACTTGGTGGTGCTAGTCTGTTTCAAACATTTAATGGTTAGAAAAGAGCACATTTTATAAATGCCCAAGTGTCAAAGAGCTCAAATAAGAGCCATTGGTTTGGGGAGATTTTGAGAAAATAACAGTTTTTGTCCCAGTCTTTCACGAGCAGTCCTGATTTTGCAGTGTTATTAGTGGGAGCAGCATTCCAAGAAATAGACTGACAGTGTCACAGCTTGAGGGCTTTAAAGGAAGTTTTCCAAATTATCACATTTTAACAAATGATGATATTTGTTAAAATAGATGATTGATATTTGTTAAAACAGATGATTGATTTAATATAATTCAGTGTCTCTGAAGTGAGTGATCTAAAGAGAATATGAAGTCAAATTCAAGGTCATTTTTTATTTGTGTCATTGAAAATGTTCATGAAAGTTGAAACTATCAGAAAAGTGGTTTTCTTCTCATCTGCCAAATGCTGAATATATATATACTATATATAATACACATGCAATATAAATATATATATACACACACAAACATACATACATACACACAAAAATGAATAGGTAGAGAGAATTAAGATAGAAATTTATTTGTGTGTGTATACATACATATTATTTTTAACAAAATCCAGCTCATATTATATACAATCTCTTTTATATGTACGTATGTATGTGTGGTTTATACATGTGTGTGCACCTGTGTGTGCAGGAACTCAGACTTGCTGTGCACATGTGAAGGCCAGAAGTTGACTTGACATCTGCTATCCTCGTCTGTCACTTTCCACACTATTTTTGCAGACAGTGGTTCTAAATGAACTGAATTTCCCTGTTTTGCTGCACTGGCGGATCAGTTAGCACTCAGGATCTCCTTGTCTGTGTGCCCCAGTGCTAGGGTTACAGGCATTTGCTGCCTTGCCCAGTTTTTACACGAATGCTGAGGATCTGAATTCATGTCCCCATGCCTGTGTAGCAAGCCCTTACCCTAATGAGTCATCTTTCTGGCCCCATGATATTTTTTACATTTTTTTTACATTTTTCAATTTTAATTTTATGAATTTCATATATTTGATCATATTATCTATATCCCTCCCAATCTGCATTCCTCCTTATGACCATGACCTGTTTTCATGTATGCACACACTATATATATATATATATATACACACACATACACATTTTTATTTTTGGAGACAAGATCTCTCTATAGCTTCAGATGGCCTGGATCTCACTATGTAGACCAGGCTGGCTTGAACTCCTATATATATATAACATATATAACATATATATGTAACATACATATATATATATATATATATATATATATATATATATGGCCTATTAATCCAAATTTGTGTCCCAAGTTCCCTTGGGTGTGGGTCCATTCACTGGAGCCTGGTTAACCTACACAGCATCACAGCTTTAAATAAAACTGACTCTCCCACACCCAGGAGCTATTGTTTGCCAATAGTTCTCAGCTTGGGTTGGGGTTTTGACTTACTTGCCCACTTCTATGTTGGGATTTTTGTCTGGCTTGTGCTAACTTGGAACTTGTGCATGCTGTCTCCATTGCTATGAGTTCATATGAATAACTGCCCAACTGTCTAGAAAACTTTCCTTGTGGCCTTTACCACCTCTAGATATTACAGTCTTTCTGTTCCCCCTATGGAATGATCCTTGAACCTTGGAAGGCAGAGGCTTGATACCAGTGTCCTATTCAGGGATAGGCATGCTGTAGGCTCTTATTCTCTGTACCTTGGTCAGTTGTGAGTCTCTGTGTTAATCTCTATTTTCTGTATGAGGAAGCTTTCTCGGTGTGAGTTGAGAGCTGTGCTAATCTAAGGGTATGAGAATAAGTCATTAGGAGTTGGCTTCATACTATGTTCATTTAACAGAATAATAATAGTAGCCCCCCCCCAGTGGCTTGCATCTTGTTAAGCCACAGGTTCCCAGGTCTGATAGCACTTTCAGGTATGGGTTAATCCTGTAAAATAGGCCCTAAATCTAATCAGAAATTGGTTGCCTAGTCCCCTAACATGTGTGCCAATCAGTGGACAGATCTTATAGACCAATTGTTGTATATTTCACAGGATTCATAGCTGGACAAGGCTGATTGTTAGTTTACCCTTCCAGTAGCATGTATAGCACCTTCCAGCACTATGAAAGCTAGCCAGTGGAGATGAAGCTTTGAGGTTAGTACCAGTTCAGTTTCTACTTGATCGTTCTACAATTCATGTATGTAGTGTCTTCAACAATAGGATCTTACCAGTCAAATTACTGTGGGTAACCAAGAGCAAGCAGCCCTATTATATTTTAATTTGATTTTTTATGTTATTCATTCTTCATTGCAAATCTTCACAACAAAGAGATTTAGTAGCCTTGGTGCTCTGGCAGCATCTTCCTCTAGAACCTTCCCTGGTCCAGTATCTATGAAAGTTTCTTCCTTGGTGTTCTAGTTGCCTTTTATTGCTGTGATGAAAACACTGAACAAAACCAACTTGAGAAGGAAAGGGTTTATTTGGCTTACAGTTAATAGTCCATCATCAAGGGAAGCCAAGGCAGGAACTTGAGACAGGAACCTGGAGCACAGACCATAGTGGTTTGCTGAACACTGGCTTGTTCCTCTGATCTCAGCTCAGCCTGCTTTCTTTAAACAGCATAGGACAGCCTGCCCAGGAGTGAGATCACCCACAGTGGGCTGGGCCCACCCACATCATTCAACAATCAAGAAAATGCCCCACAGACATGGATACAGGCCAATCCAATGGAGAAAATTTCTCAACTGAGTTCCCTCCACCCAATATGTAAAGTTGGCAGCTGAAGCTATCCAACACACTTGGTCAGCTGGGAAAAGACTATAACCAGGATTTACTGATGCCAGCATGCCAAAGCACTATGATTTTCTTTGTGGAAAGGACGACCCTTTATCTCAAACCTTGATCCCATGATCTTGGCACTCAAGGGTTTGCCAAGCATTGGCTGTGCTCATCCCAATGGCAAAAAAGGTTGTGGGATGTTTACTCATGGTATTAGTTGGGAAAGGATCATGGGCCCAGCATTCTGAATTCCATGTCTACAAATACTGTTGTGCTGAGAGAGGAACAGGATAAGGTGTTTTAAAAACTATTTGACCTGAGCAAAGTAGGCTATGGGCCATGGGTGGCAAACCTGCTGTTTTCCTCTGCATAGCGATTGCCAAGAGTTTTTGGATTTATCTGGAATTCTTTTAATATTAAAATCCATTCAGGGTAATAGCTGCAAAAATTCTGGCAATTATATTATTAACTAGATATAATCTAATGGGAAGTAGTACCAGATTCTTGGGGATAGTTATCATTATTTTGAAATTTTAATTGATTATCATTAACCTCTCTCTATATAAAACTGAGAGAAATGGAACTGTCCTATTGTAAGGAACTAGTAGTGTTCAGGACAGAGACTATGTTGACAGATGATGGAGCCCATTCATTTATTCACTCTACAAGTATTTATTGAGTCTTTACAATGTACCAGGCTCTTTACCAGTCTCCAAGGATCAAAGATGCTTTTATTGCCTCCTAAATCTCCTTGAAAGTTGACGCAGCAGGTATGCCTTATAATATATTAAAGTCAGTTGCTAGTGAAAGTAAGGGTGTTAGCTATAAAGGAAGGATTAGGTGAAATCTAGAAATAGCATTGCTGTAGTCTGCAAAAATCTACTGACATGAAATTCTCATTTAAGTACATGAATTTTGGGAATCTGGGGCATATATAAATAAAGAGCTCACCTGATACATTTCAAAACCTGCCTTCTGAACTATTTAATTAACAACCTGTGAAAAATATACTCTTGAGACCTAAGTGGATAATAGATGTCACCTTTGTTCTATAAAAAAATGCTTTGCTACCAGTAAACCTATTTTAAAATGAGCAGTCAGCATTTGCAACAAGCTGTCTCACGGAAAGTTCTACCTACCCTGGTTTGACACGAATAATGAAGAAGGTCAACATTTACCCTCACTGCTATGATGGGAAACTTTATTTATCATTGGATTTAAGGTATAGTACTGTCTCCTGAGATGAAGATTGACAGGGCAGATGGTCTTTATTGTTCCTGCAGGTCCCTTTAGTAAATGACATACTAATTCTTTAGTACTTTCATCTATCTACCTTCCCCATGCAATTAAAATTTGGTGACACATTTTTATGGTCACTAAACGGGCATAAATTAGCATTAATTAGGTGTATTGTAAGGTAATTCCCTAATCAAGAAGGTACATGCAGACGGGGGGAGCACAAAGACTACTCATAAAGTTCTCAAAATCACCTCTAACACTTCCCATAGCACAGAGTTTATGTTTTGTCTTCAAAAGTGAGGTTTGCAGGGGAAGGAAAAAGATTGGATTTTATTACTAACCTGTTTTTAAATACTCGGCTCCTGAACCTAAGACACATTCATCTCTGGTAAAGAACACAGGGTCTTTGGATTAATTAATTCATCAGTGAATCAATAGGAGACATGCCTTCTAGGCTTACATTCCAGAGGTCAGTATCTCAGGATTCTTATCCTGAATCTAATGGCTTCAATAAGCCATTAGGTGAAAACCACAATGAGACAGTCACAAAGGCTTTTGCAATTAGATGGGAGGCTAGCTGCCATCCTTAGAAAACTCCCTCCTCCCAGTATCTCTGGGATCAGTTTAAATTGCTGCTCTCACATGGGTCTGAATTCTTTCTTTCTACATTCATGTGGTCTTATGAAAAAAAAAAAAATGGACTGACCTCTCAGATGCTCATCCATGCACTGATATCTGAAAAATGAGAAATAATACTAAATCAAAGCTTTATATTCCTGTATTTAGGCATCCCGTGTATGACTATGATTCCTTTCAAGTAAAGAAGAAGATACATAGAAGGTAAGATCCTGAGGGTTTCATTTCCTCCTGTGTTGTAGCACCCACCCTGTCACCCCTTGACTATGTTTTCAAAAGATGAAGCAGAAGTAACAGCCAGTGAGGCCACAATAGCTACTCATGCCACTCTTGAACCAAGCACCAAGTTCACTCATACATTCGATTACTTTTTGTTATCTGAGCTGTTTTGGGCCCCCTAGTTAGAACACTTAGGTCAAGGAAGAGAACAGGAGGTATGTGCTCCAACAGCTAATATTATAACTCCCTCTGACTGCCTTTTGTTAATGTGCCTGTGCCCATACTTCCTCTTTCTGCAGGAAGATTAATGCTGAATAACTCTTGAATAGCTTTTCTTCAAACTCTTCCCTTTCAAAGCCATGCAGACCGTGTAAATATAGAGTGTGGATTTGGAAATGGGACAAGCAAAAACGTGCGGTCAATGGAGATGCCTAAGTCTCCTGTGCCAAAACTCAGTCTAATTTTTTCCATGGATCATTTTCTCACTCCAGTGAGTAAGGGAGAGAGTAAGTACTTTTCCTTGCTGCAGCCTTCCTATGTTTGAATTATAAGGAAAATTTTCATTTCAAGCAGTGGATTTGAAATATTTAAGTGTGTCCTTCCTTAGGCACCCCTTCCTTTGTCAAGAAATGTTTTGAATGAATTAGTAGTCTTATGTAAATTCTGAATGCTGATGTCAAGGTATATCCCTCAAAGAGAAGTTCTTAAACATGCAAGACCTGTGTACTTTTAAATGTTTCATTCAGTTCATTTTTTAGTCATTTGGTTTGTGGGCACTCTTGTGGTTCTTTGAGACGATTCTCATCACTTCTAACCATCATGCCTTTTAAATTTTGTGCATGACTCCAATTCCTTACCTTGTCAACAAGGCACAGCAGCACAGATTTCTTCTGCCAAATATTTCATATTAAAATTCACAATATTTAATATTTTTAGGAGGGAAATTGGCACAACATCTCTATGGTACATCTGCTAGGTATGGTTGTCAGTTATTATACTAGGGTTTCTAACAAATGACACGTCAACATCTTGATTTTCAAAGCCCTTATGCAGAATGTCACTCACTTACTCTCTGCCTGTTCAAATGAGCTTTCTTCCAAGAGCTTCTTTAAGGTGTGTGAGCCTGGCTTTTCCTCAAAAGTTCTCCCTGTCCTTGTTTTATCTTGTGGAAAGTCTCCCTAGTCATGGGAATGTGAAAGGACAAAAATGACCAATTTTGAGTAGTGATGGATCATTTTTCACAGTAATAGTCAGAATGCAGTGCTGTGTTTGTTTTCACCTCTTTTCTCCTCCATCCCTTGTCACATGTATTTTTTCCTAATTGCTGTACAGATTTCAGTTAGTGGTTAGTTGTTGTGTTAATATTTTTGGCCCATTTCCACTGTTTATATTGAGAGCTAACTTTAAACTGAGCAATGTTTGACTTCGAAGTTAAAAATGAAGCACTATGTAATGAACGGAGACACATCACAGTTGTGCATCTGCCTTATATAGCAACAACGGTCCATCACAGTTGTGAAACAAACCAGGTAATCCATTGCCACAGTCATCTAAAGTCAATATTATAAAGCATGTTTGTGAAGGCTAGTGCAGCCAGATTGAAATTATGAAGCTCTGAAAAATACATACTAGTTTTGTAACACTATTTATGAACATGAAGGAAACAATTGCCTAAAACAGGAGGTCATACTACATTAAAAAGATTAGCTAACCCCATTTCCTCTTCCTAAGTTAATTGGTATTGAGTAACCTTTAGCATTCTTCATTTCAAACAATTAAAAATAATTTACATATAAACTATGAGAGTCTTAGAAAAGTAAATAATTTTGAAATTTGGGCTCTGTTGTCTCTCTCCTTGATTATTTCTTTTCAAAAAAATCAACTTAATGCTTATTATATTATCTGCTGTATGCTAGAAATACATAGCTTTTTTCTTATGTCTTTTTGGAAATATATATGTTTCAAAAAGTACAATAATAAACATTACTAAAAGTAATACTGAACATTGTTATTAATAGCTTTAAATATATGCTTCATATAGGTGAAGTAAATGTGTTTAGGCAAATTCTGGCATTAAAGTAAAATGTTATACTAGTAACACAGTGCTAACAATCCTTCTTGCAAATGTATCATCTCATCTTATTGTCCCTAAGAGATGCACATCTGGGCTTCTACATAGTCCTTATTAAATATACAATCTACTTAATTTAGTTTACTCACCAGGCAGTAAAGGTGTCAGGCTCATTATCTTTCATATTGCTGGAGCTCAGTAAATGCTGCATGATAAACAGGAAGAATTAACTGAAACAAGCCATTCTATAATTACAAAAATTACTAATTTAACCTTTTAAAATTAGTTTCTATTTCTGAATTATCTGAGTTTGGATAAGATCCAAATGTCAGATTCTTGTAATGAACTGTTCATTTGTAGATGCTAAGAAAACATTGAAAAAGAAGGCTTCAGCAAAGCTTTGTGAACCCAAGAGATTTAAATATAATCTAGAAAATACTTTTGATGTTTTGTCTAAATGAACCATATAAACCTTATCAGGTTTGACTTTCATTAATGTTTATTTCTTTTCCTTGGTCACAGACAGACAAGTACCCCCCAGGAAGTACCCAATATGCTTTGCTTATCTATTAGGACAAAACCTATTTGTTGACTGATATTTCTGAGAACACACAAGAGCAAGTGAGAGAGAAAGGAACAGAAGAAACTGGACAGTTTTTGCCAGACTTTGAAAGCTTAAAAATTTATGAAAGACTAATATCAGAAAGAAAAGATAGATGATAGATAGATAGATAGATAGATAGAAAGATTTAAAGATGATAGATAGTAATTGATGGATTGATAGAGAGCCAGATCCAGCCAGCCAGCCAGACAAATAAATATCATGGTTTATGGTATGGAAAAATATCTTTTCTAGTCTCAAAAACCTTCCCTATAAATTAATATAAAATTCTCTTAATTTAAATAGGAGAAGGTAAGTTAATTATAAAAATCAACAGAAGATTGACCCTGCCTTGAATTTTTAAAAATACACTAATTACAAGAAAAGGAAATTAGACTTTAGTGGTAAGATTTCAACTGCATGTGTTGGAAATTATAGAATCATCTCTGTTTTACAGTAATGGTCCAGGAACTGATACTTAGTTTGTCAGATGAAAATTCTGGTCTCACTTTTGGCAAGTGCTCTGTTGATTAAGTATTGACTTTTAAAATATCACTAAGTCCATCTCAGCTCTTTTCTAATGATGTCTTAAATGAATCCCAGTGGTGTCATCGGCATGTTTACAAGAATGTAGAGCAGTAACAATTGCTCAAGCATGAGAGCCCGAATGGGAATGATTTTTTTCTCTCTAGTTTTAGTGAGGAACAGTTTCCAGCCCATGCAGTCAGATTGGCATTCAGAAAAAGGGGTCAATGGACAGGTGGGGTTTTGTTACACAAGAGGTCCTTAGAACTTTGAAGGACTTTGCAAGGTACAGAGTTCTCCTCAGTCCCGTTTCTGTAACAATAAGATTTTTCTGTATTCTTCTTTACTCAAGAATCTTAAAGAACAGATCAAAGTAATTCCAGATAGAAGAACATCTTGACTTCTTTAAAAACATTTTTTTTTCCTATAAAATCAAGACAGAAAGCAGAAGGAGAAACACAAACCTAGTTTATGTAAGGCAAAATTTTCCAGGAGACTATACAAAATGGATTGAAGAAAGAAAACTAGTGGTTTCGGGGTGGGTAGTAAATTTCTTTTACTGAATTGCTCTTACTTTATCATGCTGATTATCTTAAATAAGAATATTCTGTTTTATAAAATGGGGCTAAGCCTTGAAGTAAGTGATTTCAGTAAAGCATCAGTCATTAATCAGCAAACGTTTTGCTGTCTCAGTTGTACTGTGCAATATTATACAATGGGGTCATGAGTAGAATTACAAAGGGGAAAGCAGCTGGAAATTTATTGCAGTCAATTCATAAAAATTATACGCCGAAACAAAAGACAGATTATTAGTAAAACTATGATAAATAAACGATGTACTAAAATGAAGATATGTAAGTACTATGAGGTTTATAATTGGGTCTTCTCACCTGAGTGATGGGTTGTATTTAGTTTTTCTAAGCAAATTATAGACGGTTTCAGATCAGAAGGGTCTGTAAGCACTGTATTTATAAATGGCTAATAGGAAACATTCCAGTTTGAAGGAACAGCATGTGTTAAAGCTTTATAAAAAGCAGTGTAACAAGCTTCAGAAATGGAGAAGCTCTGCTTAGCAAAGCTATTTATCTGCAAGGCTGAAGAGCAAAGAACCAGTGAAGTGAAATGAGGGGAACAGGTCACATACGGCCTTCAAATGATGGACAGTTGTTTAAGTACAGGTAGGTATGATCAAGATGTATTTCAATTTAAGAAACTCTTAAGCATTCATATTTGATAATTTTTATTTTACTGCGTTTCTGTAAGAACACTTAACATGATGGGTTCTACCATCAGCAAATCTCAAGTGCACAGCGGAGTTCTGTGTAGTTTTGAAATTCTACAGCAGGTCAGTAGAAAATATTCATTTCTTTAACTGAAATGTTATGCTTTTTTTATTTTTATTTTTTAGAGACAGGGTCTTCTTGACAGCAGCCGGCTTCCTGGTGCCAGCATCTCTTCTGGGTAAGTCCAGCAGCACTCACAGAGCCTTGACTCACCCAGCCTCATTCATCCTCCCAGCTCCCCCAACTCATCTCTCTTCCTGGCCTGGGTACTGGCCCATTTCCTGTATTGGAACCCCAGACAGAACCTCTCCTCCCAGAGTCCCCACTGCTTCCTGATCCTTTGCATCCAGACCAAACCAGTTCCTCCCCATGAACCACAGGAGCCCTCTGGGCCTGGGCCTGCCCCCCACCACCTGGGGCTGCTTCCCACCTCCATTTCCCTTTGCATCCCTGGGTAGCACAGCCACCAGCTTCCAGAGACCAGCATTATTCCTGGGCACTACTACCAGGCCAGCCCAGCCCCCAAATTCCTGAGGGCAGCATCTTTCCTGGAGGGATCAGGGGCTTAGGAGAAAGCCTGAGAGCATCTGATCCTCATCCAACTTGGGCCTCTGTGGGAAATCCTGAAGAGAAAAGCAATTTGGCCATTCCAATATAAAATCAAAAGAGAGAACATGAAGCCTAGATCAACCAGCTCCTCATGCCTGACAAGTAAACCACACAGGCAAATAAAGTTTACAAAAAGAAGCAGAACTAAACTAAAAAAGGAAAGCTCGAGTCTCACACAAGAATCAGAAAATACAAAATAAATTCACATGTCAAAGTCACAGAGAAAAAATAACATGAAAAACCAAAATAATATATCTTCACCAAGTACCAATAGTCCTCTAGAGGAGTGCAATAATATGTCAATGCTGTTGTAATGAAATGCTTCTTCTAAGTATGTGGTTTTAAATAAATAATTTGAAAAAAAAGAATTTAGTGAATTTAAGGAACACACAAAGAAAGAAATCAAGGAACTGAAAAAAGATAGGGATAAACTTCTGAATGAAGTCAGATAAAAGTTAGGAATATTGAAGAATGCTCAGGCTGAAATGAAGAAGGAAGTGAAACACTCAGTAAGCCAATTAGAAATGACAGTAGGAAACCTCGCCAATAGGATGAATGAAAGGGAAAACAAACTATCAAGACTGGAAGATTAAAGTGGACGAATTAGACCACTAAAGCAAGGATTATGAAAAATTTAAGAAATCACAAGAATGGATATGCAGGAATTGTGTGACACCATAAAAAGACCAAACTTATGAATCATAGGCAAACAGATAGGAGAAGAATCTCAAGATAATGGTATGGACCAGATCTTCAACAGGATTGTAGAGAAAATTTCCCAAAATTAAAGAATGACTTGCCCATACAAATACTAGAAGCATATAGAACACCAAATAGACAGGACCAGAAAGGAAACTCTCCACAGCTTATCATAGTAAAAACACTAAATATACAGAACAAGGAGACAGTACTGAAACTGCAAAAGAAAAACAACAAGTTACATAAAAGAAAACCCATCAGAAGTGCAGCTGACTTTTCAGTGCAAACTATGAAAGCCAGAAGACCAAAGTATTCCCAAAATATTCCCAGTTCTAAATGAACACAGATGCCAACCCAGATTACCCAGCCAAAATGTCTATTATAGTCGAAGGAGAAAGAAAAATCTTTCATGACATAAATATTCTGAAAATATTTATGTTCACAAAATGAGTTCTTCAGAGAATTCTTGGAACAATACAAAGAGCTGAAGAAAGGAAGGACTATACCCAAGGGATTACAGAAAGAAACTCAATGAAGGTGTAACTGTGGAAACACACAGGTATATCAAAAATATGAACAGAAATAAAAATGACAGGATTTAATACATATCTTTTATGAATAACTCTAAATATCAATGACCTGAACTCCCCAGTCAAAAGACACAGACTAGTTGACTGGATTAAGAAACAAAACCCATCTTTTTGTTGTCTGCAAGAAAATCATCTTGCTTTCAAGAATAGGCACTACCTTAAGGTGAAAGGATGGAAAAAATATATCAAGCCAATGGTACTAAGAAAAAAGCAGGTGTTGCAATTCTAATATCTGAAAAAATAGACTTTTAACTAAAAGTAATCAGAAGAAATAAAGAGGGTCATTCCATTCTGATCAAAGGAACAACCAAGAAGATATTACAATCATGAACATATATTCACCAAACTCTGGTGCACCCAACTTCATAAAAACAGTACTATAAGACACTAAGACCCAGATTAATCCCAACTCATTAATAGTAGGGGACTTGAATACCCCATTGTCTCCATAGACAGGTCAACTGGACAGAGAATTAAGAGAGAGACATCTGAATTAAACAATACCATATATCAAATGAACCTAATAGACATCTACCGAATATTTTACTCAAGCACCAAAGAACATACTATCTATTCAGTGGCCTATGGAACCTTCTCCAAAATCGACTGTATACTGGGATACAAAACAAATCTCAACAAATACAAAATGATTGAAATAATTCCATGCATTCTATCAGACCATAATGCAATAAATCTTAAAATCAACACTCGAAGAAACCCTAGTAACTACATGAACACATAAAGATTAAACAAGACTCTCCTGAATGGTGAATGGGTCAAAGGAGAAATTAAGAAAGAAATAAAAGTATTACTGGAACTAACTGAAAAGGAGACTACAGCACAACAAAACCTCTGGGACATTGTGAAAGCAGTCCTTACAGGGAAGTTTATAGCTCTAAGTGCCTACATTAAAAAATCAGAAAGAACACAAATAAATGACTTAACCTTCCAAATCAACACACTTAAAAGGAAACAACAAATGAAACACACACCCAGCAGACAAGAGGAAATAACAAAATCAGAACAGAAATTAATGAAATAGAAACAAAGAAAACAATACAAAGAATCAACGAATCCAAGAGCTGGTTCTTTGAAAAGATAAACAAGATTGACAGACTGCTAACCAAATTAATCAAAAGAAAGAAAGAGCACCTCCAAATCAACAAAATCAGAGATGAAAAGGGAAACATCACAACAGACACCAAAAAGATCCAGAACATTATAAGGAAATACTATAAAAACCTATATGCTACTGAATTTGAACACCTAAATGAAATCGATAGGTATCTAAAAGCATGGGAACCATCGAAACTAAACCAAGGAGTTTAACAGCTTAAACAGACCCATAACACATAAGGAAATTGAAGTAGTAATACATAACCCCACAACTAAAAAAAAATTCCAGGACCAGATGGATTTACAACAGAATTCTACCAGACATTTAAAGATGATCTACATCAAATGCTACTTAATTTATTCAAAAAGATAGAAATGGAGGGAGAATTTTCAAGATGAAGCCAGCATCACGCTAATACCAAAGCCAGGTAAAGACACAACCAAAAAAGAAAACTATAGATCCATATCCTTAATAAACATAGACACAAAAATTCTCAACAAAATACTTGCACACTGCAGAGAGACCCATATCAAAAAGATCATCCACCATGATCAAGGCAGCTTTATTCCAGAGATGCAGGGATGGTTCAATATACACAAGTCAATAAATGTCATAAATCATACAAATGGGGTCAAAGACAAGAAACACATGGTCATCTCAATAGATTTAGAGAAGACCTTTGACAAAATTCAACATGCATTTATGTTCAAAGTCCTAGAGGGAATTGGACTGGAGAGACAATACCTCAACATAATTAAAGCCATATATAACAAACCCACAGCCAATATCATTCTAAAAGGAGAAAAACTGGAAGCACTCCCATTGAAATCAGGTACTGGAAAAGGCTGTCCACTATTTCCTCTCCTCTTTAACATACTTTTTGAAACTCTTGCAAGAGCAGTAAGACAAGAGAAGGAAATTAAAGGAGTAATAATTGAAAAAGAAGAGATCAAATTATCCCTTTTTGAAAATGACATGATATTATATCTAAGATGCCAAAATTCTACCCGAAAACTCCTAGAAATTATTAACACATTCAGTAAAGTGACAGGTTATAAAATTAATCTACCAAAGTCTGGAGGCTTTCTATATACCAATAGCAAGCAATCAGAGACAGTGTACATGGAAACACTCCCCTTCACAATAGCTACAAAAAATAAAATAAAACATCTCAGAATAAACCTAACCAAAGACATTAAAGAACTCTACAATGAAAATTTTAAATCTTTAAAGAAAGAGATTGAGGATGACATCAGAAGATGGGAGGACATCCCATGTTCCTGGATTAGAAGAATTAATACTGTGAAAATCACCATCCTACCATATGCTATTTATAAATTCAATACAATGCCAATCAAAATTCCCATGACATTTTTCTCAGAATTGGAAAAAAAAATCCTAAGATTCATATGGAAGCACAAAAGACATCGGATAGCCAAAGCAACACTGAGCACTAAGAGTAATGCTGGGGTATTACTATACCAGATTTTAAACTATATTAAAGAGCTACATACCTAAAAACAACATGGTACTGACACAATAATAGACCCATGGATCAATGGAACAAAATAGACGACCCAAATATGAGTACATGCAATTTCAGCCACCTGAAATTTGACAAAGGGGCCAAGAACATTCACTGGAGGAAAGAGAGCATGTTCAGCAAATGGTGCTGGCAAAACTTGATCTCCACGTGCAGAAAAATGAAACTAACCCCCTATTTTTCACCTTACACAAAAGTCAACTCCAAATGATCAAAGACCTCAGTGTGAAACCTGAAATTCTGAAACTGTTAAAAGAAAAAAATTGGTAATAACCTGCAAGATATAGGTATAGGAAAGGATTTTCTAAACTGGACATCAATTGCTCAGGAAACAAGGTTAAGAATCAACAAATTGGACCTCATTGAACTACAAAACTTCTGTACATCAGAAGAAGCAACTAAGGAAGTGAAGAGAAAACCCACAGAGTGGGAAAAAATCATCACCAGTGACACATCTGACAGAGGTTTAACATTCAGAATGTATAATGAACTCAAAAAACAATCAAGAAAGGAAGTAACCCAGTTAAAAGAGGGGCTAAGGAGCTGAACAATGAGGTCTCAAAAGAAGAAATAAAATTGCTAAGAAGCATCTTAAAAGGTGTTCAACATCACTAGTAATTAGCGAAATGCCAATTAAAACCACTTTAAGATTTCATCTTTCCCCAGTCAGACTGGGGATACCAAATAATGGAGGGGATGTGGGGAAATGGGAATGCTCATCCACTGCTGGTGGGATTGTAACCGTGTACAACCCCTATGGAAAGCATTGTGGAGAACTCTAAAAAACTAAAAATGAATGTACCATTTGACCAGATATACCACTCCTTGGGATATACCTAAAGAACTCGTCCTATTGCAGAGACACTTGTGCACCCATGTTTGTTGCTGCTTTTTTCACAATAGCTAAGAGATGGAAGCAACCTAGGTGTCCCTCAATTGATGAGTGGATAATGAAAATGTGATTCATTTATATGATGGAGTTTTACTTAGCAATAAAGAATGATGAAATCATGAAATTATGGGTAAATGGATGGAACTAGAAACTGTTATACTATGTGAGGTAACACAGACTCAGAAAAAAAAAGATGTATGTTCTCCCTCATATGTGGATCCTAGCACCAAATCTATGTAAGTGATTATGTATCCACACATAACTACAGGAACCTGGATGATGAAAACAAACCAGGGAGGTGAATGAGAAGAAAGAATCTGGAAGAGAAAAATGGTATGAAACAGGCATTAATAAGGGTGATGTGGATAAAAATTGGGTTATATTAAGGGTTTGGGGAGGGAACCTAGGGGATCAAGGGAAAAAAGGAGCTCAAGAGAGATGGGACCATAGGAGAAGGGTATTATTAAGGGAGTAATGGGGAAAATTGGGCAGTTTAAATGGGGAAACCATGGTGGAAAGTTTAGACAATGAGAGATAAATAATGCCTAGCTAGTTAAAAAAAAAAAAGAGGGAACCATATTAGTCCAACAACCTATGGACAAATTATATATACAACTAGATCAATGAATACAATGTATGTCTAGGAAAGGTTTATCTGAGAACATTTGGTCTTTGCCCAAGCTTTAGCTACATGGCACATGGTAATTAAAAGTACCAGACTGATGGAACTAAACTTCTTTGATATTTAGCAGCCATACTTTGAGGGCTATGCTAATTTGGTCAGAGGGACATAAATGGCAGTTTTTTCTCCTTGCTCTCCAGGTTGACTAAATTCCAGGGGACTCTGAGCATCTCTCAAAATGACCTGTAACTGAGTTGACTCACTTATCCTCTTGATCAAGGAGGCCATGGAGACCCCATTAAATGGACTTGAACCAGTGTCCAGTCTACAAAGAGGAGGGTCAACACAGAGGAACATTTACTCCATGCTTCCAAGAGAATCCAGCCATGATCAAGCAGAACCTTTGACTTATCTTCACAGAGATGGTACTGGTAAAAGAAAGGAGCCAGGGGCTCCTTCCAAGCCCTTGTGGTCCCTGAGTTACACATCCTCAAACAGCCAAAAGAGTAAAAATATATTGGTTTGTCTCGGCCAACTGCATGGTCTTAAACACCCCAAATGAAAGTATAACCAAAGATTAAAGAGTTCTGTATTATTTTTTAAGAGTCCACATGTATAGCTAAAGGCTACATAACAAGAAACAATGCCAGACAGGAGATATTTTCCTTTGAGTTGTTGGACAGGGTGGCCCAAGAGACTCCCAGATAGTAACCCAGCATAGAACCGGGAAAATGAACAGCAGAACCGAATCTTATCTAAAGGAATATGGACAACTGATTTCTGCTAGATGAGGAACAGCTGATCTTCCTAAAACAAGGAATAGGATAGGCTCGGCTCACTAGATTCAGTAGATGGACAAGCACAGGGGAATGGCTAGGGGGGCTGACAACACAGTGGACAGTAACAGGGATGACAGAGTATATGGGCTCCAGTGGGGTGGGAGGGATGCTCTGGGAGGGTGCCAATTGGGAAGTGGGTATATAGATGAATGAGATGTTTGGGATGTTCTGTATGATATATGCCATTGAAATCTCCCTGATGGCTTTATATCCATATTCAGGTGCCAAGGATCCAAGTGTCACCAACTGTAACTAGTAATGATCAGATTCATAGAGATTAGAGACACATGTGCAAACATCTAAGCATTAGTAGCATTAAAAATGAAACTTTCTGTAGGAAACAGTATGTTTTAAAATGAAATGGAGATATTTTTTAAAGGTTAAAACCTCAATTTTATGTCTTAAAGGGTTTACACTGAGTTAATATTGTATAACTGTATTGATTCAACAACAAACCTAGAAATTTTATAGCATTTTATGTCTTATAGGATTTATACTGAGTTCAATATTGTATAACTGTATTAATTCAACTGTGAACCTAAAAATTTACAGCCACTTTTGAAAGAGATGTATCCTTGCTCTGGAAATTGTTATTGAATATGTTAAAGCTGTAATGAAATGCTTCTTCTAATCATGTGGTAATTAAATAAAAAATAAATTAAAAAAAAGACAGGGTCTCCCTGTAGCTCCAGCTGCCATGGAACTCCTTATGCAGATCAGGCTGGCCTTGATCTCACGAAGATCTGGCAGTGTGTTGTGATTAAAGGCGCTTGCCACTATATTAAACTCACTTTATGTCTTTGGATTTTTAACTTCCTATTTACCCTTCCTTTCTGCTCTTGAAAAATCATTATGGCACCTTTTTTGATCCCGTGAATTTGACTCTTTCAGACACTCTGTTTAAGTGGTATTGTGTAGGACTGTCTGACTGCCTGTTTCATTTATCATAGTTTCGTTGAACTTCATCAATGCTGTCACGTAATGCTGGATTTTTCTTTTATATGGTCAAATAATGCTTCATTGTATGTATATAATACTTTTCTTTATCCACTCATCTGTCACTCATCCTTATCATTATTTCCACATGTCAGCTATTGTAAATAGAGCATTGAGATGATTTTAATAATGTCCTCTAGAGCTCTTGAAAACAGAAAGGCTGAGAGTCTAGAACATTTTAAATCCCAACCTTCCCACATTCTTCCTTTTGCAAAGAGGATCATGAGAAAACGATACTGTCTCATAAATGTTTCTTACTCAGTTTGTTTGATACTTTTAGAAGATTTCAGGGACAGCTGGATACCCTGGGAACAGTAGAATTGGAGATGGCATGGACTCTGTGATATCCAGTTCTTTACAATAAGAAGTACAAAAGAGGGAGATAGTAGATGACAGGCGTTATCAAGGAGGAAATGAGGAAAATGAGGATATTTTAATTGGAGGGAGGGTGGTACCTGAGGAGAGGTGAGATAAATAAAACTTAAGCAGCATGAAAAACCAGAAGGAAATGTGTTAGTTCAAAAGTCTACTGAAAAATGTACATGGAATATCTGTACATGAGTGCATGTGTATACCTGAAGACTGTGTAACAAGAAACACAGTGCCAGACAGGAGAAATCTCCCTTTGAGTTGTTGATCAGGGTCATCCAAGAGACTCCCAAAATAACACAGGCCATTGCCACAGCCCTTAATTGCCTCCCAGAAGTTGAAGGCAAGACCCTATTGCTGAAGAAACAGGACTTGTAGCAATCAAGCTGGAACTGACTTGGTAGCTTCCTCCCTGAAGACTTCTTGTCCTAGAAGCAGAGGCTGCTATCCAAGGTGCTAAGGAAGAAAACTAATCAACGGTCCAACCCAGCTGTAAAGTCTAATAACCAAAACAATAGCTAGCTCAGCAAAGTGCTGCTATTGGTGCAGAAGTAGTACTTTTTACTTTCGGATAATCAATAGATTCTAATTGGACTTAAAGCCTGCTCAGTTGGAGGAAACACGTGTGGTACTGTAATTATAGCCAAATACAAATGATTGGAGAAGTCATAGATCCTAGAGAAAAAGACAATGCATGTCACATCTGTAGAAAAACAATCTCTTACTGTACACTCAATATGTATTCTTATATTTGCAAACAACCATGCCTGTCACTACTCATCAAAGAAGCTTCTTTATGTAACGGAGACTATTACAGAGTTCCTCAATTAGTCAAATGCAGAGGCTAAGTATCTGTGAGATATCCATAGTGATTTATCTACAATACAACTTCTCAGACTCAGGAACATAGTGGAACAGGGGGCAGAGAAAATATTAATGCATCTTTCAACTCCTACCAGAAAACCTTCCTTCTGCAACAGATGGTGATTAACACAGAAAACTACAACTGACCAAATGTAGCTAATAAGAGACTGCAGACGGCATGTCCCTCTATATAATTATATTAAACCTCTGCCACTCAGGCTCAGGGACTCTATGGAAGAGGTAGAAGAGGGGACAGAAAGAATGTAAGAGCCAGGGGTGGTGGATGACCACAAGAAAGCAGAGTTTTCCAGGCGTATGGGAGCTTGTTCATATGAACTAACAGCAATCTGACAGCATGCACAAGGCCTATGAAAACTCAAACTAGATAAAAAATGCAGCATAAAATTGGGGAAATGGGTAAGAAGTCCCAACCTTAGCTGAGGACCTATTGGCAACTGATGACTGTTTGGAGAAGGAGAGTCAGTAGATGGATTTGCACTAGGGAATGTCTAGGGACACTGACTTGAGGCAGTGGGCCTTAATAGAGATGACACAGTATACGGGTTCCAGTGAGGGAGCTATGGGAGGGTGCCAGTGAGGAAGGGGTTATAAAGATGACTAAGTTTATTTGAGATAGTCCATATGAAATGCACAGAAATTCAATAAAAACAAATTATAAAAAGAATGACTAGATAGATTGACCAAGCTCCAGGCTCCAATGGATCAACTCACACCAAAGTTACACCTGGGAACATAAATTTGATTCTCTAGCCCTTGATATACATATGTATGAAAGAATGCATGAAAATTGGCAGAAGGGGCAGCAGATAGTGGATGGGCTCTAAATATTATGATGTATGAAATGTACAAAAACTCAATAAAAGTTTTAAGGAAAAGAATTACAAAATAACACCTTTCTCTCAGAGCTCCTATGACCTTACTGGGAATTTAGAGAACAGTTGTGTTTTCTACATGTGTGGCAGATGCTGTAGAAGGGAGATTAATTTCTTATATCTCTACTGCACTTGAGAGACGCATTATCAACCCCAGTTTATAGATGACTAAACTGAAATGGGCAGCTGTGTGAGTTGCTTCTGATGGGAAAGCTAATAGTTGAACTATGCCATCAGCTACTCTAGTGCCTCTGGCACACATAATTACAGTTCAAACAAAATTCATGATATATTGCTTTTCACCAGATATATTTAATATGAACAAATTCAATGTGCACAATTTAATGTTGATATATTTTTAATATATTACTTCCTGAGGAGATATTATGATATCTCTGATCCTGGAGTAAAAAAATATCATTACAAAACCTATGAATGATTGAGGTCAGAGTCTAAGGTGGTATTTTTAATGCTTTGGAATAGACAGATTAGTGAGCCACAGGCATTCTGTGTCTCCACCTCCACAGCACTGGGATTGCAAGTATCCACTTGGGTTTTTTAATTTTCAATCTTGGGATGGAGCTCAACTTCTTTTGTCAAGCACTTTACCTACTCAGCTGTTTTCCTGGTCCCTATTTTATACTCTGATTGTTTAGAATTTCACCCACTTGTCTTTGTAAATTGAACCTTTAATTGTTATAAAGACTGAAGCAAATTTTGTTGTTTACTTTAATTACTTGTATTCAAGCAAAATGAAGAAATAATGATCTGAACTTTGCTATGGGAGTGATTAAGATGCTTGGTCAAAGTCTTAACATATACACATGGCCATATTGCCTTAGATAGGTATACCCTGCACTAACTAAAAGATTTGCATTTAAAGTTAAAGTCATAAAGAATAAACCTTGAGATTTCCACTTTTAAAGGCATTTTTCTTAAAATGTGTAAATCAAGAACAGATAGAAGATTTGACAGCAATAAAACTTTGGAAGCTAAAAATAAAGCCACACTGTGGGTAAATTGGAGGGGGACTGAAAATGGCAGATTCAGAAGCAAGCATGTTTACACTGTAGAATTCGAGGAAGGAAAAGAATCCCAAGCAACAATCATTTTAAAATTCAGCATATAGAAAATTGAAATGTGAGTTATTTAGAAGTCAATCTCAAAAGCACTTGGTGCTTCTTAATATATATTGAAACAAGATTTATCCTTATTTCTGGGAGTCTGTAGATGAATATAGAAAATAATTGCATGCAATAAGGAGTTTTCTGTCTCAAGAGAAGTACGACATTGTAAAAGAAAGGCAACCATGAGTACTCACACTGATGCTGTAAACACAAATATAACTATGGTACAGGGTAAGGCATAGGGATTTGATTGTGGAGAGGAGGAAGGAGAAAAGGGGCACAGCCTTTCATTTCCACAGTAAGAAATCAATAATAAAATCCAAAATAAAGAAGACAAGTAATAGTTCCAACATCCTGTTATATAGAAACATACAAGTTGTTACCGGAAGAACCTTCAAAGGTTCTAAGTATGGGGCCTCTGGAGACTGCAGATAGCTTAGGAACAGTAAAAAGGGAATACTTACATTTTAATGTGAAACATATTTATTGGATTTCCCATTTCTCAGCCATATGAATATATATGATAGATAAATAAAACAACTGCATTTAAAGAATGAATACTCTTTCATAGGAATGAATTTCTTACACCAAAGATATTAGATGTTACTGTGTATCCATATTAAGGCAAATTAATAAAGCTTTAATGGCTGAGTGCATTGGAGAATGTAGACAGGTGGGAAAGAATGGGGGAAAGAATTAAACAAAACAAAGGTTTCAATGTATTTTTGCTTCTTCCTGCTTTCATGATTAAAGTAGCTTTAGTATAGTCTCAGCTCTTGACAAGCAGTCTGACGATGCTTTGAAATGCAATAAAGTAGTCCACTCCAATGAATCTGGCCATATGTCACATTAAATCCCTTGACATGTTGAATTGGTCACAGCTTGTGCAGTTGCTACTCCCTGTAAAATCATGGCAGTGATATATGTAGATATATTTTCAAGTGTGCCCAAGGGTAACAT
This sequence comes from Nannospalax galili, assembly GCF_000622305.1. Lineage (NCBI taxonomy): Eukaryota > Metazoa > Chordata > Mammalia > Rodentia > Spalacidae > Nannospalax > Nannospalax galili. The sequence continues at coordinate 4,642,366 of NW_008356676.1, forward strand.
TTTTATTGTTCTACAAGGCAGATAGCTTATCATATAATCAGTGAATTGAAAGGGACATTATAGGTTATCACTTCCTAGTCTTTGTTTGATTATTGAATTTCTTATACAATACCCCTTTCAATGGTGAATGTCTCAACATATCATAAACATTTCTTCCCAAAGGCCATGTAGAACATCACAGATCAAGTTGCTCAGTGTCGAAGAGTAGTGATCAGCTACTGAAAAGCACTGCCATGATCCTCCTTGGAATATTATTGTGCAATCAGTGAGGAGAGAAAGACAAACTTGAAGCATGGTCAAGTGTCTTGGAAATTTGGGCTTGGGACACTTTCATATCCTGGTGTTACAAGACTTCACCAAAGACGTTGTTGACCCAAGGAACTTGCATGGATAGTGAAGAAAGTTTTGGAACTCAAAGTCTGAGCATAAGTACAAGTAAGGATCTTGATTAGATTGCCTGTGGCTTCTGAAATAGTTGTCCAAGCTAGCACATGTACAAGTGTAGGACACTGATCTTAACTGTACAGGATGCAAACTGATAGCATACAGTAAAACAGATGGAATACCACATAATCTTGCTGGAAGCACAGGAGAGGCTTCTGAACACACTTCTGCGGCTGTTGATTTAGGAGGTAGTTAAGGAAGATTCCCTGAACAAAAGATACTTGTGGGAAGGGCTATTCTTCCTTCCTGCAGGTGACATTTCAGACATGTTATATATGGAGTAGAGTGGTGGTGGTAATATTTTAATGACTATGCTTTTTTGTTACTATGACAGAATATGCCTTCATCTTCCCTCATCAAGATCATGTATGTAGCAGCTTATCTAGGTTCTTTCACATTCCCTTTCCTTCATTTTTTTCCTGCTGAATCAAAACTCCATCCATTCATTTCTTTCTGCAAATTATAAACTGATGTTTAGCATGAAAAATATATTCCTCTTGCTTTAAACCTTCCTTTCCACTTTGGAATAGACATACTGAGCAACACCCAGTGTATTTCCCTTATCAGTGTGATAGTTTGTTTTAATGTCAACTTGGCACAAATCAAATTCACCTGAGTTAGGAACTTCAACTAAGAATAGTCCTGGTTGCCTTAATTGATACGGAAGACCCACAGATGAGGATAGCATGATCCGGTAGCAGCCCAGATAAAAGGGCCCTGCAGAAGAAAGATGATTTACTTTTTGCTTGCGTGGCCTTCCCTCTTGCGACCAAGTTTACTCACCCTGTGATTTCTGTGGCCAAGTCCTTGGCTGATAGGAAACCCAGCATTTCAAGGCTCCCATAACTGACTAAAGATGCGCTTCATGGACTTTCTAGGATTTTCAGTACCAGATTAGGACTGCTGAGGCACCTAGCCTGGTGGACTGAGCAACTACTCGGTCCCCAGCATCTCAGGTATGAGACAACTGTTTGCTGTTACTATTTCAACCTATGCTGAGTTAATAAATTATATATATATATATATATATATATATATATACACACACACACACAATTCATCTTAATTGGTTCTGTTCCTCTAGAGAGCTCTAGAGAGCCCTAATACATCACTCATCTTTCTGTCTGTACTTTCCCCCTCCTTCCCTTTTTTCTTCCCTCTCTCCCTTCAATCTAACATCAAATATGCAACTTGTGTCATTTGAATGGTGCTACACAGCTAACTGCCAATATTACCTCCATACAAGTGATGGAAGGGATGGAACAACGCCTTACTTTATTCTAATGAATTATCAACATATGCATGTTCTACTTATGAAACTATTTTAGAAGCAATATGAAATATTGTCAAGCAAATTCTAAGAGTAATGTTCCCTTTTAGAATATTAATATACTAGATAATAATTATAGAATTTATTTTGTTCCCTCTGCAGTAATTCAGATTTTTCTGCTCATTCATCTATCTACAGTTCTCTTAAATTGTAACTTTTATAAGGCTAAGATCTGGCTATTTTATTCTTTGACTTCATCAGATTAAAACACTTTATCATATAACATCAACTTTCTTTTTCAGCTTATTAAAGGCCCTCATTTTTCTATTGTGAAATGCCTTGCTTGCATTACTTTCTGCTGTGCTCCGCCTGAGCTGTTCACTTGTGCTCACCTCCTCTTTCCCGGCACACGCCTCCACTGTCTCATTGCCAGCTTTATTTCTTCCCTGTAACATTCATGAAGTACTTTCCTCTGTTTAGTCTTTTTAAGCTGAATTTGCTCTATATGGGTCTCTGCTCTTTATTCAGAAACAAGAATCCCAATAAATTCTATTCTATGTAGAAACAAATGTCCCTACCTAACATAATTATCATTTTACACATTTTTAGAAGTTTTTTAACTACAGTTAATATTTTTCTGGGGATGGCATGGGTGCATGCAATAGCCTGTGTGTGGAAATCAAAGGGTGACTTGCAGGATTCAGTTATTTCTTTCCACCATGTGGGTCCTGTGGATAACACTCAGGTCCTTGCCAGCCAACACATAATATTTTAAAATACCAGTCTTCTTTCTCATAATTTAAAAATGGGCTGTATTCTGGTTAGCGTTTACAATTATAAATCTATCCTCTATCAATCTCACCTATCTTTATCTATATATTTTATACTCATAATTATTTTCCAGTGCTAAAATTGACCTGCACACATAGGCAAATGCAAGTGCTTAACCACATCTCCAGAACTAAATCGGTATTTTAAATTCCATTTCTCTATCTATCTATCTATCTATCTATCTATCTATCTATCTATCTATCTATCTATCTATCTATCCATATATATCTATATCTATCTATCATCTATCTATCATCTATCTATCTATCTATCTATCTATCTATCTATCTAACTATCTATCTATCTATCTTTTGTCTCCTTCTTCTGGCCATCATTATTCTTACAGATTATCAAGCTACCTTCCCTGGTAATAAATTTATTTGCTTAGTAGATTAGCTACTTAGACCTCCTAGACATTTATGTAATGTCATTTTCCTGCAGTGAGCAACAGTTAGGCAGAATCTACCTCTTTTATGTTCAGAATACAGAACATGAAAGCCTGTAACTCCCAGAACCCAATGCACATAGTATTCTTTGTGCTTCTTTCATTTCCTAAGTAGCTTTTTGCGCAAGCCATTCTCAAAGAACGAAATGTCCTATTATTCTCTACTATGAATCAATTCTTACACTCTTACCTTTCATTGTGACATTTATACTGTGCTGTTTGGTCTTAGTTTTGTTAGAAAGTGCTCACATCAGTGGAGAGAATATAATTTTGACTCACATCCCATCAACAGGCAATTCTTTTCCCTGTACCCGTGTACCATATGTAAATAACACTGAAGTCATTTCATTCATTCTTGTGCTTTGCTTTTTTCCTGAAATCTATTTCTTGGGAATGCAAAATAAATGATATTAGAATGAAAAATATAATAGGAATGGTAAATGAAGAAAATAACAATAAAAGTGTGTTAACAGTTTGTATCGGTGTGTATTCATTTACATACATAGTGTTGTACTTCAAAAGAAAACCTCTTTCAAATATGTCATGTAGGGGCTGGAGAGATGGCTCAGCAGTTAAGAGCACTGGCTGCTCTTGCAGAGGGCCCGGGTTCAGTTCTAGAGCCTACATAGTGGCTAACAAGGGTTAGTAACTCCAGTTTGAGGGGATCCTACAAATGAGAGAAAACGTGTTTCTGTGGCTGCTTTATTTTACTTAATTGGATGATCTCCAGCTGCACCCATTTTTCAGCAAATGGCATAATTTTATCATTCTTTATGCTTGAATAAAAGTTCATTGTAACTGGTGGTGATGCTGCATGACTTTAATTCCAGCACTCAGGTTACAGAAGCAAGCAGCTCTCCATGAGACAGAGGCCAACCTAGCCTACATAGTGATTTCCATGTCAGCTGGGGCTACAGGGAGACCCTGTCTCAAAAAACCAAAACAACAACGACTGGCACAACAAACTGCATTTGAGTAGTAGTAACAGTTTTATCTTGGGGCAAATCAACAGCTGTCTAATTGAACTTAAAGCCTTCTCAATGGGAGGGAACTCATGTTACATAGCCACTGTAAACATAGCCAAATACAGCTGGTTGGAGATGTCATAGATCTTAAAAAAAAAAAAAAACCTAAGGCTGTCACATCCTTAGACAAAAGTAATTTCTTACTATATGCTAAATATTGATCCTTATATTTACAGACAAGTATGCCAGTCACTATTCATCAAAGAGGCTTATTTTACAACAGACCGAGACTATTACAAAGTTCCATGACAGGCTACACACAGAGAATAAGTGTCTGTGAGACACCCAACCCTAAGTGACACATCTACAAAGGAACCTCTACACCTAAGCTCAGAGAACATAGTGGGCCAAAGGGTACAGGGAAAACTAATGTATCTCCCAACTCTCATTAAGGAAGCTACCTCATGCAACAGAGGGCAATGAACACAAAAGGCCACAACTGGCCAAAGCGTGGAGAATTTAAGATTGCAGCATATGGGTCCCTGGACAGGATTCCTATAAGTTTTACTCACCTAGGGCTCAGGGACTATTGTGGAAGAGAGGGAAGTAAGATTTTAAGATCCAGGGAAGAGGTGCATTACCATATGGAAACAGTTTTACAGGCTCTGGGACGTTGCTCATTTGAACTTAAAGCAATGTTGACAGCATGCACAAGACCCATGCAAACTCAACTGGACAAAAACCAGCATAGAACTGATGAAATGGGCAGGCAGCCATATATAAAAATCCCATATATATATATA
>NW_008356676.1:4647166-4655032 GCF_000622305.1 Nannospalax galili
CTTTTCCTGCTGCTGAGGTAAAATATAGTGACAAAAGCAACTAAGGGAGAAGGATTTGTTTTGGTTCATAGCTTGAGTTTACAATCCTTCGTTGAGCATCGAGGGAAGTTACAGCAGCAGAAGCTGAGGCAGCTGGTCACACTGCATCCATCTTAACTCACTTTCTTCTTTTAATTCAGCCAAATATTAGAGCCCAGGAAACAGTGCTGCCCACCATTAGGGTATGTTTTACCAGCTCAATTAACCTAATCAACATAGTGTTCCACAGGCATCCCCAGCGAGTGGCCTGTCTCTCAGGTGATTTTAGATTTCATTAAGCTGACAATTGCTTTAACCATCCCAGACACCTTGGTAGATTCCACAGTTCAGCTATTATGAAAGGTATTTCACTAAGTATGAATGTGCAAGGATCTCTGTACTATGCTGATTTAGATTTCCTTACTTAAATAGAAGAGATAGAATTCAGTCATATGGCAGTTCTACTTTATTTTTATTTTATTTTATGTTGTAGGCAATAGCATGTCATATAACTGAAGCAAGTTTGAATCTATGGATATTTATTCAGTCAGCCTGAGTGTACGTTTTATTTTTTACTATAGTTTTCTTTATGATTAAGAGTTTCTACCTTAAATAGTTTGAGGTAAATTAAGAAACATGATACTTATATTTCTGAAAAACAGCATTGAGGTTTAAACTGCAACATGATGTTTCTTTTTTTTGTGACAGATGGCTACTCTTAAAAAAAAAGTATATATCACAAATATTATTTTACCTTTTCCAAATATATTTGCTTTCCAGGAACAAAACTCCCTGGGTTGTTGATTCTCATTATAAAAATATGCTTGGCATCTTAAACAATATAGGCAACATTGCTGGTGAGGCAAGGGTGGCATGGTTTGAGACAATAGGGTCATGGCAATGATCTACTGTGATCATATCTATGACTTGGAAGAAAGCCATCTGGTGTGTCCTGAGCCTGTGCTCTGGGCAGATGAACTTCTAAACAGATTGCATTTACTAGGCTATTGTATATTTCAAAGATTCCAGTAAGACATGTACTTTTGTAACTGCAATTATATGCATTGATACTAGCACAAAACTTGGTTGCGTTATAAGTAAGTAGATCCTGGATTTTTAAAAACCACCCAGATCTAGAGCTTTGTTTCTGGACTGATAGTCTTCCCTCTCAGATCACAGTATTAGAGAGCTGAGGGCTGGATTATTTGTTCAGTGTATGTCCTTATATATTTTCTAGGGCTCAGAGTTAGGGGTAAATACTCTAGAGAAACTGATAGTTTTGTATTTACTTCCTTTTATTCTTTTTTTTTTTTTTTGGTCTTTCTCAGACAGGATCTCCCTGTAGCCCCAGCTGGCGTAGAACTCTCTATGTAGACCAGGCTAGCCTCAAACTCACAGAGATCCACCTGCCTCTGCCTTCCAAGTGCTGGGATTAAAGGCGTGTGCTACCACACCCAGCTATTCTTTGTCTTTTAGTGTTGGGTTTTTCTAAAATAAAATTTAAAAGATAATTGTATGATATTATTAATAAAAATCAATACCATATTTTTATAGAAACAATCCAACATTGCTACTTTTAACTACCAACTTTGTCTTCTTTATGAAATCTATAAAATTGGAGTTTACGGGTACTCCTAGACTACTCCCTACATACCTCTCATATATATACTCCCAACAGGACATATGTTTTGCTCCCTGCCCTTTTCTTCTCTTTGATGGTTTTTGTTTTGTTTTGTTTTGTCTTGTTTAATGAGGAATCTGGTCTTTCCAAAGGGAGTAATAAGATTCTATATATGAGAATTAATAAAAACAGAAGTATGAAGTAAGAAGTACAGCAAGCAAAGATTATTGTAAAAAGACAAGTCTCCGTGGGTCTTATGTTTTGCATCTCTTGTGAGTTATGCACTGAAATTTTCTGTTTGAGACTGTCTTTGAAAGAATATTAGGTAATAGATAGCTTTGGTAGATATGGAGTATCCTTATAGAGTAAAAGGAGGGTTTGCTTCAGGTCAAGTACAGGGCAAAAAACAGGAAGACATCATAAAAATATTTTAGTTTCCTAAGATCGTGGTTTTCCCGTTTTATGATACCATTTGTCTTTGTGTCCAGACTCCTCTGTTTTGTGTCTCCCAGTTTAGGTAAACTGCCTGATTATTGGCACTCTGGTATAATAAACGATACTTTACCTCTGATTCAGATTCACACATCTTCCATAAGCACCTATGAATCTGGTGGCTAAAGTCTTAGCTTGTATTTAAAGCATCACACGCTTTGTAATTATGAATAGTTGAATTAAATTTTTCAGTTAAGAAAATTAAATTCTTACAACCTTTCCACCCCCTCTTTCGCAACAGTCCCTGAGCCCTGGATGGGGGAAGTTTAATTTAGGAGTCCTGTCCAAGAACCCACACTCTGCAGAATCTTGCTTTCTATACTTTGGCCATTTGTGGCCTTTTGTGTTCATTGCCCTCAATTGCATAAGGGAGCTCATTGATGAGAGTTGAGAGTTGTGTTAGTATTCCCGTTACCCCTTGTTCCACTACGTTCTATGAGGCTTAGGTGTAGAGGTTCCATTGTAGATGTGTCAGGTAGGGTTGAACATCTCATAGACATTTAATCTCTGTGTGCAGACACTTGTGGAACTCTGTAATAGTCTCCTTCTGTTGCAAAAGAAGCTTCTTTGATCAGTGATGACTGGCATACATGTCTGTAAATATAAGGATCCATATTTAGCACATAGTAAGAAAACAACGTTTGTCTAGGGGTGTGACAGCCTTAGGGTTTTCCATAAGATCTATGATCTCTCCAAGGGAGGAGGTGCATGATTCTACGGAAACATAGTCTTACAGGCCCCTGAGACCCTGCTCATATGAACCTACAGCAGGGGTGTCATCATGTACAAGACCCGTGCAAACTCAAGCAGACAAAGACCCAGCATATAACTGGGGAAACAGGCAGCAAGCCCCAATCTTAGCTAAAGAACTACTGGCAACTGTTCATGCTGGGTGGGGGAAAGCTGATCTTCTATAAAGGAGGGACTCTAGATAGGCTGACTAGACCCCAGTAGGTGAACTTGTACTGACAGACATCTAGGTACACTAATTTGACTCCATAGGCCTTAACATAAATGACAGAATGCGTGAAATTCAGTGGGGGGAGTGAAGAGGGCATAGATAGTAGATAGCAGAAGGGGGTATAAAGATGTTATGTATGAACTACACAAAAATTCAACAAAAATATACAAAAATAAATAAATAAAATGTCCTATGAAAAAAGTGATTTTCTTCACGTAGGAAAAATGTTTATAGAGTATGAAGACAGAAGAAAAAGGAATAAGAAATGTTGGTGTCTGTTGACTGTGAAAACTTCAGTCAGTGCACATAGACAGTAATGGTTATTTGAGGCTACACTTGGAGACATGAGGAACACATGTCACTTTATATGTTTGTGTTTTAACTAGAACATTATTTTAGCAGTAATTTGGCTTATAGCTTCATAAACATTACACGAGTTGCTTCATTGGCTTTTTAATGGGAATTTAAAAGAAATTAAGGTATTGTTAGTCTGCTACCTTATTAAAGCAAAGATTCCATGGTTCTAGTTAACAAATTCAATTACATTTTTGGGAGCTCAGACTCCTATTTATCGTTATAAGCATTGTAGTTCTTAAAATAAAAGGTGGCGCTTTCATGTGTTCCTTCTCTCCCTCCTCCAACTTTCTCTGCCCTTCTCTTCAACCACAGGCAAACATGCATAATGATCATTTGCTTCCCTCACCTCTAAGGTAGAACTAGTCACTTAAGCAATAATTATGAAGGGTCATTATTAAATTGAACTAAATCAGTCATTTAAAGACATGCAACACATTATTGCCCACAGAGTCTTCAATTATAATTTAAAATAGGTGGGATAAAATATTAATGATTGAGAAACATATAACCCTGTTAGCACAGTAAACTAAGGACTAGTATCACATTAGTATGTACTAAGAATGAATTAGAAGAATTAGACCAGAGAATGTCAATGACTTAGTTTTCCCATAACCAGTTATTCCAAATTTAATGATTAAAGTGTTTTTATAACTAGAAGATAAAATGTACAAAGTTTTATGAGAAATTGTTAAAATTAAACCACGTGTATGGGGTTTAGCGAGTTTTCTTTTGAAGTCTTATTCATCTAAAATATGTGCCCTGAGCAGAATAGCTTTTCCAACTGTAGTAAGTTGACTCATAATTCTAAGTTCCCTTTGAAGATCTCAGGTAATTGCTTCCTCACCTAAACTGGCTTGATTCTCTGTACTTCCACAGCCCAATGTGGCTGCTCATACCATAACATTTATTGTACACTACTACAACCACTACAGTTTTTGTTGCTTACTTCTTGTTTTATTAAATTTTTGTAAATATTATATAATGTATTATAATTACATTATTATCCCTTCCTCTATCTGCACCCCATACTATTCCCCACCCAATTTCTAGTACTTTGTAATATATATTAAGGCCTGTAGCATAAACTTTGTGTCCTCAAATGCCCTTTGGTTTGAATCCATCAGTGGAGCCTGATCAATCTACCAAGATTCCTACCCTTAACTGAGACTGACTGTCCCCTTCCCAACAGCCATCTGTTGTCAACAGTTCAGGGTTCCTTATCCACCTGTCCACATACATAGTGGAATTATGCTGGGGATGGGGAGCTAGTACCACTACTATGATAAATAGATATAGTATTATACTGACTCCTAATGACACTGATTTACCCATAGATTGATATATCGCTCAACTCACATCAGAGAAGTTTCTTCATAAGCAGCAGATGGTGATTAACACAAAGACCCACAACTGCCCAACATACAAAGAATATGAGGCTACAGAGTGCTTGTCCCTGAATAGGATACCTATATCAAATTTCTGCCTCCCAAGGCTCAGAGACTATGGTAGCTTGCATGAAATGTGTGCTGCACACAGAAAATTTGGAGTTACTGAACCATCTAAGCCTTTTGGAAGTAAAATCCCTGAAATAAGACATGGAGCTACTGGATTTGATGTTTGTTCTGCTGGTTTTCCATGTCATTTTGGTCTGCTATTTCATCACTATGCCCCCATTTCTCCCTTTTGGAATGGGAATATATATTTGGGTGCATTGTATGGCAGAAGCATGTAATTTTTCATTTTATTTTGCAAGGGTTGCTTTTAAACTATTGCCTTGAGTCCCAGAAGAGACTTTGGACTCTGGATTTTTTTAAAAATAGTTTTGAGACTAATAAAGACTATGGGGAATTTTTCATGCAGATTAAATGCATTTTGCATTTTATGTGGTCATGAGCCTATGGGGACCAGGGAGTACAATGTGATGGTTTGAAAGGGAACGTCCCCCATAGGCTCCAAATATTTGCACAGTTTCTTCCCAGTTGGTGACATTGTTTAGAGAGGCTTCAGGAAGTATGGCCATACTTGGGGGAACATGTCCCTGGGGGTGGGATTTGAGAGTTCTTAAGCCTTGCCAGATTTCCAGTTGCTCTCTGCTTCCTGTGCTGGCTTGGAGACATAATCACTTACCTTTCTGCTCTGGCGACTTCTGCTGCCATGCCTTTTTACCTTTGTGAAGTCTATCCTTCTGGAACTCCTTCAAATAAACTCTTCCTTTTATGCTCTCCCTTGATCATATGTTTTATAACAGCAAGAAAAAAAGTAACTAATACAGGCATCACTGGGGAAGAGTGGAGTGGTAATATTATGAGCCAGATAACCACAGGGAAACAGATTTTTCCAGACAACTTATTTCTTTTTAAAAGATTTATTTTTATTATGTTTACAGGTATGTGTATTGGTGGGGCAGGATGAAGAGGTAAATGCACCTGAGTGCAGATGCTGTGAAGCTGGAGTTATAGGCTGCTGTGACTTACTTAATGTGGATGCTGGGAACCAAACTCTGTCCTCTGTAAGAGCCGTAAGAGCTGAGGCATTACTCCAGCACTGCTTACAGTGCCTTTGATTAGATCACAATGTCGTAAGTTGGAGACTATATTTTACCCATTATTTAGATACAGAATATTCTTTTTTGAATTAATAAATGATTCTTTAAAAACAAAATAATGTTTAGCATCATGGAAAACATTCATGGAAAAATGAGGGTATCTAAATAATCTGTAATTTGCTTAATCTTAATGTGACAGTGTTATTATTATAACTTTAACAAACATAAGACAGAAAACTGTTTGCTGAGTACATGAACTCTGTATTGTCTCTGAGCATTCCTGTCAGTACAAAATTATGCCAAAATAAGATGTTTATTTAAAATCAGGTTTTGTAAATTGTCATTACACTGACTAAGCTTCCATGTTCAAGAACGACTTCAGAGAGCCCATGTGCATCACTGCTGCGGAGGCCACACAGGTAACACAGCACTGAAGAGGAAGATCTTGCTCACTCCTGAGTATTCTTTGTCACACCACCATAAAATGCTCTGCAAGCTTGAACTTCTGTTCTTTCTCCTCCATAGGATGTGGGATCTGTCCCTTTAATTTAGAAAGTGACCTCACACTACTCTGTTTCTTCAGTTCAATTTTGGATACTCTATCTTCTTTCAGCCAAAAAATAGCATCCCTCAGCATGTGTGGGAATGGTCATGGTTTTTACTTTGCCCACACAGCTGGGGTATTCTGGTATGAGTTAACTTACAGTCAGAAGGTTAATAGAAAAGTCATAAGGAATGCTAAATTTAGACCTGATGGTGACCTGGCCTTCAGAATGGGCCAGTCACTTGGTCATCCTAACTGAGAAAATTAATGACCAGTGGCAACCATGTAATACAAGTAGCTTTCTGCTTGTCCATGTCATCAGAGAGGAAAAGACCTCCTGGTCCATTTTAGGAACTCTATTCAAAAAGAAATTTTGTTGAAAAGATGTTGTTTACCGTTACTGTAGACGTTTTAGAGTTTCTAAAAACCAGTGTCTTCTATCCTTGAGAGGAGGATCAATAGATGTAATTTTGAATGCATACTTGGAAAGCCTAAAATAGCTCTGAGGTGAGCATGGGTCATTTTACACTTTCATGCATTTAACTTGTCTTGTCACAATACTGTCAGAGTTTCTATTGAACACTGGAAGCCTTTTCAGGTTCTCTGCTTCTTCGACTCCTGTGTGATAGCTGCTGCTGCTGGTAGTGCCTGGTAGAACTGTGGTTCATTTCCATAGCAAATGGTGTTGGTAAATTTGGGTATCTGAGTGGACATGTCTTTGCACCTTAAAAGGAATTCTCCATGTGAAACCTTTTTATACAGGTCTCCACATTTTGAAAGTTAACCCTTTCTTTGGACTCATCCTACTGTACCTCATTTCTGGACAACGATCTCATTCATTTAACTTATCAGGGTATTCCTATTTGTAATAACACCAGAGGACTTAATTAATATAATTTATTCTTCAAGACTTTTCTAATTTTCCCCTCTTCTCTAATATTTTTTCTCATGTACCCAGAAATTAAGAAGTTGATTTATTCCATTTTCATATAGTACTTGGAAACGTTTTCATGGCAAATAGAGTACAAAGTTTGAAATAATAATAATAAAAAAAAGATTGATGTGCTTACTCCCAAAGGGATAAGGACATTTAAAATGGAGAATACTTCAGAGTGGAAGGAAAAATATAATGTCTATTGAGAAATTAATATAGTTTATAAACACTTAATATATTGTTTGTGCTCAATAGATGTCAAATAATATCATGTACCAAAGTGGCAGTTTAATGAACAATATCTTGGTAGAACAGCAAAGAAAACAGAAAGATTAGCTCTAGCAATTTTGTACAATTTTGAATAAAATATCTGAGACTTTTAGAGGGTCAGTAT
>NW_008356676.1:4655056-4663352 GCF_000622305.1 Nannospalax galili
AGGGGAAAGTAGATTTTTTTTTCTTCTAAATTGAAAATAACAGATAATAAGTTAAAATTAAATTAGGACTCTATGTGTCAAGAAAAATCTATTTTTCACTTGTATGTTCTCATCCTGAAACTTTACCCACAGCTTTGTGGTTACTTTCTATTTCAGCAAGTTTATGCATTAAGAATTCCCCTAAAATTTTAGCCAAAGGCAGAGGCATTCTGGTTGTGTTTTGCATACCTGGCTCTGTATCAGAATCATTAGGAGGTTTTGCTATTTCGTTCTTTTTTTAATGCAAATTTCTATAGCAGTACAAAACATCTAAATTATAATCTGTGATACAGTGAGATGGGAACCTGAATTTTTCACAATGTTTCTAGGTATTTATGATTCCTCAGCTGTCCTTTAGAAAAACTGTTACTCTTCATGATCATGTAAAAAATGTGTTGGTGACTGAGGTCCTCAAAGTTGCTAGGAATTCAAAACTAGGAAAATTAAATCTAGTATTATATATTTAAATAAAGCAACTCTTTATTTCTCCATTCTTTTCAAAGATAGTACACAGTTTTCCAGGCACCCAGACACAGAATCTACAAAAGGTCTCAGCTTTCTTTCCTTATATAGACTATCCCTTTGGTTCTATTGATTGTACCATTTTCTTAATGTCTTCCAAATTAATCATTCTTGTTGTTTTGGCCTATTACTGCCCTAACTCAGATAATCATTATGGTCTTGCTTTAAATCTTTAGTTTATTTCATATTTCATATGAGAAAATCCATATATTAAAGCTTGCTAAAAATACCCTTTGTTCCTTGGGCCCAATATTTCTCTGAGCTATAATTTTCAGTAATCATTTTACCTCAGTTTGCCCTATTGGGCTCCCTGTATTTTTATTTATTTGGTTTGTATTTTGTCAAATATTTTGTTTATTTTTTTCTTTTGTGTGTATGAATGTACTTCCTGCATGTAAGTGCACCTGTGTCATGCAATGCCGACAGAAGTCAGAAGAGGGCACCAGATACCCTGGATCTGGAGTTATGGGCAGTTGTTAGCCACTAGTAGATGCTGGGATCTGAGCCTGAGTCCTCTGCAAGACCAATCAGTACTGAGCCATCTCTCCAGCCCCTAGTTTGTATTTTGTCTAATTTGGGCATGAAGGTTAGTACCAAAGATATTCCTTGAGAATTATAGTGAAACTTGTGATTAAGGAATTATTTCAACTGTATTATATGGGAAAAGACTTTTCTCCAAGTGAAGAAGAGACACAAACTGAAGAGATTTTGTGTATAGATCTTGAAATATTCCATCACTTCTTCATCCCAGTTCACCCCAGACTGAATCTGGTTCAGGACAATAGTATTTTTTATTTTAAGTTCTATCTAATAACATTGACTGTGTTTATCCTCAGAGATGATGCCAAAAATAAAATCAGTGATACTCGACTATGATTCTGAGAAATCTGTAGAAGCTCATCTGTGGCCATGTGATTAGTCATGGAAGCTTCTCCCATAGAGGGGAGTGTGTTAAGGACTATAGCAGTTTTGAAATATTTTATGGAATACTTATTTCCTGATTCTGATTAACCCACATTTCTAAACACTGCCCCCTGATCTCCTCAATGTGTCATTACTCTAGTATGTCAAGCCAGGTATTCAACATATAATAACTATTACATAGAAATCTGTCATCTTAAAATGCTTCATTTTACATGTGGTGTGCAAGGCTATGGCTGTTAGGACCAGTAATATGTTTCCACACTCACCTTTCAAATGGTCTCTTTTGACTGAGGTAATGTATTCTCTTCATCTGGTTTGTGTCCATAGTCAATGAGATATTTTTCCTCTTATTCTCCTGATCTTTTGTGGTATATACAGCTTTCTTTCAGATTCCTATCAGTAATGCTTTCAGAAACATTGACGCAGGTCTCATATTTAATCATGGAAACAAAGTACAAACATTTATCTAGATCTTGCTTACTTCTCGATGCTAATCTTTCTTTGTTGATCATCTTATTTCCCCATAGTGAAATAGAAAGTGCAGTCTTTTTAGTTTGCTCAGGAATGAAGAGTTTCCTAGGGTATCCAGGAATGCCTGCCCTGCCTTCATTCTCCATGAGACAGATGGTATCTAGTCAATGCTTAAACAATGAATTGGCTTTTCTTCACAGGCCTCGTCCTTTCCTTCCTTTTTTTTTTTTTTTTTTTTTTTTTTTTTTTTTTTTTGTCAATTCAGCTTGTGAAGAGGCTCCAAGAACTTGTTCCTCACCAAATAGCTTTGTATAAAATATCTTTTCTACAGATTCTTAAAACATGAATGTAAGCTTCCATATTCTGCTAAATTGCATGGCCAATTTGTTTCAAATAACTCAGGAGTTCAAGAAATGCAATTTAGTGGAAAAAATAAAATACCTATGAAAGAAAAAGTACTCTTGGTTCCATAATTTCTAGCATTCGGGTAGTAGTAACAGTTGCCATAGAATAGGTACACTGTGTTCCAGACACTGTTCAACTTAGCTTCATTCACTTCCAAGACTTCCTGTATGACAACATCATATCAGTCATACGATGGAGAAATTGGGCAAGTAGGGTTGCTTATCCAAGATCACATTGTTCCTAAATACAAGCACACAGAAAAATGTCTATCTCAGAGGACTTTACCACAAACCTTGTGTATCAAGATGCTTAGCATATGAAAATGATTCAGCTTTCAGAAAGCCACTAGAGTGCCTATGCCTTATAATATAAAAAACCTTCAAAATAGTCTAGATGTACCATGTAGTTAAACACATTGATAAATGAATAATCATATTAAATAGATTAGAGAAAGCTACAAACAATCTAATAACAGATAAGGTTTTGTTTAAAAAAACCTGTTTTTGGAAAATAAAAAATTGTTATATATGTAAAGACCTATGTGTATATTGCATATATATAAGATAACATACATTGTATATATATATGATAACTATTATCTGAGTATATGTAATAATTTCAGGTCATCTGTTCAATGTCAGGACTCAGGACTTCTATCAGGTATTTCCTGCTAGTTTATCTGTCCAACTGTGATGTTCAGTAGATCTTTCATTTCCCAGTACTTTAAGCTTACATTGAGTATGTTTCCTGTAAGAGCAAAGAAAGCTTTTTAAAAAAATTATAATATATTGCAAACCCAGTAAAAATAATTTTAGGTAGTCAATACACTTTTCCTATAAATATGAAATGAAATGGAATATAATATTTTTTATATGGCAAGACATACCCAAGAGGTTTTAGGCACTTCAATATCTTCTTCATCAATAGTTATTTAAGTTGACAGCTGTGATAGATCCTGTTCTGGACCAAGTAATAAAATTCATATTCTACCACTAATGGTTTCTTTGTTTTGTGATTTCATGTTATTACAACATATGTATTTATTAACATTAACTTTATCTGAAGAATGTTTTGAGAATTTCATTTTAGTCTTTGGGAAAACTTAGTGCTCCCTGGAGCCATGATGAGCAGCCTTATAAACCCAAGTGGTGACTATTTTACAGTTCGGCATGTGTGCATGATTTGTTCTTTGAAAGCCCTAAATGCATATTTTGTTTAAATTGTTCTCATTTCCTGTTCTATCTCAACTGCTGCAGTGTTTGTCATTCCATCAATCATATTTATTAAGATTTCCTACCCTTAAAATATTCTCCAGTTGATCTCAAATTGCTTTAATTTCAATCTTGACTTTTTGCACCATTTCAGGGAAAAATTAATACATCTTGATTAAGTAGTCATTAAAGTAAAATGAGAAAACAATCCTTGAGAGAATGAGGCAGGATTACTTTCTGAAGTTTGGTTATTTCCCTTGTTTATTTCTCTCTGTCCTTGTGCTCAGTCCTTAAACAGAGGCTCTTCATTTGCTTCTGGTGGAAATTATAGACAAAAGATGTCAGAGTTGGAGTTTGTGGTGTTGTTACTAATTATAATTTTGTTTAATAGGTACTTATGTGATTTTTTGCATATTAAATATGTTGGCTGAGAATATTGTTATATCCTAGTTACATGATATTTTTCATCACTGTCATCTAGAATGCCATAAACAAGGCTGTGATGTTTATTTTGCCTATATTTTTCATTGCTAAAATTCTATGTATTGTATACATTTATCTATATAAACACACTTTTTGTATTTTGGGAAAATATAAAAATGCATTTAGTCATGCAGTTGGTTTAAAATGCCCAGATATTTGACCTCTTACAGGCAAGCAGCCTAATTAAATTTCTTTTTCACTAGTATGTTTGTCATTGTTTTGATAAAGTGTAGAAAGAATGCTGTTGGTAATGTCATGAGATTTGCAAATCCTTTTTAACTCCTTTACACACTGGGCCTATGAGATGGAATCTGGGGTTACTGAAAGGACTGTGAAAAGGAAATTGGTTAGTAGAGATAACAATAACAGATATAAAGGACTTAAGATGCCTCCGTTTTTCAATCTATGAAGTAGGGGTATTAGTATCTAATATAAAACTTGTTTTGGAAGTTAACATGGGTAATATATAAAAAGTACTTAACATGAAATGAATTCCCAGTGGCTATGTATTGAATAGGAACTTGAATTTTGGTTTAATCAGCTGTCAAGTTAAGGTAATTAATACCCAGTTCTACCAGGTACCCCTATTTAACAGATGTGTTTTTTTCTTTTTCCTGGGTTTCTCTGCAGATTAACCAACATATTCTTTGCAAAAATATTAAGTGAAGTATTAAAATCCCATCTAAATAAAAAAAATTGATTAAAAATATTGTTATAGAAATCATTTCTTTCTCTTTGTTTTCCAAATTTAAAAGTTTTATGAGACAGTTGAATGCTCAATTGTATGACTTGAGGATGCCAGATATATCCCTAATGATAGTACTTTCCATGATGATTATTGAAAATATAAGACTTACTTATTACATGGCTCTGAGGGTTAAAATACAAATAATATCAGAGCAGCCATATTTTATAGTTAATACTTACCTATATAGTAGTTTTAAGTCACTTTAGAATACTAATCTGGATTCTGTTTAGGAGTGTTAGAGAAAGAGCCAACTCATGGAGAACTGTAAGTGTTCCAAGGTTAATGCAGTTAGCTTGAACTACGGATCAGTAACTGATTTTCTTGTAGCATCTTTTCATTTGCTCTTTACTTAAAAATTTTTGGTAATTATTTAAAAACTGCTTGGGAAAAGTTTACTTTAACCAATTTTCACATGATGGTTCCATCAGGAAGTAAAGCAATCAGAATTTCCTATCTGTATAGAAAGATATCAAAATATATATATCTCAAAAAGCCAGCCCAATCTACATCTTCTACCTACACTGTTTAGAAGAGGTAAAGACACAACCAAAAAAAAAATACTATAGCTCCATATTCTTAATGAACATGGATGCAAAAATTCTCAACAAAACACGTGCAACCCACATACAGATGTACATAAAAAAGATCATTCAGCATGATAAAGTAGGCTTTATTCCAGAGATGCAGGGATGGTTCAGTATACAAGTCAATAAACATCATCAATCATATAAATGGACTCAAAGACAAAAACCACATCATCTCAATAGATGCAGAAAAGGCTTTCAACAAAACTCAGCATGCATTCATGATAAAAGTTTTGAAGGGAATTGGACTGGAGGGAACATACCTCAACATAATTAAAGTCATATATAACAAATCCACAGCCAACATCATTCTATATGGAAAAAAAACAAAAAATAAAACAAGGATGTCCACTATCTCGACTCCTTTTCAATATAGTGCTTGAAACTCTTGCCAGAGCAATAAGACAAAGGAAGGAAATTAAGGAGCACTAAATGGAAAAGAAGAGGTCAAATTGTCACTTTTGGCAGATGATATGATACTATACCTAAGAGATCCCAAAAAATTCCACCAGAAAACTCTAATAACTGATCCACAATTTCCGTAAAGTGACAGGTTACAAAATTAACCTACAAAATCAGTAGCCTTTCTATATACCAATAAAAAGTAATTGGAGAAAGAGTACAGGGAAATCCTCCCATTCACAATAGCCTAGAACTCCCTATGTAGACCTGGCTGGCCTCAAACTCATAGAAATATGCCTTCCTCTGCCTCCGATGGGCTGGGATTAAAGTCATGGGCCACCATACCCAGCAGAAGAACTATTTTTTAAAAATTTGTTTTTATTGAATTTTTTTGTATTTCATATAGAATATCTCAAATAATCTTAGTCATCTTTATATCTCAGACCCCACCGACACCCTCCCATAGGTCGCCTCCCCCCACTGAAACCCATATACTTTGTCATCCATGTTAAGGCCCACTGTGTCAAGTCAATGTTCCCAGACGTTCCCCAGTGCAAGTTCATCCACTGAGGTCTAGTCAACTTATCCAGAGTTCCTTGTTGTAGGAAGCTCAGCTCTTCCTCACCTGGGAGCAATCAGCTGCCAATATTTCTTCAACTAAGATTGGGGTCTGCTGCTCATTTCCCTGGCTCTATGATGGGTTTTTGTCTGCCTGAGTTGCATGAGAACTAATTTTTAATATTAGTTCTAACACTGTATTTTCCCCCTATGAGAAGTTCATCCTCTATCTCTATAATTCTTAATTTTCAAAAGGTAATTGCATTTCATTCCAGGAATTTTCTATATAGATATATTGTGTAAAGCAAGTCACTCAATAAAAGTGTTATAAATTCGTTAGTGTTTAGATGCTTTTTTCAGTCTGTAAATAACTTACCTTGTGTTATGTTCTTATGAGTAACGTTTTTTTTGAATTTCTCTCCAAAATAACTTTGATATTTTTACAAAAAGAACAGAAAGCCATATTTTAGCCTTCTATTTAATTAAAAAAGTACTACCTCTTCATTTTGAAACAAATGTACTCAAGGTTAGGGTGTTCCCCATGTGAGAGAGTAGTTTTGTGCAGAAAACAAAAAGCAAAATTTTGCACGTGCATAAATTGCCCTATAGTTCTAGGAAAACCTTTCCCTTATATTTTCCTTTCCTATTCCACCCATTAAATCATTTAATTGACAGTTACTATTGCAAAGTTAGTTTACATTATTAGCAGCCGCTATGGATTTTACCTACAGTACATGAGAAAGATCATATTATATATCCTAAAGGAAATAAATCAATCATGGTTTAGGGGTGTCATAAAGGATCTGAGAGTGTTCCTGATGTCCCCATACATAGAAAAGGCATGTAGCCTTCAGCACTGCAATGCCACATTTAAGACACCCGACATTATTACTACTGCTGAGTGCAGCACCTGGCACACTGTGACTCATCAACTAAGCTTTATTGACCAAGTGAATGATGTTTGAATGGTTTATCTGGAGTGGAAATCTGTCACCTTAGTATCCAAGGCTATGAGTTGGTATCAGAAGGGGTTCATATGTAGTACCCCCATTTCTCCTTTTTTCTATTTCAGGAGCAACTGAAAGACAGGCCCAGTGATAGCACGGTTGGAGGTCACAGTTTCACCTCTATGATGGTTTATCTTCCTTGTCAACTTGATTAGATTTAGAACAGTGGAAACACACCTTTGGGCCTGTCTATGAGAGTGCATACAGGGAGGTGTAACTGAGGAGGCGAGACCTGCTCTAAATACAAGTACCACCATCCAGTAGGCTGGGGTCCCAGACTGAATAACAAGGGTTAAAGGAGAAAGCAAAGCTGAGCACCAGCATTCATCTGCCTCTGCTTCCCAATTGTGGACACAGTGTGACCAGGTGCATCACAGTCTTTCTTCCGTGACTTCCCTGCCATAGGGTGGAATGTATCCTCTCAACCCAGCAATCAAAATAAACATTCCCTTTCTTTTTTTAAAAAAAATTTATTCAGCCTATCAAGAGTCTCTTGTTTTAGGAAGATCTGCTCTTTCTCACCTAGCAGTAATCAGTTGCCAATGCTTTTTCAGCTAAGATTGGGACCTGTTGTTCATTTCTTCAGTTCTATGCTGGGTTTCTGTCTACCTGAGTTTGCTTAGGACTTGTATATGCTGACACCATTGCCATAGAATTATATGAGCAGGGTCCCAGGAACTTGTAGGACTCTGTTTTCATATGGTCTTCCATCTCCTCCCTGGCTCTTACAACCTTTCCACTTCCCTCTTCTGAGATGGTCCCCAAACCCTGCATGAGTGAAGTTTTTTATTTTATTTTATTTATTTTTTATTGGGCTTTTTTGCTACTCTAACATTCCCCCCTCTGAAGAGATAACCTTAAAATCTTTTAGGGATTAGATAAGAGCTCCCAAATACTTTTGACATTTTTGGCCTTTGGAACAGAAACCTTTCCTTTCTAAAG
>NW_008356676.1:4663521-4670148 GCF_000622305.1 Nannospalax galili
GGTATTAGACTTCAGCATTAGAATAGCCTACCCATCTATCCTACCAAGGTTGGTGGGCATCTACAAGAACAGATCAAGGAAAAAATGGAAGAGACATGAGATACTCGGGCCTGGTTCTGTCACCCACTTCTTCAGAACAGTGACTTCTCCTCCCCTGGAGGGCTGGCAGTGATGGGTACAGAAGGGTCAGGTGTTTAATCCTTGTGGAATCTCTCACATGGAGGAAAGGGGAGATGCATACCCCTGGACATGATATTCTTTCTCAGTCCCCAGTCACCTCACCACAGAGGTATTTTCTGGGGACATGAACATGTAATGTTTGATTCATCAAAATTTCCTACTTGCCTAACAGGTTCCCTTCCTCACCACTTCCAAATGGTTGGGTTTGTTTTAATACGATTCTTGGAAACTTCTCTGTTTCTTGCCCTACTTCTGATTCTAATGCTGAGAGTTCCTAAGAGTTTTTAATCTCAAACTGTATTAACTTGAAAGTGATGGAGACAAAAATTTCTGTGTACAATTCCCAGAAAGTCTGTCTACTTTGTTCTCATAATGTACCAGTGTTGGAGATTTAAGTCTTAGCCACTATCCAGGTAAAGCAGTGACCCAAATTGACTCATCTTTGAGGATAGGAAAGTGGGACTGAAAAGGAGGATTGGCGCTTTCACAGAAAGTGGCTCAGATGTTAGCACCTGCATTGTGTGTGCCCTCTGTGAAGATCCTGGAGTACTGAGGCTTTCACATTCTCCACTCTCAAGCAAGGTTGCTGATCTGATCTCTTGGATATTCTTGTGTATTTTGGAAAGAAATATTTCAAATAAATTAAGTTGAATTTCCTATATCGTATCTGTGTCAGGTTTCTTACAACAACATGAGACCACTACTGAAGTTTTTCAATTTGATTTGAGAAATTTTACTTCATTAAAAGAATGAAGCATGAAGATACAGATGTCTTTACTGTGAAATTATGAGAAAAAAGTTTTTAGTATAAAAACGCAACTTAATGCCTGTATAAAATCATTCATTGAACAGAAATAAAGTCTTTATTCACTAATGTGTGTGTGTGTATGCCTGTATATGTGTGTATGTGTTGCCTGAAAATGATTTATTCCTTCCGACTTCCTCTGAAGAGCCGAGGGCAAGTACAGGGTACCCTGGGAAGACCCATAAAACATAAGGAAATTGAAACAGTAACACAAAATTTGCTGATGAAAAAAGCCCAGGACCAGATGGCTTATAGCAGAATTCTACCAGACATTTAAAGAAGATCTATATCCAATACTATTTAATTTATTCAAAAAGACAGGAATAGGGGGAGAACTTCTAAATTCCTTCTATGAAGCCAGTATCACTCCAATCCTAAAGCCAGGTAAAGATACAACCAAAAAAGAAAACTATAGGCCCATATCCTTAATAAACATAGATGCAAAAATTCTCAACAAAATACTTGCAAATCACATACAGACACAAATAAAAAAGAACATCCACCATGATCTAGTCAGCTTTATTCCAGAGATGCAGGGATGGTTCAATATATGTAACATCATAAATCATAATCACAGACACAAAGACAAGGACCACATGGCCATTTCAATAGATGCAAAGAAGGACTTTTGCAAAATTCAACATGAATTTCTGTTCAAAGTCCTAGAGGGAACTGGACTGGAGGTAACATACCCCAGCATAATTAAAGCCGTATACAACAAGCCCATGGCCAATATCATTCTAAATGGAGAAAAACTGGAAGCATTCCCATTAAAATCAGGAATCAGGCAAGGCTTTCCACTATCTCCTCTCCTTTTTAACATAGTGCTTGAAACTCTTGCAAGAGCATTAAGACAATAGAAAGAAATTAAAGGAGTAATAATTGGAAAAGAAGAGATCAAAATATCACTTTTTTGTAGATGGTATGATATTATATCTAAGAGATTCTAAAAATTCCACCAGAAAACTCCTAGAAATCATTAATACATTCAGTAAAGTGGCAGGTTACAAAATTAATCTACAAAGTCTATAACCTTTCTATAGATCAAGAACAATCAATCAGAGAAAGAATACATGGAAACACTCCCCTTCACAATAGCTGCAAACAAAAAAATATCTTGGAAAAACCTGACCAAAGACATTAAAGACTTCTACAGGGAAAATTTTAAATCTTTAAGGAAAGAGATTGAGGAAGACATCAGAAGATGGAAGGACCTCCCATGCTCATGGATTGGAAGAATTAATATTGTGAAAATGACCATCCTACCAAAAGTCATTTATAGAGTCAATGCAATGCCAATCAAAATCCCCATGACATTTTTCACAGAATTGGAAAAAAAAATCCTAAAATTCACATGGAAACACAAAAGACCTCGGATAGCCAAAGCAACCCTGAGCGCTAAGAGCAATGCTGGGGGATTATTATACCAAACTTTAAACTGTATTACAGAGCTGTAGTCATAAAAACAACATGGTACTGGCACAAAAATAGAGCCCAAGGTTAATGGAACAAAATTGATGACTCAAATGTGAGTACATACAATTTCAGCCATCTGATATTTGACAAAGGGGTCAAGAACATTCACTGGAGGAAAGACAGCATGTTCAGCAAATGGTGTTGGCAAAACTGGATCTCCACCTGTAGAAGAAGGAAAGTAAACCCCTATCTTTCACCTTACACAAAAGTCAACTCCAAATGGATCAAAGACCTCAGTGTGAAGCCTGGTACTCTGAAACTGTTAAAAGAAAAAATTGGCAATAACCTGCAAGATATAAGTATCAGAAAGGATTTTCTAAACTGAACACCAATTGCTCAGAAAACAAGGTCAAGAATCAACAAATGGCACCTCCTTAAAGTAAAACGTTTCTCTACATTGAAAGAAGCAACCAAGGAAGTGAAGAGAAAACCCACAAAATGGGAGAAAATCTTCACCAGCAACACATCTGACAGGTTTAACATCCAGAATATACAAGGAACTCAAAAAAAAGAAGAAGTAACCCAGTTAAAAGACGGGCTAAGCCAGGCATGGTGGTGCACGCCTTTAATCCTTCTTGAAAGAAGAAATAAAGATGGCTAAGAAGCATCTTAAAAGGTGTTCAACATCACTAGTAATTAGGGAAATGTCAATTAAAACCACTTTAAGATTTCATCTTATCCCAGTCAGACTGCCTAAGATCAAGAGAACAACTGATACCAAATGTTGGAGAGGATGTGGGGAAAGGGAAAAGCTCATCCACTGCTAGTGGGATTGCAAACTTGTACAACCTCTACGGAAAGCAGTGTGGAGAACTCTTAAAAAACTACAAATGAACCTACCATTTGACCCAGTTATACCACTCCTTGGCATATACCCAAAGAACTCATCCTATTGCAGAGACACTTGTACATCCATGTTTGTTGCTACTCTTTTCACAATAGCTATGAGATGGAAGCAACCTAAGTGTCCTTCAACTGAGTAGTGGATAACGAAAATGTGGTTCATTTATGCAATGGAGTTTTACTCAGCAAGATGAAATTATGAAATTTTCAGGCAAATGGATGGAGTTAGAAACTGTTACACTAAGTGAAGTAACAGATTCAGAAAACAAAAGACCTATGTTCTCACTCGTATGTGGATCTAAGCACCAAATCCTTATAAATGAGAATGTATCCAGACATAACTACAGGAACCAGGATAATGAAAAGGAATCAGGGAGATAAAGGAAAAGAAAGAATCTGAAAGAGAAGAAAGGTAGGAAACAGGCCTTAATAAGGGAGATATGTATAAAAATGGGGTTATTCTGAGGGGATTGGGAGGGAGGGTTATACAAGGAATCTTGGGGATAAATGGACAGAAGGAGCTCAAGAGAGGTGGGACCATAGGAGAACAATATTATTAAGGGAGAAATGGGGAAAATGGGAGCATTTTAATGGGGAAACCATGGTGGAAGGGTTAAACAATGTGAGAGATAAATAATTCCTAGGTAGTTTTGAAAAAAAAGTAGGGAACCATATTAATCCAACAACCTATTGACAAATTGTACATACAACTAGCTCAAGGAATATAATATATATCCAGGCAAGGTTTATCTGAGAACGTTTTGTCTTTGTCCAAGCTTTATCTACATGGCACCTGGCAATTAAAAGTAGCAGACTGGTGGAACTAACCTTCTTGGATGTTTAACAGCCATACTTTGAGGCCTATACTAAATTGGTCAGAGGGACAAAAAGGACAGTTTTTGCTTCTTGCCCTCCTAGGTCGACTAAGTTCCAGGGGACTCTGAGAATCCCTCAAAATGTCCTGTAACTTTGGTGAATCACCCGCCCTCTTGATTAAGGAAGCCATGGAGACTCCATCAAATGGACTTGAACCAGTGTCCAGTCTACAAAGAGGAGGGTCAACACAGAGGAAACATTTCCTCCATGCTTACAAGTGAAGCTAGCCACGGTCAAGCAGGACCTTTGACTTCTTTTCACATTGATGAAACATGTAAAAGACAGGTGCCAGGGGCTCCTCCTAAGCCCATGTGACCCCTGAGTTACAGATCCTAAAAAGGCCTTAAGAGTAAAAGTAAATTGGTTTACCTGGGCCAACAGTATGGTCAAAAGGAAAGTATATCCAAAGATTATAGAAGTCAATATAATTCTTTAAGGGTCATGTGTATAGGTAAAGGCTGCATACAAGAAACAGTGTCAGACAGGAGATACCTTCCTTTGAGTTGTTGGTCAACTCAGACAGTAACCCAGCACAGAAGTGGGAAAATGAACAGCAGACCCCAATTTTATCTAAAGGGATATTGACAACAGATTGCTGCTAGGCGAGGAAGAGCTGATCTTCCTAAAATAAGGAACTATAGATAGTCTGACTAGATTCAGTGGATGGACAAGCCCTGGGGAATGACTGGGGGTGCCAACCAAACAGTTTACAGTAACAGAGATGCCAGAGTATATGGGATCCGGTGGGGGTGGGCTTGGGAGGGTGCTTTTGGGGACGTGGGTATATAAATAAATAAGATTGTTTGGGATGTTCTGTATGGAATACACGCAAAAAATTAACAAATTAAAAAATGTGTTATATTTGAAGAAGCATAAAAATTTGCTTCATGTTAATTAGTAGGGGTTAAAAAAAAGTACCATTAAAATCTACCTGATGACTTTATATCCATATTCAGGTGCCAAGGATCCGAAAGTAATTGATTGTGACTAGTAATAATCAGGTACACAGAGATTAGAGACAAATGTGCAAACACCTAAGCGTTAGTAGCATTACAAATGAGTTTTTTTGTATGAAACAGTGTATTTTAAAATGAAATGGAGATCTCTTTTAAAGGTTAAAAATTTATCCAATTTTATGTCTTTTAGGGTTCATACTGAGTTCAATATTGTACGACTGTGTTAATTCAACTGTGAACCTAAAAATTTACAGCCAATTTTTAAAGAGATGCATCTTTGATCTGGAAATTGTTATTAAACATCTTAATGCTGTAATGAAATGCTTCTTCTAATCATGTGGTTATTAAACAAATAAGTTTTAAAAAATGGAAAAGAACTGCCTTAGTCCAAATTATCCTTATAATTATCAGCTTTTGTACTTTTTGTCTTTTTTAGTTTATTCAGTTTAGATACTTAAATTTGATGTTAAACAAGGAACTGAATATTATAGCAGTATTATGAGTGTGCAATCAAACTAGTAACTTCAATTTTTACTGTGGCATGCTCTATAACTAAGAACTGTAACTTGAAACTGCTAAAATATGGAGAGTGCACACACCTGAGCAGCTCTCATTTAACCATTGTAGATATAAAGAGTTTTTGTTTCTGTTCAGTGAATGATTTACACAGAAATTAAGTCACCTTTTTTATACTGAAAACATTTTATTCATAATTTCTTAATCCTTATAGTGAGCCCAAGAGATAAAGATATCTATTTATACAATGAATGCACTGAGGCCAAAATAAATTTTAGGGCTGATCCAGAATGCGAAAGTGAATTCAGAACGCGAATCTGTAACATTTTGTATATGTGTGTGGGCAGGTTATGGGGAAGAAGTTAAATTAAAAGTTAAAAAACACTATCCTCAGGCCTCTTGGGGTAAGTCTATAGCGCAGCTCTCCGCGCCGGGACTCCCTAAGCCACATTCGCCCTTCCACCCCACCCACCCCCCCCCTGCCCCCCAGCCCGCCATTCTATACTCTAGTTTGGACCCTGTGCCATTCCTAGTCTTGGGGCCCCAGACACCTGGGGAACCAATACTGCTTCCTGACCCTTCTCACCCAGAGCAACCCAGTCCCTTTCTTGGGCTCCAGGATACCACTTCTGGTCCTGGCCCCGCCCTCACCTCTCTCTGCTTCCCTGGGCCTGCACCCTGCACTACTATCCTCAGGCCTCTTGGGGTAAGTCTATAAAGCAGCTCTCCATGCCGGGACTCCCTAAGCCTCATTCACCCTTCCACCCCACCCACCCCCCCCCTGCCCCTCAGCCTGCCGTTCTATACTCTAGTTTGGACCCTGTGCCATTCCTAGTCTTGGGGCCCCAGACACCTGGGGAACCAATACTGTTTCCTGATCCTTCTCACCCAGAGCAACTCAGTCCCTTTCTTGGGCTCCAGGAGCACCGCTTCTGGTCCTGGCCCTGCCCTCATCTCCCTCTACTTCCCTGGTCC
>NW_008356676.1:4675551-4724433 GCF_000622305.1 Nannospalax galili
ATTAGGCTATATTATTTATATGTTTACATGTCTTCCTACTAGATTGTGAATCCCTTGAGAGTTGGAAATAAGTCCTAACCTAAAACTACATTATACATTGGACCTGTTAAGTGCTAAATGAATGTTGTGAAAACCTTACTCACTAGTCATATAACTTCCAGATTAGTATCTCAGTGCCTGCTGCCCTCCTGAATCCATCTCATATCTCTGAAACTATTTTCTCCTCTCCTGAAAATGAACTCCTCCAGTTCCCTGCATTTCCTGTTTAGTTTCTACTCCTCAGCAATTTCAGCACTGCCCCTGTTCCTTCACACTTGTTTATCTTTTCATTGCTATTGGTACCAGTTTCTGTTACTGCCTAAATGTCTCCTGGTTCCCACCATCCCACCCTCATTAATTAATTGCATTTCTTCAGCTCCTTGTTATTCTAAATCTGACCATGGCAATAATTATAAAACTAGTCTTGCCTGCCTTGAATGCTGTCAAGTCTGTCTTCCTTTCTGCCATCACAGTTAAGTTCTCTAAAACATAAGATTGTAAGAGCCAGAGGGGGTGGATGACCACCAGGAAACAGTCTTCCAGACAGCTGGTCAGTTACGTGTATGAACTCACAGCAGTTGTGACTGCATGCACAAATCTTGTGCATGCTCAAAACACACAAAATCCCAGCAAGACATGGGGAGGTGGCTAAGAAATCCCAGGCCAGCCTGAGGAACTTTTGGCAATTGATTACTGTGGAGAGGGGGAAAGACAGTATCTTACAGGGATGGGACTCTTCGTGAGCCCAGTGGATAGACCCACACTGAAGGACATTTGAGGACACAAATTAGACTCTATAGGCCTTATTTGTATAATAGAGTATGTTAAGTTGGGCAGGGGCAATAAGAGGAGGTGCAGCTAGGGAAGGGGATCTATCAAATTACAAAAAAAAGTCAAAAATTCAATAAAAAATAAAAAAAAAATTAAAAAAAAAGTTAAAAAAATCCACTTGTTCTAGTTCATGGAAAAATATACAGATCTTATACCATTATATTTCTTTGTAATGTGCCCCTTAATTTACTAATGTCATTTTCTGTATTTTTGCTTACATGATATCTATTAAATAGCTATAAATTTTAACTCATTAAACAAATTAACTTTGCTGTTTCCACGAGCTACACTGAAATGTTTCTGATAACAATTTTTATTTGAAATCGGTACTATTTTCAAATAGCGATGCTTTCCATAGTGGTGCTGCTTTTACATAGCCGCCTGCTGTGGCAATAGCCATAAACTTCATTGAAGAAGAGAAGTACAATCAAGGCATCTACTGCAATTGTTTAAGAGATGCCTGGAATCTAGTGTATATGTGGTGTTCTTTGTGTGTGTGAGGCATCTGTTGGCCAGGAGGCTGTGGTCCACTCAAGCATTCTCCTAGTGTGCTGTTCAGTCAAAGGTTGTGATTAGATTTCATTGAAATCTCACCCTCTGGATTTGGCTTTCAGGAGTAGCTACATTTTAACTCCCAAGGCTCCATTTTAATTAAAGCTAACCTTCCTTTCTCCCAGTACTCCTCTTCTCTTCATCATGAATTCACCATTTCATGGACGGCACTCAATTTTGTGCTGTGCTTTGTGTACCCAGTTTGAGATCTTTTTGAATGATTTCAGAAGCAAAGTTCATAACTGGCTATTTTCAAACCTTTCATATTTAGGCAATAGTTTTCTTTACTGCCCAAAACAGCTAAAAATGGGTGAACTATAGTTAGATTTAGTTTGATTTATAATTCAAAGTTATTTGATCTATAAAATATAACATTTAAGAATGCTGAGCAGCAAGTCTCTCCTATGGTCTTAGGCAGTCTGTCACGGCTTTCTAAAAGTCATCTAACAATATAATGTATCTCAAAAGACACAGATGTTATTTTTAAAAGGTGTAATACAAAAATTTCATTCTATAATAAGCACTCATCAAATTTCTTTTAAAAACATATTCTAAAATTATCTGAGGGCATATAAATGTGACTACCCCTAGATTTTACTATAAAATGCAAATCACTCTATTTCCCATACCATTCTATTAACAAAGAAGGTACTATGACAGTCAAGACATTTATGGTTTCATTTAATAATAAAGTCCAGATCAAACTGGTTCAAGTTTTAAAGGTGATTTTGTAGGTTGAAAAGTTTGTAGGCTCCTTGGGTATATAAGTGTCCTTACCTTGAAGATTTTTTTTCAGGTGTTTTTTCATGGTACATGCTTTGTGAGATGTCTTCAAACCAGAGCCAGAGCTCTCATTTTCTTAGTCATCTGAGGATAAAGACTCAGTGGTATTGGAATATCATCATGCAATAGTGGGTTTCACGTGGATATAACATTAAATACATACCTGAAGAGGCCAGAGATGCAGTGTGTTTATTGACTTACATTATATGCACAAATCACTGTGGTCAAGGAGTAGTGATTACCAGTTTTGGTTTAGCCCAGTCAGAACACTGAGACCAAGGAGGGTGTGTTTATCATACCTAAGAGGAAGAACAGACAAGATGAGAGAAAACAATGATGCCAGCTGATCCAGGTGCCTTGCCACCTTAGTGGTAAGGACCTCAAACTCAGCAGATTTTGATCGTTTTCTGAGCATTAACTTTCAGACCTGGGTCAGAAAAGTAACTCCAAATACTACACTATTAATCAAATAATTTTTCACCTTAATTTTCTCATAGTTTCTGCATTTGTTAGAAAAATAAATAATAGAAAAAATTAATGCAGTTTTTCTATATCATCTCACTTTATTTTCCCTGTTTTTCATGTAATATTGAAAAGTAAAATGAATCTGGGTCAGCATTATATAAATATAGTGTTCAGTACTTAATCATGGGTGTTAGGATTCTTTTTTAATAATAAATCATTCTGAGTTTTAAGTCTAATGGTATTTTTTCTGGTTGCACAATGGTTTAAAAATTGATAACAATAATTACACCAGTAATTACAAACAATTCTATATACTTTAACATTTTCCAGGTGTTGTACTTTATGCTTTTCACATACTAGGCCATTGACTTTTCATCATAATGCTATGAAGAAGAAAATTTTTTATAGAGAAACATAGGCTAAGGGAATGAAAAAGAGCAAAATTATAATACTCTGGAGGAGATAGATATTTATCCTGAGGATATGATTTTCCTCTCATTTGATAGTTTATGCCAGGGATATGATCTCTACTCTCTGTTGGTCACTCAGTCCCCAGACATGCATGGGCTCCATCATTCTCAGCTACCAGCTTCCACTTCTGCATCCAGGGAAGTTGCTTCAGTGTTTGCGGAAGAAAAGCAATGAAGGGTCAATGGAGACTATGAAAACTACATGTCTTTAAGGGGAAACCTAGAAACAGCACTCATATACTTTCTATTGAGATCATAGCTGTAAGTGATAAGGGGGATTGGGGATTTGGTTCTAAAGGATAATTCATAAGGTCAGTTACAACTCACAGGTATTTAAAGGAAGGAAGGTAAAATAGATACTATAGAAGTGAGTGTATTGCATCTTACAGGTATATAAATGCTGTCATTCCTATAGATCACAGGGGCAGAGCTATGGTTTCAGTGACTATGATCCCATCACCATGTAATGTTGACTGCACTGAAAGCATAGTGTTTTCTATATAAAAGGGAAAACAAAATCACTCAGATCTGTCACTTCCAATTATCCAGTTTGTAGACAAAAATGTTTTCCAGTAATCTTAGGGAACTAGTCATGCAACCTTTTTTCTTTTGAAAGAAAAAAAGAAGTATATGACAGCTTCATTCTGCTTATAAATCCTCAGTGAGCATCCTTTCTAAGATAACAGAATTCCAAAAATATCCTGGAGCTAAGTGTAAAGACTCAGATTTTATTTTTAAAGTTTAATAATGATTGAGTTTTAAAATATTCAAATTAAATTTCCACAACATTTTCTTACACAAAAATATAATCAGTTTAAATAATTCTGAGTTCAGCTGATAATAAAAAAGAAGACATTTCTGATATTAAATGACAGAAAATTCCCAATCAACTAGTTCAAATCTTAAAGGTCATTTACACTACCATTGATTTGAAAGGATATTTATATATCTGTTAGCAACATTTGGTACATATAAATATGACTATATATTGATACAGATACGTGCAAAGATATTTACATTATCATCTGCCTAAATTTGTACCATGGCTATAATATCTGTTTTTTTAATATTTCTATGTAGGTATAATATACAAGATTTATACCATAGAGGAGTCTAAATTTTCTTATTCTCTTAAGTTAGTCATTGGACTTGAAAAAGAAATATCAAATTGCTTTAGCCTTTCAAATATGTTATTTTAAAATTTGTATTAGTAGAAGTTAAACTTATTAGACGTATGACAGACACTGGGGAATTAAGAGGTTAGCGTTCTTCCATATAATGTGTCTTTATGGTTCAACAATTACTTTATAGACTTTTGAATCTGTAAAGAGCAAAAAAACTGACATAACAGTAACTCTCTATCTTCTTTCCCCAACAACATGCCACTACTGACCAAGGACCCACCATGATTAAAAACTGCAGCTATATCATTGCACATACGGAGCTTGATGATAGGGTGCCCACAAATCTGTGTGATAGAATAGAGAAGTGCTGAATTGATAACTAATTTCTGTGACATTAAACTCTAAATGATGGTTGCATGTTCAAGATAAATATTTGATCAGAAGACTGAAGCTGTTCCTAAATACAATTTATCATAAAGGTCATCTTCTTGAATAAATTATAAACGCTCTGAAATCTGACTTTGTATGGCTTTTGGTAATGTGCTCAATGTAAGTTCCCTGGATTCTCTGAAACTGATCACACTGATATGTTACAGGAGATGATGCAGCACATTTGTGGGTCCTGTTATACTTTGGTTTTTCTTCTTTATTGGTTGGTAAGGAATTAGTGACTCCTTTAATATGGTATCAAGCAATCAGCTTTCAGACGTCATTAATCCTGCCGTTAAATCACTTGCAGACATTCATTTTTCTAGTTATTCACTTATTTATGAAAATCATGAGCCTTAACAGTATATTCCTACTTTTGGTTATGAAAACTCCAATAAAGCTATATTCACTCTTGAAGAATTAATAAGATATTTTTGGATATAATACATGGATACTTTTGAGTTAAATTACTTGATATCGCAAACTCCATCTAATTAATTCCATAGGGGACTAACAATCTCCAATGAAGTTATTATTGATTGACATCCTTAGAGTATACTTACAAGAGCTAAAGGGAATATATTTGGTATTTGAGTAATAAGATGCTTAAAGAGAGAAGAAAACTTGGACAGAGGGAGGTGGCATTAAAGAAGAATTCCAACAAGAGTATTACAAGGCAAAATTTCATTGGAGAGTTAGTGAATAAAATAGCTAGATAGAATGGATGGTTTTGCTATGGGGCAGAAGGCCACATACTTGGTAAAGTAGTTTCAGGAGGAATGCAGAGATGTGAAAGTTTATTCAACCTGTGGTGAGTCCCACTTTATCTCCTAAGAACTTCTTTGAATCGTCCTGAAAGTAAATGTGGTAGTTAATATCTAATTACAGCACTGATGGATTTTTAAAAATCACATTACATTATTTTCGTTTATATATAAATGAAAATAATTGGAAGATATATTAAACATTCTTAGTTATGTCTAATTTCTCATTTCAGAACAATCCCCATATCACCATTGATTCATTAATTTTTCTTTGGTATTTCTTTTGTATGGGAGTTCTAAGCCATATTGGAATTTGTATATTTTAAATTTAGTTTTTCAGTAGAAAAAACCATACAAATCATATCGTGCCCATGTATATAATCGTCAAAATTTTCTTTCAAGACTACAATTTCTGCTCTGGGACTATGCCCAGAATGTGATATTTACACTATGGATCCATTAGTGAGCTTGTTAAAGCCCTGCTTACTTGGTTGTCATTTTCCCACTCCAAGACTAGGACTGGAACCTGTTCCAGCTCAGGACCAGTCCACTGAGATGGCCAGAACTGGTCAACCCTCCTACTATCTGTACACTCATAGCCCTAGCTGTGATTGCTTAACCCCCTCCAGAACCAACCTGGCATCACTCTTGACCTCCTATTAAAAAAATCAAAACTGAGAACCTGAAACGCAGACCAACTATTCACCTGATCAGAAACCAACCAATATATAACAAAATTAAAAACAGAAATTAACTTCCACTTAACAAAGACAGGCTGGCACTTCATACCAGACAAAAACTAACAAAGGAATTCATATGCCAAGGTCACATCACAAAACAAAAATAATATGAAAAACCACATCAGTTCTTGATAAGTGTTCTAAAATTAGAACTACTCAGAGGAACACCAGGAAACGGAATTTAAAAGAACAATCATAGAACTGGGAGTGATAGAGCCTGCCTTTAATCCCAGTACTGGAGGCAGAAGCCAGCAGATCTCTGTAAGGTGAAGGTCAGCCTGAGGGTTCCAGGTTAGCAAAGAAACAAAGAATTCAAGTACTTTAAAGATCACACAAAGAAAAACATCAAGGAGCTCAAAGAGGATGAGAATGTCTTCCTGGGTGAAGCTCAAAAAATGAAAATATACTGCTAAATTAAATGAGAAAGAAAATTTATGATTTGAAAAGAAAATTCACAGAAGAAATAGAAATGCTTAAGAAAACTCAAGATGAAGATGGAACTGAAAATAATCTCAATAAGCATGTTCTAAAAAACAGGAGAAAAAACATACCAGAAGAATGAATCAACTGGAAAACATGATATCAAAACTTGAATAAAAAGTGGGCAGATTAGATCACTCAAGCAAAGAATATATATATAAATTCTAATATAGGAATGAAATATACAGAAAATGTATGACACCATGAAAAGACCAAATACATGAGTCATGGGCAGAGAGGCAGGAAAAGAATCTTATGGCAATGACATTGACCAGATCTTCAACAGGATTTTAAATACACTCTCATCAACAATAGCCTTAAAAAACAAAAATGTCTAGGAATAAACCTAACCAAAGACAATAAAGATCTTTAGAGTAAAAACTATAATGTTTGAAGAAAGAGATTGAGGAAAACACTAGAAAATGGATAGACCTCCTGTGCTCATGGATTAGTAAAATTAATATTGTTAAAATGACCTTCCTTCCAAAAGCAATTTACAGATTCAATGCAATCCCAATCAAATATCTCCATGACATTTTTTTCATAGAAATAGAAAAATGTCCTAAAAGTCATACAATGCCACAAAGATCCCAGAGGTTCAACTGTCATGAGCAAAAAAAAACAAAAAACAAAAAACAATATTGGAGGGATTACCATACCCAATTTCAAACTATATTACAAAACTATAGTAGTAAAAAGAGCATTGGTTTGGTACAAAAACAGACATTTAGATCAATGGAACAAAATAGAAGACCCAAACATGAGAGCACATTATTAGAGAGGCACTTGATATTTGACAAATATTCCAAAAATTCGTGCTGAAGGAAAGAAACACAGCAGTATCTTCAACAATGGTGAAGGGAAAATTGGGTCTTTATATATAAAGAAATAAAATTAGACCCATATCAATCATCCTGCATAAAAATCAACTCCAAATGGATCAAAGACCTCAGTGTGAAGCCTAAAATGCTGAATCTGTTAGAAGAAGCTGTAAGATATGTTATACTAGGTAAAGTAAAAGAATTTCTAAATCAGACTTCAATCACTGTGCTAGAGAGCTTTAGTTGTTAACCTGACACACCTGAATAGAGGGAACTTGAATTGAGAAATTTCCTACACTGGATTGGCTTGTGACCATGTCTGGGGGGGTGCACTTTCTTGATTGTGGACTGCTGTAGGAGGGCCCATCCCATTCTGCATGGTGCTACCCCTGGGCACATGGTCTTGTGATGTACAAGAAAGTAGGATGAGCACAGGCCAGACAGCAAGCCAGTAAGAAGCATATCTATGTGGTCTGTACTCCAGATTCCTTTTGTGAGTTCCTACTCTTGCTTCCCTCAGTGTGGAACTGGGAGATGTAAGAAAAAAATAAACCCTTTCCTCTCCAAGTTGGTTTTGGTCAGTGTTTTTAATCACAGAAACAGAAAAGTAACTAGGAAAATCACTCAGAAATTAAGGTCAAGAATTAATAGCTGGGACCTCATTAAACTAAAAAGCTTACATGCAGGAAAGTAAACAACCAATTGAATGAAGAGGAAGCCTATAGAGTGGGAGAAAATCTTTGCAGTTATACATATGATAAAGGATTAAATTCTAGAATATACAAAAAGCATCCAAAAACAATGAATCAAGGAAATATATGATCCAATTAAAAAATGGGCTACATATTTGAACAGAGAATTCTCAAAAGATAAATAAAAATGGATAAGAAATACCTTTAAAGGTGTTTAACATCATCAGTAATTGGGGAGCTGGAAGTTAAACTACTTTAAGATTATATCTTAACCAAGTTAGAATGACTAAGATCAAGAAAACAAATGACAACAAATGCTGGTGAGGACATAGGGAAAGAAGAAGCATCATCCATAACTGGTAAAATTGCTACTGGTGCAGTCAGTATAAAAATCACTGTGGAGAAATCTTAAAAAAATAAACATAGATCTCCTTGTGGACCACTCCTTGACATATCCCAAAGAATTTAATATCCTACTACATAGATACTTAGTCATGTTTATTGCTGTTTTCATGGCAGCTACCAAATGCAAACAGTCTCAATATCCCTCAGTCAATGAATAAATAATAAAAAATGTGGTGGATTTGCAAAACACAGTTCTATTTGGTGAACTAAAGAAAAACTAAATCATGAAATTTGAATGCAAATGGGTGAAACTAGAAACTGTTGTTCTAAGCAATGTAATCCAAACTCAGAGAAATATGTGATGCATGTTCTTTCTCATTGTGGGTCCTAGCTCCAAATACTGAGATACGAGTATATCTTGATGTAACAACAGGAGGCTGGATATTGGAAAGAAGTCATGGAGGAAGAGATGAGGACGATAGGACACAGGTGTTATAGAAGGAAAAAGGAGAAGATGGGCCATACAATAAATGGGGAAGAAAGAGGAAAGAGCAAAAAATATAATTCTTAGGTGGTGTAGTGGTTTCAGTGAGAATGCCTTCCCATAGACTCCAAGTATTTGGATATTTTGTTCCCAGTTGGTGGCGCTGTTTTGGGAGGTTTTAGGAAGTATGGCCTTGCTGGAGAAAGTGCTTCAACTGGGGGCAGACTTTGAGAGTTCTTAAGTCTTTCCAGATTTAGAGTCTCTCTCTGCTACCTATTCCTGCTTGAAGACATGAGCTCTCACTCCTTCTCAGTCCTCTTTCTACCCTGGTCACCTCCTGCCACTATGCCTCTCTGCCATGATGGATTCTGATTCCTCTGGAGCGGTAAGCTCATATAAACTCTTCCTTTTATAAGCTTCTTTGGTCACAGTGTTTTTATCATAGCAACAGAAAAATAACTAATATAGGCAGTATGAAAATCCAAAGGCAAATACAGTATTTAATATACCTTCTGAAAAAAAAACATAAAATGTGAGTGTGTGTGTGTGTGTGTGTGTGTGTGTATGTGTGTACAGCTTAAGGCTATATAACAAAAATCACAGTGCCAAGTAACACAAACCTCCCTTTGAGTGGTTGCACTCTAGATATAATAGGGAAGCTACAATAGTGAAATCTCCATAGTTTTACAAGATATGCTAACCAGTGGGAAAGCCAAGGAGAAAGGCAGTATTGTTATGCGGGCCCACCTCAAGATGAAGAGCTATAGGCAATCCATGGATGCAGAGGGAGGGAGGATCAGGTTTCTTCAGTGATTAGCTCCCTGAGAGGTTATCTAACTCCAAGTGGGCAGCCCTAAACACAGGTACACATGAGCACCACTAAATGGATCAGTGCATTATATATATTACATATACATATAAATGAATACTTATAAATGTACATATGTATATGCAACAATAATAATAATAATCAAAGAAAATAACAAATTGAGAGGGAGTTATCAGGACATTGGAGGAGTTATAGCAGGCCTGAATGGGTTGAAATAAAGCAAGCCATAAAATAGTACGTAGAAATCTCATAAAAACTTTTTTAACCCCCTACAATTTCCTTAAAGCATTTCCTGATACTCTGAAAGATAATTAGAATATGTATGTTTTTCAACAGTAAACACTCTGGTCCTTCAGAGTATCAACAGTCACCTGGTAACAGAGAAGAATGCTTCACTTGCACCCTTGGAAATCTCTGAGTTTTTTATTTATTTTATGGTTCTTTCATTTTGTCTGGCAAGACAAGAAAAAATTTTCTATGGGATAGCCCCCTAATGAAACATGATGAAAACCTCCATTTCAATCTTAGAGGGGATGTGTCTTCCTCCTCCTCCTCCTCCTCCTCCTCCTCCTCCTCCTCCTTCCTCCTCCTCGTCCTCCTCCTCCTCCTCCTTCTCCTCCTCCTTCTTCTGTTTTAGATCTTGGTTATTCATTACAAATGAAATAACTTTAGCAATCCTAATTAACGAATCTTTACTCTTGCTTGATATAATATATGCTTTAATCATGTAGATCATGTTTCTAGAATTTTAGAGTTTAGCTTCATGAAGAAGGACATGATTACTTTTAAAAAGGAAACTATGTTAATTTATAATACAGAAAAAAATCTAATAACTATTGGAAAACTTGATTAATGCCAAAATGGATCTGTGAACTTTTGTAATAGCCACTGAACTTACTAAGTTCTTTAATTATGTTGCTTTAGAAATAATTTATTATTTCTCACTGATGACACAGTTTTATGTTTTCTAATTATAATATTTTCAGCTATAATAACAACTCACAGCTTATGTTTTGAAATGTAGAGCCAGATGTTTTAAAATACTTGCTAAAATATTTACTCAGTGAACAATTATAAGAAGCACCCAGATACAATTCACTTATACTGAGAACCTTGTTGATAGAATAATGACTTGCATTCACACATATGAAATGTGTGACTTTGGACAGATTTTGCAGCTTTTTTCCTGTATAATTCAATTAGAAAGCCAAAATCAGCTACTTGGATACATGCTTGATGTGTGAATTTCTCCCTTGGCCAAAGAAGTGTTATGTGGAAATATAAAGGTTTGAGTGAATGACTATAATTTGAAATAAAAGACAAACCACACCCTTTGAATGGTGGAAATGAACCCAGAGCTGCCACTCAACACAAAAGGATGAGGAAGAGTATGGGCCTTGGAACCAACCTGCGTCATGTGGGCCTTGGAAACGTGGGAGTGGAGGCTAAAGCAGGCACTGGAAAAGTT
The DNA here is from genome assembly GCF_000622305.1 of Nannospalax galili. NCBI lineage: Eukaryota > Metazoa > Chordata > Mammalia > Rodentia > Spalacidae > Nannospalax > Nannospalax galili. The sequence continues at coordinate 4,686,868 of NW_008356676.1, forward strand.
GATTCCACTGTCATTGTGGTTTCTAAGCTTCCCATCTGTGTTTTGGAGAATTCCGTGTCCACTATAAGCAAATGAAAAAGCAGGAGCAATGCTGCAACCCCTTGCATCTTTGACCACCATCTAATGTCGGATTGCATCAAGAAAGAGTTTGGTTTTGCTTTAATTTAGTCAAGTTGTCATGGCTTAAAAAACAAAACAAAAACAAAAAACAAAACAAAACAAAAGACTTGATTTTCATGCCTTTATTTTCTATTCAAGAGGCTTTTCCTAAAAAAAAAGAAAAAGAAAAAAAAAGAAAGCTTCACTTTATTGTTGTGATAAAAAGACTTAAACTGAATTCTGACAAAATTTTAATTAAAATTTTATTTACTTCACTAAAACATATGGCTATTGGTTAGTAGCTTCTAATTTTCAGCCCCCACTGGATGATGGCAAACATCATTTTGCTTTGCTGAACCTGTGAATTTTTTTTAAACCTCATATAAGTAGAATCACACAGTATTTTTTTCTGAGACTAGCCTATTTTTTAAGAATAATGTCTATGAGTTTTACCCATATTCTTATATAATTCCTTCTTTAACTTTGGATAGTATATACCACAAGTACTGGCATAGCCATTCATCTGCCAATGGGAGATTAGGTTTTGGGTATTATAAATAGTGCTTCAGAAAATGAATAGAACATTTAAAATTGAAATTAAAAATTTTCATTTATTATTATTGTGTGCACATGATATATATGTTGGTATACATGACAGAACATGTGTGTGGAGGTCAGAAGAAAACTTTGTTGAGTTGACTCTCTCCTTTTCATGAGTTCTAGGGATCAAACTCAAGTCATCAGGCTTGTGTGATTGCCTTTACCCTTTGATCCATTTTGCTGATCCAACTGTATTATGTTCAAAGATGTTTTAAAGGCAGTGAGGTGACTAAGTGAGCAAGAGTCCTTACTGCCAAGCCTGATAATATTTAGTCAATAATTGGGAGGAGAAAATCAAGTCCCCAAAGTTATCCTCTGATCTCCAAACACGCAGCTTGGCATATGTGGGTGCATGCACACACACACACACATACACACACACACACACACACACACACACAGAGGTCTCTGGACCACAGAGAAAAAGCTTCATAGCATTTGCCTTGGCAGTGATTTCATGGTTATTATACCAAAATCATGGGAACAAAAATATACTAATAATTCAACTTATAGCAGTACATGGTTTGAATAGACATTTCTCAGAAGAGATATGGTGACCAATGGATGTATCAGATAATGTGCACTGTCACTAATCATAAGTAAATGCCAATGAGAACTGCAAGTAAACATCCACACACTTGTCAGGGTAGTTCTCATCAAAAAGACAGATAACAGTTGTTGGTGTGAAAATGGAAGACTCGTAGTCTCTACTTACAGTTTTTGAGAATATGAAATGGTACAGCTACTGAAAAAGTATTAGGGAGACTCTTCAAAAAATTAAAGATATGGTAACTATGTAATATAGTAGTTTAACTTCTCAGTATCTAATCCAATAGGATTGAAATCAAGATCTTGAAACAATGTTGGTGCTGTTTCTTTCTAGACTACAACAGTACACTGACCTCTTGAAGCACTCTTCAACCTGAACATGGTGTCTGCCCATGGATCCCTTGGAAGCTTGGAGAAATAGTGATGGCATGAAATACCTTTACAAATATAAACGTACAAAGAAATATTTTAGAATTTATTGAAATAAATTGAAATCATATGTATTTGTTCTTCACAAAAGTAGATTTAGAGTGATTTTTTAAAAAAAATAAAAGGCATCAATATTATTTATAGAAGTCTATAATTAGTTACCTTTTCTGAATTTTTGTATAAAAAGATCAAGACTCTGAGGTACTGTATAGAGAAGCTAAAGACTATGGTTTGACATTTGTTACACTGGTATTTCTTTGTCTTGCGCCTGCTGTCCTGGTGCAAGAGGAAACGGTTTGCACCCTATAAAAAATGAAATTATCTAAATTAAGTTTAGACCCTTAAAACAAACTTGAAGATAGAATAAATGAATAAAAAGAATGACAAAATTTTAGTAGTATATTTTATATGTTCCCAGTGATGAATCCAAAACAATGACTTATCAATACTAGACTTTATTTTCAATTTCTAAAGCAAATATTTGCCACTGTGATCTGATTAAATAACTGGATTTCTTTCAGAACAAATGAATGTAGATCTGTGTTAATTGTTTTTAAGATTATCATTGAGAATATCCTTAAAACCCCTAGGATTTTGAAAAAAAGTACAACAAAACTACATAGATCATAAATAATTGTCAAAATGTGTGTATTTAAAGCTAATAAATAATAAGAAAATACAATGGAACAATAAGTGTGAGCTAATACTCATTAGTATGAAAAGGATGAATTTATATTTCTCCATATATGCCCAGAGGAAATTTCTTATTTCTTCAGTGTTTATGAGAATAGAGTACCAGAACCCATCTCCAATGTGGCCAATAATTGAGAGGTATGAGGACAATAATAGTGTAGTGCCATGTCACTTCACTATATCCATGAAAAATCACATTCCACTGAGACTTATAGTTCTCTGTATATCTCCCTGATTAGATTTTCTTTTGCTGAAATGATTATATATGCGTATGAATTTTATTCCTATTTTAGTAGAAGATTTTTAGGCACACAAAGATAAAGGAGAGTATGAAGCCTCAAAAGAAAAGAAAATGGAGCAGAATTCATATCTTAACATACACGCTGATGTAAAAATGAAATATTCACCTCTCTAATGACAGATTCAACCATTAATAGATTGGAACAAGTATTAGCTGATCGTGTAGTACTTTTCTTTGGTGCCTTGATGAAGGTTGACATTTTTGACATTAAGGGTTAATTAGTTGCCACTCAGAAAGAGGTCATAAATGGCTAATTGCACCTTCAGCTAGGTAATTACTGTCATGTATCAAATTCTCATTCCATGTAATTATACAGGAATCAGGTGCTCTGACTGCTCACCTAGGGATATGTTTTGCCTTCCAAGTCCTCTCTGTGGGAATTCCGAACTTTTACATAGGAGGTGAATTCACTTGCAATTTGGCCTGATGAGTGATTTGATATGCAGAGATTCCATGCCACCCATTCTAATCTTGGTCGGAAGGATGTCATCTAGTTCCACTTTAATGTTTCTGGCTTCTCTGATTCTGTAATTTGCTGCTGTCAGCTCCCATATTCCTACTGGAAGTTTAGATATTCATTAAATTCATCTGGCCCATTCCAAACCTTCATCTTCTTTACTCAAAATAGCTGCCAAAGCTTAGCTTATTAACAACACTTATATAGAGCGTCTGGGTGCCTTGTAAATGAAGAGTCTAAAGCCAAGCCCAGGTATATGAAATAAAGATTTCTCCTTCAGTGATTCTTCAAGCATTGGAGCTGGCCAGTACCTTAGTCTTGTATCACTGCTCAGATAAAAATAAAGTAGCTCAGGCATTTTACGAGGAGGAAGATATAATACTTTTGAATTTATGTCTCTGCTCACATCCCTGGGAGACACTCCTGGGGTAGTCAAGAGAGATGTTTTCCTGATTCTCAGAGGACATGGTGTAGGTGATTAATTTAGCTGTTTTTATATTCTCTAATCTGAAGCAGCAGTCAGTATTAATAGTTAGAAGCATTCGGTTCTACACTAATAGGCTTTATTTCAACCTTAACCAGAAAGTTTAAATATCCCATAGAGAATTGAAATTCAAAGTTTGTGGGTATGCCAATGAGTACCCTCTCTCTGGCTAGAAGTGAAGAGAGAGAGAGAGAAAAAAAAGGATGTCTCAGTTTTGTTCAGTTAGAACTGTATATTATCTGACTGGAGTAATCAAGTATATTTACATGTGTGGATGTATTTTATTGTGTCATAAAGATTCGCTTGCATTTTGAAATTAAAATAGCTGAATGTTTGTTAAAGAAAGTATATAAAGTAGAATGTCAAGCACACCTGTTGTTTTATGCATGTGATTTTTAATGATAAAAGTATTTCCTCTGGGTCTAATAATGTGTGTTAGTTTTATTTTTCTTCCGTTCTATATCATATGAATTATTTGCTATTTTTCTGAGGTCCTTATGTTAACAGAACCCCCATGGAAGATATTAACAATTTCATAAATGTGCTCCAAGTCTGAGTCAATTGGGGGCCTGAAACAGAATCTCTCCTCTCTCTCCTTTTCTCTCATAGATACCTATATTTAGCGATGAACATTCATATACCACACTAGCAATTCTAAAGAAAAAATGTAAATGTGTTATTCCATTTAATTCCTTATTTTAAACCTGTGAGGAAATATTCATGATGTATGATATAGATGGAAAATGCCAATAAGCTGCCCAAATCCCTATTGAATCCCATGTTATTTTCTAAATGAGAAGATAACCATTTTTAGTTATAATAAATATGGAGTATTTTGAAATTCTTAATATAACAAAATCATCAGTTTTCATATGCATTTACTGTACAGAAAATGGATTCTCTTTTTAATATTATTTGACACCGTCAGCCATTCATGGAGTTTAGAATATGTTCTTTGTCTAATGAAACCCGTAAGAAAACCCTTCATAGTCTAGGGAACCAAGTCCCTGGACCTAAATAGTACTGCACAAAAGAGAGATGCCACTGAACTGGAGTTTTTGAAGACTTTACAACTAATATCCACCTTGAAGTGAAACTTCTTATTAACTTTGTTCCAGCCAACAGCAGTCCTAAATTACACAGGAAAGGAAACTTGGAAGTTGTTTTTAAGCTCCCTGAAGCTCACATTTTAACAGGAGAAACAGACATTACACAATAAATTATTCAATTAATTATTTAAGCACACTTTAAAAAGCACTCCAGAGGAAAGACAAGAAGTAATAAGAGATCACAGAGCACAGACAGGAGATTAGCCTGGGAAAATGTTACCAAGAAAGCAACCCCTCACCAGAGAGCTGAAGAACAACCAGAGGAAGGTGATGAGATCAAAGTGGGGGCAGGAAATCTGGTGGATACATTCTTCTTCCTCCTGCAGGAGAGACTGAAAAGACCAAGCACAGAGTCAAGGGATGGATGGTCACAGAGGAAGGTGAAGTAATGGAATGTCAATGGAATGGCCTTATGCCATTTTTAGAACTTTAGATTTCATTAAAATCTTAGTGGGAAGCATTTGGTTAATGTTAAACTGTGAGAAATAGACATCTCCATGATATTGTCAATTCTGATTTTTAAAAATAGTTTCATTAATCCTTTGAGAGTTTCATGCAATATATTTTGATCATATTCCTCCCCTCCCTGGCTCCTCCCAGATCCACTGCCCCCTTCCTACCTACATCTGTTCTCTTTTTATTTTTATTGTTTTCATCAAGACCAATTTGTGTTGTTCAAATACTCTTTAGTGTAGACAATGCCCTGAAGCTTAGTCAGCTCAACAGCATCACACCCTTAAAGATAACTGACTCTTCCTCTCTTAGTGGTTATCAAATTTCAATAGCTACTTAGCAAGCAGTGGGGATTTGTGTGCATCTTCCTGCTCTATCCTGGGGCACGAGCTTGAGCAGGTATTGTACATGCTATCATAACTGTTCTGACTTTGTATGTGCAGTTGTCCTCAGGTGTCCAGGGAACATGCATTCCTTGTAGTCATTTACCACATCTGGCTCTTACAAATTTCTACCCCTTGTCCATGAAAATCACTGCACCTTGGGGAGAGGAATATAATATAGATGCCTCATTTAGGGCTGATCACTCTGTAATCTCTTATTCTTTTTGTGTGTCTATGTAATATTTGCCTACTACTGAAAGAAGCAGTTTCTCTAATGAGGGTTGAAAGATGAACCAATCTATGGGTACAGCAATAGGTCATTAGGAGTCATTTTAATACTATGTTCATTTAGTAGAATATTAATAGCAGGTTCTCTGCTAGGGTCCATGACCTATCTAGCCACAGATTATTGGCCCCAATAATGACACAAGGTATGTGTTCCATCTTATAGAGCAGGCATTAAGTTCAATCAGAGCATAGTTGTTTACTCCCACAACATTAGTGCTACTAATTGCATTAGTGGGCATATGTTGACAGGCCAATAATTATCGTACCTTCCAAGGATGAGTGGGTAGGATAGAGGAGGGACTATGAGGAGGGATAACTAACACCAAATGCCTTTAGAAAAAACATGTGGAAGCTTATAACTGTACAAGCTTTCTAGTGTGTGTGTGTGTGTGTGTGTGTGTGTGTGTGTGTGTGTGTATGTGTGCATGTGTGTGTAAAGGGACATTAAACGAAGCTATTCTATAGCAAGGAGGCACTAACCCCATTAAATATGGCATCCTAGGAAATAAAATCCCCACTAACTGTAATGGGTTACCTCTCTTCAAAGTGCTGGCCAGTAGGATACCATATACTCCCAAACATTATAAACTTCTGTCATTGCTCTTGGCTATCCTCCAGAATGTGCCAGTAGGACCCTATTGTTGAAGACAACACATGGTTGAGTCATCAAACACGGAGAATTCAAGTCTGTATTGACCCAGAATCTTCATCCCTTTTGGCGAGCTTTCACAATGCTAGAAGGTGCTATACAAACTGGTAGAGGAGAAAATTATCTCCATGTTTTTAAAAGATGATTCTACTACTTGGGAAATGGCTCAGTCAGTGGATATCAATACTTGCTGTGAAAATATCAAGACTTGATTTCAAATGCCCAAGAACCAGTGTATAAAGCTGGATGTGGTCATGCACAGCTCTAATTCCAGTTAGTTGTCAGGTAAGGAGAGACAGGATGATCACTGGGGCTGTCTGACTGCTAGCATAGATCCAGGTTCATGAGACACCCTGTCTAAAGGAAATAAGGCAGAGACTGATAGAGCAAGACACCAGACTTCCTCCTCTGGCTTCTCTGCAGAGGCAAACATAGCCTCCTACACACATCCATATGCACATACAACACTCATATACACCAAACACAGTAATAAAAAATAATATAAAATAAATGACTCTAGTTACCTTGTAGAGAATAAATTGCAGTGAAGCTTGTCTCTCAGGGCTTCTCTTGTAAAAGAGTTGAAAGATGATGGAATGAATAAAGAAAATGCACTATTGGGGGTGTGTAAGAGTGTTATGTAAGAGAAGGATTTGTCAAGACATAGTGATCAGTTGGATATGTAAAAGTGGAAGTATGAAGTCATCCTATGAAGACACTCAAGGTCTGGGTTGTGGAACTGCATGTGCCATAGTGCCATTCACTGAAATATGGAAGTGTAGGGGAGACCTAGAAACACGGTGCTTAGATTTGAAAAGAAGAATATTGAGTTTAGTTCTGGGAGTCTTGGATTAGACTAACTGTGGACTAGACAAGTAGAGATAACAGGGTAGATGCTCATGCAGGACTGGTACTCAGTTTCACAGTAACCCATTACTGATAATGGAGTTTTCATTTCCTAGAATGGTATGTCTCATGGGGTTAGTTCCTCCTTGCTACAGGATAACTCCCTTTAATGTCTTTTTACACACACACATGAGAGCTTTTACAATAGTAAGCTGTCACATGGTTTTTTAATCATAGTATATTATCAGTTAGTAATGATGAAGTTATTAAAATAATAGCAAAATATTTCAAGATTTGGAAAATAAAATACCTAAAATTCTGTATTAGATCTATAAAGAGATTCAGTGAGGCATTATGATTGAAAATAAATAAGCTTCGTTCCATTTTTTATTTAGTGCTCTATTAGGTTTTTGAAAGATTTCTAAAACCAGGCTGTCATAAAATATCAATCCTTTCAAATATTTGAACTGCTCAAAAAAAAAATCCCAAATCTAAAACAATGTCTGTGATACCTTCATTCTTTTGCTGTGACAAACAGCATGATCAAAGCAACTTAGGGGAAGAAGGGGTTTATTGGCCTTCCAGTTCCAGATTACAGCCCATTATCGAAGGAAGTCAGAGCAGGAACTCCAGCAGAAACTTGAAGTGGAAACCGTGGAGGAACACTGCTTGCTGACTTGCTCACAGTCTCATGCTTAGTTAGCTTTCTTTTATTTCCCAGGGATTGGTACCACCAAAAGTGTGCTGAGACCTCCTACATCATTTAACAATCAACACAGTCCCACATAGACATGCCCACAGACCAATCTGATAGAAAAAAATTACTCAATTGAGAGATTCTTTTCAGGTGATTTAGGCTGTGTCAAGTTGAGAGTTAAAGGTGACTAGGACAATAGCCAAAGTAAATGATCAGCTAAAAGAGTGCTTTAGACACCTTTAAAATTTTTAAATCCTTGTGTGCACATGCATGTGTGTATATAATTATTCAATGTATATATCTATAATATATAGATATTATGTCTATATCTATAATAGTCATGTCTTTGTCAATTTTTCTTATTGTTAATCCTATTGAAAAGTCTCTACTAACCTGACCCCTTATTTAGCTTATTTAATTGGTCATTAAGCTAATCAGGTGCATTTTCCCTTTAGTTGTTTTTGTTTTCATTTATAAAAATGCCATTTGATTTCCAATTATAATTTCTATTTTTATTAAAAGTTCATGTATATTGCTGCCATTTTTATTTTTAATGTATTTTATTATTATATTTTTGTGCATTTCATAAATAAATATTAATCATATTTATATCCTCTCCCCCATCTTCACTCCTTGTAGCTCCCTTTACTGTCATATATGTTAAGCCCTATCCAGTCAAGCATCCCTTTACTGTCATGTACATTAAGCCCTATCCAGTCAAACATTTGCACCCAGATAACCATTAGTGCAAGTTCATCCACTGGAGTCTAGTCAGCCTATCTAGAGTCACTCTTTTAAACATCAGCTCTCCCTCACCCTGCAGTAAATGGTTACCAATAGTCCCTTGGCTAAAGTTGGAGTCTGTTGCCTATTTCTCCAGTTCTATGCTGGGTTCTGCCTGATTGAGTCTGCATGGGTCTTGTACCAGGTGTCACCATATCTGCAAGTTCATATGAACAAGTATGTTTCTTATGTTCATATACCAACCCTGGCTCTTATAATTAAAGGAAAACAAAGGCATGCTCAGGTTTTACACAGAAAATCTCACTCTGTGCTGCCAACTTCAGTGTTAGTTACTTTTCTGTTGCAGTGAAAACCACAAGACAAAAGCAATTTATAAAAGAAAGAATATATTTGGCTTTACGGTTCCAGGGCTATGAGAGTCACAGCTTTTAAATCAAATAGGAGGATCACAGCTTTTATCCCAGCAAACACTGCTGGCAGAGATTCAGGGGAGTCATATCCAAAGCTTGAGCACTGGGCTGAAGTTTTCTTACACCATTTATAGACAATCCAGCATCATTCCAGACACATTCTGTCATTAGTGGATTTCAGCTCCTGCCTAAATGACTCGTAGACAGGCACAGGTGTCACAGGGATCTTCTAGACTCCATGAACTGAAATTTTAAGCAAATTGCATATTTACAGAACAGAATCAGGGGTTAAGCAAGCAGCTGTTCCCTTAAGAAAGCAAGAGGCTGTTTCTTCAATTATGTTTTTCATTGTTTCTCAACCACTTCTGGATTTTTCATTTCATTCCCCCTTTGATACCCTCTTAACCTGGCTAAGAGTCATAATTTTCTTCGATGCCTCTCATTCTACCTACGGGTATTTTCAGGAGCGTCTGGAAATTTATGGCTTCCTAGGGGAGAGGAATCAAAGTGAATTAGCCTGGTAAAAATGCAGGGATTGAAAAGGAAAGCCAGAAGGAGCATGAGAGAGGTCTAGCTAATATGAAGAGCCAGGATGTACAACTCCAGATATTGTTTCAGGGGTTCCACAAATCAGCTAGTTCTTGTCTTTTCTCTGCCATTTGTTCTTTTAGATGTTAGGCCATATCCCTCACTATTGCTGACTTGTTCACATAAAAACAGTATTCCTCATTTAGGAAAGGACTGAGTCCTCATTTCTCAGCAGTAAGTGTATTAACCCCCCTTTGGTTATGCAGGGCTACCACTGCCACAGAATCTAAATGATCTTCCATGGCTATTAACAAACCAGTAATTTTTCCTTTGTCATCTGCCGGGTCTGTGGACAGTTGGTAATAGTCTGATGTGGAAGAGGCAGTTCCTTCTGTTCTTATGGCCACTCTGGCCATGATTCCTAGCCCATTTAGTAAGAGTCTGGTCTGAATGACTCTTTTGGTTTGGTATGTGATCCTGGAGGCACATCAAGGACCTGGTTATTAGGGATAATATTTATTTGGGAAGTTAGAAGGGCAAGGGTACAAATTCCTGTCCAATTGGGTAGGCATAGATAAGCCCTCATGCCACACAAAAGAAGGTCCCTGGGTCTGGATGGCAACAGGGCCAGATGGCTATATAGTTATATCCTCTGCAGCCAAAGGTTTGATTATATTGATTATCAGTCATGTTTCCTATTGTATTGTAACCTCAAGTTTGCAAAAAAACAATCTGGGGCTTTTTAAGCTGGTTTTATGGCACGTATGATAGGCCTGTTGTTATGGTGCTGAAAATATCATTGGAATGAGATTGGACAGAGATAATGGAATTGCTATTTATCAGGACTGGCTTAGAGAAAAACAGAGTCAATACAAATTAGCTAGGTGAGGGTGGTTCCATTGAGGAGGCAGTAGACTGAATTAAGGATCCACTATATTTGAGTCTATGTCTTGGCACATAATAGGCCTTATTTTAAGTCAGACCTGTGCCAGGCTAGGCAACTTTAGGGTTTTTCTAACCCCCTTTTTAAGTTTGTTTTCAGTTGGTGTGATTACTTTATTACAGGCCAGGTCTCGGTCTTTGTCTCTGTCTCATATTCCTCAATGTGTCTGCTAAATCCAACAGGAGTCTGTACTCAGGGTCCTCTTGCATGAATCACCTCTCCTAAGTATTCTAGTCCAGTAAATATTCCATCATGCTCACATATGGTAGCAGAAGAATAACACCAAGCTGGTTGCTGGGTGTAGGCAGTGCGGACTTGTGGTTTTAATTTTCCCAGGCTCATGAAGACATATTTTTCTAGACTGGAGAACTGTAGGGTTTGTATGCAGTTGTAATATAATGAGAAACCTAGAACTCTTACTAGGGCATAGATTATTATAAGAGCAGATAGCTCTACTGAACAGACATATTATCACACATATGTAAAATATAGGGAAATTCTTTGTGATAGTTCTAATCCTTCTGAGCTGTCCCAGCCAGACCTATGAAAAGCAGAATGCAGTAAGATTAACAGTATTATTAAACTTAATTGAAGAGGGTAGAATTTTGATCATAAGTCCCAGAATTCTCTGTTGAATTCCCCAGGTTTCCACCAAGTGTTGGCCAGTCAGGACCCTGGTCTAAAAGTAGAGCAGGGCTGTAATATTCTCAGATCCTGACTCTAGTCCTCAGGTTTCACCTGTGCATAAATTGACCAGCTTGCAGTGTGGCCAAAGACAGCAGCAGGCATAATGGTGTCCTTGAAGAGATTCTCACGGTCCTGGTTGCCATCCACTGGGCTGGTCTTTCAGGAGGAGATTTTGGTGACAAATGATGGATTTAGGCATCTACGGCTGCAAAATTTAAGGCTGTGGGAATGGTTGGAATTACAGGGTAGGGCCCCTTCCAGGTAGATTTGAGGGATGCCTTGTGCCGTTCTTTTAACTGTACAAGATCTCCTAGTTTGTGGGGATGTACTAGGTTACTTGTGAGAAAAAGAAGACTCTCTAGCATCCATTGATATAACGGGATGATAGTAGTGGCTAGGAGCTGTAACTGGGCATGGATTTCAAGGCTTCATTTCCCTTTAGTCCTCAGGTGCTCTTATGAGAGGAGGAGTTCTACCAAACAGAATCTCATAACAGCTTAATTCCTTCCTGGAGAAAACATTTCACCTGTGAGAGAGATACATAGATGGCACTGAAGTCCAGGGCAATTGGATCTCCTGTCAAACTTACTTAGGGCTTGTTTTAGGGTCCGATTAATGTGTTCCACTTTTCCTGACTTCTGGAGGCTGGTAGATTGCATACAAATCCTATTTCAGTTGCAGGGCCTTTTCTAGTTCTTGTGTGACCTTGGCCACAAAAGCAGGCCCATTGTCTATCACAAGTGATGTAGGTATTCCATACTGGGACAAAATTTCAGTCAATGAAACTCTTATTACTTCCCTGACTTTTTCAGTCCTGGTGGGATATGTCTCTACACAGCTGGAATAAGTATATGCAATAACCAAGAAGTGCTTCTATCCTTCACTGGGTCATAATTTAGTAAAATCTATTTCCAGATCTCGCCAAGGGCTTTGTCCAGTTTTCTGTATTTCCAGTGACTGGAAGGACTCTTGCAGAGATCCTGACCATATAGTAATGCCTATTTATTAAATTCCTTAATGGTATTTTTCTCATATGAGTGTTTTCAAGGATTTGGTTAACCATGAGACAAGTTAGGTGATCTGGGACAAAGAGGTATCCATCAGGAAAAAGCTACCATCCATCTTAACTCTTGGTTCCCTTTTCTTGCCTCATTCAGGCTTCCTTCTCTTGTATACAATTAAGTATGTGACTAGAACCAAGCCATTATGATTGTGCTGGGAGAGACCTGTGGCCTCTTCATCACTGCTCTTTGTCTCACTTCTTCATCCATTTGTTGATTTATTTAACTTATGTGGTCTTCTAATTTTTTAAAAAATTATTTTATTTACCATCTTTATTTTATATATGAGTGTATTATCTGCATGTATGTAAATGCTCCCATGTCATACAGTGTCCACAGAGGTCAGAAGAGAGTGTTGGATCACTTGGTACTGGAGTTACAGGTCCTCCACAAGAGTAGGCAGTGCTCTTAACTGCTGAGCCATCTCTCCAACCTTGGTCTTCTAGGTGTTCATGTCCTTGGCAATGGATATTTCTGGGAGACACAGGATTTTACTTCGATTTTATTGCTTTACCTCCTACAGTAAGAAGCTCTATCACCTTGCAAAGTGAATGCCCAATGTACAAGGAGGATGGCAAAGGCATATTTTGAGTCTATTCGGATCTTTACCCTTTGTCTCTTAATTCCAGGGCCCTGGTTAGAGCTGAAAGCTCTGCCAGTTGTACTGAATATCCTATTGGGAGGGCCCACGATGCTATTGCTTCTTTCTCTGTTACCATCACAGACCCTGTTAGGTGACTTCCATTTGACAGAAAGTTGCTGCCATCAGTATAGAGGTGTAGAGGGTCTTGTCTGAGGAGGACAAAGGCTGATTTATGAAGTCCTGATGATTCAAATAGATCTCATCTGTTGTCTCAATGCAGTTACGTTCCACAGGTCCCAGCCCAGCAGGTAAGAAAGCAGTTGGATTTATTGTTTTGACAGTTTCTAGCTGCATTCTGAAGTTTTCACATAGGATGCTATGATATTGGTTCATATGTGGGTTGGTTAGCCAGTGGTGCCCTTGGTGGTCCATTACAGCCATGACTACATGTGGGACCTTGAGATTCAGGGTGTGTTCCATAGTCATTTTGTCTGCCTTCTCAGCCAGGAGGGCCATGGTCACAATGGCTTATAAGCAAAGTGGCCATCCAGCTGCCACCATATCTGATTGCTTAGACAAATAGGGCTCCACATTCTGGATTAAGATCCCTAGTGTCATTCCCCTCTTCTCATTGATAAACAGGTTAAATTCTTGGGTCATGTCAGGAATTCCTAATGCTAATGTTTCCAGAGAGATCTTCTTGAGAGTCAGAAAGGAGCCTTGTGATTGCTGTCCTCATTCAAATGGATGATTAATTAGGCATCCAAATGAAATGCAACAAAGGCTTGCTGACCCCAGAAACTCTTGGATCTGTCTCTGGATCTTTGGTATAGGGAGTATGCAAAATGCCCCTTTTTGTTTATGCCCCAGGATCAGATGTTTCTTTGAGATTTGGAACCCCAGGTATTATTTTAATTTTTTTTTTTTTTTTTTTTTTTTTTTGCAGATCTGGGGACTTTTAAGGGATACTCTGTATCTAGCTCTATGAAACAGATCTAGCAGTGTCTCTGTTCCTTAAGCACAGTCCTCCAAGAACACACTTGCCAGGAGCAAATCACTCACATATTGTAGGATTGCCCACTTCAACTCCATGCTTGAGAGTAAGCCAAATCATCTTCCAGAGCTTACCCAAATATTATGGGGTATATGTTGAACCCTTGGGCTGCTGGTTAATGGCAGGGGAGGCATAATAGCCAGAGCAGAAAGCTGAGATAAAAAATCTTAAAGCATATACAGAAAATGAGACAGAAAGAGAAAGATAAGGGGGGGAGGGAGGGAGGGAGGGAGGGGGAGAGAGAGAGGAAGCAGGGAACACTATGAACTCTCAAAGCACTCCCTCAGGAATCAGCTTCCCCCATCTAGGCCATAGATCCTAAAGGTCCCATGGCCTTCTCCAAGCAGTACCACCAATGAAGAGTCAAACATTTTTGCCTGTCATAAACACTTATTCAAACCACCCCAACCTCATGGGTGCCCTCACAGACGTGCTCAGATGATTCACTCTCAAGATGAAAAATAAGAGATTAATTACTACAACAGGATTCAATTTTTTGTTTACTTTTGTTGAATTTTCAGTTCTAAAGTCTTTATTTTTGATGATTTGGTAAAGTTACGTGCTTGATTTTAGATTGAAAGTTAGTCTGCCCTTTCAATCCATCATAGTAGAAACTCCTGCCCTGATTGCTTCCAATATTCAATGAAAAATTTCTTGACAAAGAAAAATACTGTGACTAAGTAACAATCTGATGCATGGGAAACATGAATGGACTACGGTGTAGATCATTAATACCATGATATTGTTATTAACTTGAAGCCTTAAAAAAGTAACACTGTATTTTTAAAAGCTCTTGTTTGGTACAAATAGTGATATTATAAATACCAAAAATGCTTATTGAAAAAGTATAAGTAAATTAGAGAGTGAAATTAAAGTTTCAGATCAATTTATAATTGGAAAAAGATTTAAATTTGACTATACATTAAGTGACTCAAAAACAGGAAATTAATTTATTATATTTGTCACATTGTTTCAGTTATTCACCAATTTTAACTCATCATACTTTATAGTATTGCAGAATTTTATAATAGTACATTGTTAACTTTTTCTTCTATTTTATATAGTATGAATTATTTGTGATTTGTCTTTGTTTCACAAACTAAATATCCTTGTTAGACATTGGTCTCACTTTTCTTTTGGGAAATAAATACAAATCTATCTCAGCATTGTAGAATCAATTCACCCCTTGAAGAAAAATAGGGCTTAAGGGAAATTTTCACTCAAGTGTTCTAGCAACTAAAGAACAGAGGCTGAATATAAATTACATTATAAATTTCGTTCAGTTATTTTCTACCTTTTACACTTTGATATCATAAAAATAATCATTGTTCTTTGTGATTTAAACACTTCTTCCATACAATCAGAGAAAAGCCAGTATTCAAATTTGTAAAGTTTAGAACAGAGAAGCAAAAAAGTCCATTGTGTCTCCACATCTATCTTAGGGGAATTCAATGCCCACATTTGTGTGAGTATTAAAATATCATTAGATTCTTCCTAATGTCAATGGTTATAAAACAATAAACATGAAAACTAGCAACTTCAAATTTGTTTTATCAGATCTAGAACGAAAGGAAAACAAGAAAATATTAATATATATGCAATAATATCTTTCTTTGAGGGTTTTTTTTTTTTGAGACAGGGTCTCTCTGTAGTCCCAGCTGTCCTGGAACTCATTATGTAGACCATGCTGGCCTTGAACTCACAAAGATCTGCCTGCCTCTGCCTCCCAAGTGCTAGGATTAAAGGCGTGCGCCACGACGCCCGGCATAATAATAGTTTTTATAACATTTCTTTTCAAATGAAATAAGGTAAATGATCAATTATTTTATTAGATTTTTACAGATATCTTGAAGTTTTATGACCTTAGTACCACACATCTTAAAGATAAGCAACATACATGCCAACACCCCTTTAAAGGGGAGTATCAGAGATAATGTGAATTTGTAAGCAGTATTTAACATTGAAAACTCAATATCAATGTGTATTGTTACCTTTCCAAAATGTTTATTCCCATAATTCTGAACTATCATATCATTAAATTCTGAATAAGGTAGTCTCACAGTTACCTAAGCTGAGGAAAACAGTGGCCAGCCCCACTCCTGTAGCAGGAATATTTCCTCCCACATTCTTATGATGGGAAAGTACTGTCTACAACAACAGTGTTGAGAAGTGATTAAGTTGTGAGGATTAGTAGCAGTATGGAGACAGTGGGTTTTTAATAGAGGGTAGGTTGAGGCATTCATATGCTTTCTTGCTTGTGACCCCATCCTTTAAGTGGCAATGCAGTGAAAAGCTTCCAGACCAATGAATTACATAGACTTCTATTGTTTGCCAGTTATCCATAATATGGAACTCTAACAGTAAAAAAGTAAAGTTAGTTACCCATTTCCCAGCAGATGTTTTTGTTTTGCAGAGAATCGACATAAAACAACTAAAGTTTAATTTCTCTCTAGTTAGTGAGTGCTCTGAGTAAGCCCGACACAAATGAAGCAGTTGTTACAGGTTGGAGAAACCATATTACAGAAGACCAAGGCAGGCAAATTTATCACTATAGTGTGCAGTTTATTGGGAACTTACATGCTTGTGTTCAAATTTCACAGCAAAATCAAAGTTGCTGGGATGAGAGTCAAAGGAGAGGGGCTTCCATTGTGCTCAGGACAAAATGGCTTTTCCCCTGACTGGGATGCTCATACCAAAGCTTTATTATCTAACGCTGACAGTTCAGGAGTCTGGTGATAAAGCTCCACATACCCACTCCCTAATCTTGTTTATTTCGAGTGTTTGGGGAACCTATGTAGGGAAAAGAGACTATGGTTACTCAAGAGCGTATGATGGTTAGAACTCAATATGGCTGTTGTAAGGTCAAGCTGTATCTCTACAGTGCACCAACAGTGATAATGTTCTTTGCAGACTTGATAGCTACCACTTAGTGAGGCTTTTAGGAATGAGCTAAGACTAGATTGACCACCATTCAGATGTTCTTGACAAACATAACATTTGTTGGCTTCTGGCGATAACTTTGTATCTCTAGACAATCTCCAAACATTAATTCAGTTGTGTTAAAAATCAACTAAACTCATTTTCCTTCAGTCCTCTGATAGCGTAAGAAAACAAAAACAAACCAAAAATCTTGATTCTAGACCCCTGCACTTCATACCAGATATGTAATAATAATGTGAGACATTACTTTAACACAACTTGCTGCTGTTATGCTAAGCTGTTGCCATACTAATTTAGATGAAGGAAGAGTTTGACATATCATGTACACATTTCAAAACCCATAGCATATTTTGCTATGTGATAAATTTCTATAGACTGGCTACTGTTGTGGGTAAACAAATGGCATGATAATTTTTTTAAATTTTTTTTAAACTGTTTAGCTCTGGATTATAAATCTGTTGACAGTTACATGGCCTGTGAGTACACCTCAGTTGTAGAGTACTTACCTAGCAAGCCCAGAAAACTTGGTTCAATTACTAGTACTAATAAAAAAGATCGTCTTTTAAAGATATTTGCACTCTAAAAAGACACTATATACAAATGAGAAAGAAAACATGTTGACCTAGTTACACACTAGATTTTCATCATTTCTTACCTAATTTTTTATTTTCATAAGTCAGGTAGTGGGTATTTACTATCCCTGGCTAATTAAAATTGGCATATAATAAGATTTCTACTTCTTAATTTATGCATTTCACAAAAGAGAACAAGCATAAAATTTCATGCATTGTAATAAACAAGAGAACAAAATCTACCATTACATGCACCATTCTGACAATTGTTTAGGTAATTTGATTATACTCTTTTAGCATATTGGGCAATTATTTTCTGGGATAGCAAACTGTACTACAAAGCTTCTGGGCCCATGAGACAGATATTTTGAATTAGAAAACCAGTATTTTAACAATAGCTGCCAGTGATATAGTTTATTTCTTCTTTATTGCATTATTATCTTGGGATTAAATGAGAAGACCTAATAGTGCAGTGAAATGGCATGAATACCATTGAGATTTCATGAATTCTGTTACACAATGTTCAACTAGGCCTTAGTCTACAAACTGCTAACTTCCTGAAGCAACCTTAACAACCTAGTAATCTTTCAGGATCATAGAAAGGGAGTGTGGGTCAAAGTAAACTGTCAAGTGGATGAAAAGAGAAGCTCTTGTTTAGTCACTCCTAGAGAGGCATAAAAGCAGAAGAAATAATTTAGCTTGGGACTCTATTTAGTTTAGGTCATGTACACTCCCCTTCTCTTATTAATGCCTGTGGCCACTTAGTTCCTTCACCTGCATGCATTATGTGCACAACCTGTCTCTGAACAGCAGCTAGCAACTTGAGAACCACATGGAGCCCACACCTGTATTAGGCTACACTTCCTTCTCTGAATGATAGCATAGAATTCTCCACCCCTAATTATAATTAAGTTTAGAAAATTTCCATCCTAGTGTATCAAGTTAAGAAGAATAGAATGTTCATCTACCCTTGAACTCATTTTGGGTGCATGCAAATAATGTAAGCTGTGTCCTTCAAGAGAAATTTTAAGGAAAATTCTCTAATGCAGTGTCTGTAATCATATAGCACACTATGATTTTACTAAAACTTTTACAAACTTTATTTGCTTTGCATAGCCATTTTGAATGGGGTTTTCACTAATGAAATGTTTAATTTAATCCATTATTTCAAGAAGTTATACACAGCAGTATACATATCAAGTGAAACTTGAACTCGATTCATTTGTGTGTGTGTGTGTGTTTTGTTTTCAATAAAGAAATTATTCACCTTGGTGTGGTGACACATGCTTTAATCCCACCATTCAGTAGGTGGAAGCAGGCCAAGCTCTGTGAGACCCAGACCATCCTGTTCTACATAGCCAGTTCCAGGCCAGCTGGGGATACAGGGAGTCCCTGTTTAAAAAAAAAAGAATAGGGGCTGAAGAGATGACTCAGTGGTTAAGAGCACTAGCTGCTCTTTCAGGGGACCCGGGTTCAATTTTCCACACCCACATGGCAGCTAACAACCATCTGTAACTCTAGTTCCAGGGGAATCCAACCTCTTCTTCTCACCTGCAAAGGCATTACACAACACAGGTACACTTACACACATGCAGACAATCCACTCGTGTGGGAGACAGGCTTGAGCCTAGGGTGAAAGTCTTATTGACAGCCATACAGCAGGCCTAAGGCAATGGCCAGAATGCTGGAGCCACAAGGAATGCCTTGTGACATTTGCTCCCATTGGCAGATCATGAGACTGATGCCTAGAGCTTGACACTCCCTAATCACTACCCTTGGAATTCCAAATTGCAACATTTAGATAGTGCAGTGTCACATGGTTTCCAGAAACCCAGGCTCTGTAATCTGAAACCTAGTATGCTAATGAGGCATCCTACCTGCTATTCTGTGATAGGACATTAAGTCTGTTATGCCAATAGGATGCTGTCTGTTATGCTAATGAGGCATCCTACCTGCTGTACTGTGATAGGATGCTAAACCTGTTATGCTAATAAGGTATCCTACTTGCTGTGCTGTGATTGGACCACTACCCCTACATAAGCTTGTGCCTTCCTGCAATAAAGCAGACCTGTCACTGAACCTGGTCTCCTGTGTCTGAATGCAGCTCCGCTGACACAGTCTCCTCACCAGCCCTGGGGTCTGGCACCAGGCAGAAGTGGTGATAACAGGAGGCAGCACAGGGCAAGCAGAAGAGCTGCCTCAGCACCAGGTGAGCAGAGGAGTGGCCTCGATGCCTGTGAGAACGAAGGAGTGGAGCCCACGAGAATGGAGGAGTGGCCACCGCTGGCAGTGACCACACACTCATATACATAAAATTAAAATAATTAATAAAATATTTTCTAAAAAGATAATATATTCACTTAAAACATGCCGACAAAGACTGCAGTAAGTTACGCTGTATAGCTCAATATTAAGGGAAGGAATAAAAAACCTGAAGAGCAAATGTATATAAGCAAACAACTGTCAGATGCAGGCACACATAGAGCCCCACAATTCTCAGCTAGAGATAGGATGCAAAAATTCCTGTATACTTCTATAACTTTGACATGTTTCAGACTCAAGTGAGAACTAATTAACCTAATAATGATTGGTGATTTTCTTTTCTTGTTTCTCTCAATTGTGTGTACGTCTGTGTGTGTGTACACACATGTGTGGAGGTCAGCGCACAACTTTGTGAGGTCAGACTCTTTCTACCTTTAAGTGGGTTATAAAAATTGAACTCAGGTCATAGGATTGTTGCAAGTACCTCTATCATCTAAGCCATCTTTCTGGACCATTGACTGAGATTTATGGAAAGATTAAATTATTAAGATTGTCTAATTAAAGAAAAATAGTACATAAATAATTTTATAAATATTTTCATGTAAGTACTTAGTAAAAGTTGAATTTAAATGAAACTTTCATCCTTCTTTGCCTAGAAAGGTTTTGAATGTCATTCGATCCCTTTTAGTTTGTCCATTCAAAGGACAATGTCCTCAGTTTTAACCTAACTTTTTCTTTTAATATCAATTCAAGCTCACCATTCTTCAGAAATCTTACCTTCACTGAAATTCTCCTATTATCATCTTTTACCTACAATCTGTCTCAGTGTTCTTTTTGCTTTCTGGGAGAGTCTACACTTTGACACTGAGCCTATATCTTGGAAGTTATTTTAACTCTATCATCTCACACTAGGCAATTTCACTAATTACCAAGCACTGGGTGATGGTAATTTACAAACTCACATCTGCAGAACAGTGTTTTTTGGCACTTAAAACAGAATCCAAATTCTGCCCTCAGGGTTCCAAGCCTTAGACTACACCAAACTTCCTCATATATCTCATACCGTTCTGTCTTTCCAGTGATTCTAGTCTTTTCCTGTATTAGAACAATACAAGATTCCTTCTCATCTTGGAATACCGTGTCTGCTTTCTGTTCTGCTGTGAACAGCTTTTCTGGGATCTTCTACACTAGCTTAAACAGGACTTCCCTGACAAGCTGTCTGCCTCCCCCATGATTTTCATCATGACATACTGCTTACTGCTATGCAGTGTATGCATATACAAGCACTCACATGGTTGCACACACTTAAGGCCTACAATTGTGCAAGTTACTCTTTTGGGAGATGCAAATATTCAGTTAAGCGCAGAAGAACTTTAGCAGTCTTGCTAGAACTAGTATCTTGAATGTCTCCACAAAACCAGTGAGTTAAGGGCTTGCTTCACAGGTGGTGCTATTGCAAGATGTGATACCATGGATATTCTAGGAAGATATGCCCTAGGAAGGTTCTGAATAATCTGATGACCTGCTGTCAGGGGACTGTGGACCCTGGCCTCTCTCTTCTGTTTTCATGCCATGCAGAGATGACCTCTCTTTTATGTGCTCTGTGTTGTTGCCATCTGATATACCCCTGATCTTGGATTATCTCAGGCATTTGACAATAGTCGCTAAAAGAAATTTAATATATATCTGATGCTCTATTTTATCCCTATTTTATACTACCAATTACTTGTTTCTTTGATAAAAAATTGACGAATTTCATGATTAACTAACAGAAATATGGCCTGTAATGGAAAGGGAGAACACTGAATACTTACTTTATGTGTTTCTGAATAATTAGAGTGTTTTGTGGAATAACGGATTGTTTATTAATTTGGTTAAACCAAATTAATTTGGTTAACCAAATTCTGAAAGAAAAGTTGAAAAGCATACCATGAGCTCAATCATGAAATGGTTACTAGAGATGTATATTTCACAGTCCTTTCCATAAAAGTGAGAGTTGAAATACTAAAAGTAGCTGTAACTGGCAAGGGAGAAAAAAGAAGAGAAGAATGAACATCAGGTTTGGGAACACTACTGCAGAGGGAGTGAGAATTTGACAGGGAGTGGGGAAAGCAATCCCTGGAATAAGAAAGTACATGGAATACTAGCATTTGTATTAAAGGTTATTTTTACCATAGGGAAATAATTTCCTGATATGCCCACAATTAAGGCTGCCAATTCCTGAATTTTAATATTGTTTTTTAAAAGTAGCAATACAAGTTGGGAGGTTGATTATTCTGTGGCAAGTAGTCTTGAGCTGTAAACATGCAGGCATTTCTCAATGATTAGATGTGATAGATTGTTATTGAAGCTCCCTTTCCCTTGACACTCAATATTATTATTTTAACTATTTTTTATTCAGGTTTAGCAAAGCCAATCCATGGAGGATATATGCCATTTATTTATAAAATGTATACAAAATTAATGGTATTTTATAAAATCCTCTCACAATAAATTGCTCCTGGGCATCAATAATTAGAAACACCTAAGAAAAAAATAGATTGAGATTCAAAAAAATTGGTACTGAGAAAAGATAATAAAAGTGTCATAAAACAGATGTGGTATGTTGACAGAGTAATTATACTACATAGAAAATTTTCATGATCTATGTATATATAAGTCACTGTGTGAGATGAAAATATTACATTCACAGAATAGGAATGGATAATTATAGGAAATAAGAAAGTTCTTGTAAATATTAAAGAATTTAAGGCTGAAGAGATAACTTGGTGGTTAAGAGCACTGGATGTTCTTTCAGAGGACCTCAGTTCTGTTTGCATCACCCACATGCCAGCTAACAACCAAGTGTAATTCCAGCTCCAGGAGACCTGAAACCCTCTTCTGACCTCCTTGGGCATTGTACAACATGAGTGCACTTAAATACATGCAAGCAATATACCCATACACATAAATTAAAATTAATAAAGAACATAGTTTTAAAAATAATTTTAAACATGGGCTAGCTCTAGAACAGATATTTAAAAATTATTTATCAGTTATTGGGATATTTAGCTTCAAACTAAAAATGATAGAGCCAAAACAGTGAAGTTATCAACTATGTTTTCTCATCCTGTTCAGCATTCAACTTTTATTTTATATTGATAGGTTATACCTTCAATAATTTCCAACCAATATTTTTTCAAATATTCTATTTCTCTATTACATGGACTTTTTCAGAGTCCTTCTTACAAAAACGTTGCCATCTTAAATTCTGTTTTCATAACTCCTGTCTTCTTTTTTCCCATTCTTTAACTTTTCTTCAATTTGTGTAGTATGTTATGTATTTATCAGTTCATTAAATACTTTCTAGCAGTTTCTGATCTATCTTGCATTACTGGGTTAATATATAATGAAAACCTCTAAAATGATGGGTAATATTCACCCTGACATACTATTTATTATTATTTTGTTTCATTTATTGAATTTCTTTTGAAAATTAAAGTGTCTGAAATTCTCATGTTCAAGCCTTCTCCATAAATCATTTCTCGTATTGAATTCCTTGGCCCTTTATTTTTCATTTCATGTTTGTTAGTGATACTTCCTTGGTTTCCTGATTTTTATCTTTTAAATCATGTATCTTCTCTCATGCATTTTAAAAAAATATTTTTATTTTTTTTTATGTATATGAGTATATTACCTGCATGCATGTAAGTGCACACATGTCGTGCAGGGCCTGCGGAGTTCAGAAGAGGGCATCAGATCCCCTAGAACTGGAGTTACCAGCAGTTGTTAGCCGCCATGTAGGTGCTGGGAACTGAACCTGAGTCCTCTGCAAGAGCAGCCAGTGCTCTTAACTTCTGAGCCATCTCTTCAGTCCCTCTATCATGTATTTTTTAAAGCATACTTTAAATCAATTTCCTTTTGTTTTAGGTAGAGATAGCAAACTGTCCTCAAATTTCCATTCTCTGGTTCACCTTTTATTGACAGTGTTATGAATCAAGGCCAGCATGTGATTGCTGAGCTACAGACAAGTTATTTCAGCTTTCCTATCAGTTAAGTGTAGCTATAGAGGCTGAGTTTGTTTTAGTCTCTAGGATGTAACAGAAAAAAAAAATGTATTTTTAGATGTTCTCCAAATATTCTGCAATCTAAACAGCGGTTATCACCCAGTTTTCGGAATAACACATAGGTGCCAATGCCTTAAAAACTGGGAAAACAATATTGTAAGACCTTGACTCTCTGACTCCATGCAGAAACAGGGACTAACAAATTATTCAGAGAGAGAGAGACAGAGACAGAGACAGAGAGAGAGAGAGAGAGAGAGAGAGGAGAGAGGGAGACTTTTACACCATTCCTATCATTGTATTTTGCATCTATTTAATCATAGTTTGTTCACTTTTACCACACTAAAATATGATTTTTTTAAACTGAATGAGGGCTGCGGGATATAGCTAAAGTATGTAGCATTGACATAGAGGGCAAGAGATTGATAGAAGGAAAATGCAACAACTGAAGAACCAGAAATTCTTGTTCTGCTATGTAGATAATTAACCACACACTGTTGGCCTCTGGCAACTTGGAAAGCAGAATGCCTGCTAGACAGAAAGCCTGAATGTAGCTCTAAAGGAAAGTATTTAGAAAAAGACAGATTTTTCAGTGTGTGTTGATTAAACCTCGTTATTCCTACCAAATATTACACAACAGAAATATGCCCATTAAAAATTGAGGAATTATATGCAGAAATTGGAAGAAGAAGAAAAGAAAATTTTGGACTCCTTTAGCCTAGAAGATGTGACTGCTTGAGAGTGAACACTAAGACATGTTCAGCACCTTTTCCAATGGCCTTCTTTTAAGACTACTTCAATAAGGAACATCCCTGTTGTAAAAATTGGGTTCAGGGTATTGGTTTTTAAATAGATGATTTTATGGATCCAGTAGTATCCAACACTATAATGATGGAAAGAGGGCTAAACAAGCAAAGGCAGCAGTGAGTTATAAGCATTTAAGGAAATTGCAATGCTAATAAAGTAGCAAGCTAGGAAGCCAAGGCCACTCACGATTTTATTTCTAAAGAAAATTTCAATGTGTCATGTGTGCCTGAGTAGGAAACAGTTGCAGCACCACAGGTGACATGTAGGAATCGATTGTCAGCCTTGAGAGATGGAAGTAAACTGAGATTCGAAGTGGGCATATGGCAGAATTGTTTTGCTAGTGCAGATCACTTTGGAATTTAAAACACTACATTTTTAGATTATCTTTGTGATAGAAATTTAGATTTAGTTTCACAAGTATACTAAGTTTGAAATTCTATAACTTGTCAAATTTGCACTTCTTGGCATTTTAATTTTCTGATTGTGGGACGTATCTAACAAGGAGCATCAGGCTTAGCTTAAAGAGCTTTGACTAGAGATAGTTTTATTGACTATTCAACAATCATGTGTTGGTCAGATTTCCATCACATGATCAAAATAACTAAGATAAGCAAAAGGTGAAAAGATTTAATTTTGGATCATGGTTTCAGCCTGGGGCAGTTTGCCTGTTGCCTTTGGATCTGTAGCCAAGTGAAATGTCATGGAGACAGGAGAGCTTGATTGGGGGCGGGGGTTGTTCACATCATGTGAGGAAATAAAATAGAATACATGAGGTGGCCTCAAGATCTCTTTCAAGAGCCTGCTTATGTTACTTCCAATTAGGCTTCAATCCTTGAAGTTTCTGCCATACTCCCATTCTTACGCTCAGCTTGACACCAAGCCTTCAACACAACATCCTTTGTGGAACATTCTAGACCTAGGCCTTTTTCTGTGGTTTGTTTTGTTTTGTCTTGTTTTGTTTTGTTTTGTTTGTTTTTGTTTTTGAGACAGGCCTTGAATTTACTGATTTGTACCAAGAATCCCAACCTTTCACTGACAGATCTTTGATAGAGAGAGCCACTTTCATGTAACTATAACATGCTACAGATATTAAAATCATAGAAATAGTGGATGTGGTAGAGTTCAGTCATAGAGCAGTTGTCTAGCCTATGTGGAGACCTGTATTTAATCCTCAGTAAAAATAAAATAAAATAAAATAAAATAATGAATAAAAATTCAGTAGCATATGTAAAGATAATGGTTAGTTCTATAAGATGAGCAGCTTTAATTCCTATCAATTTGCCTATATTTATTGTGTGCTTCTAAAACATGGAGAGTTATTTTGCTATTTCATGTCTTAAAATATTACAACTACAACTACAGCTATGCTTGTATGTGGTGCAAATTTCCCCATATGTTCAGTCTACCTTCCTGTCCAGAAACTGAGATGGAAACATGAAATACAAGTGAACAGTATTGTGCTGGATAGCTTTAGTGCCATCTTGACACACCTGGGTTGAGGGATCCTCAATTGGGGAATTGACTCCATTGGACTGGCCTGTGGCCATGTCTGTAGGGCATCTTCTTGATTGTTGAGTGATGTGGGAGGGCCCTGCCCACTGCAGGTGGTGCCACCCCTGGACAGGTGGGCCTGTGTTGGATAAGAGAGCAAGCTGAGCAGGGCCCAGGGGAGCAAGCCAGTAAGCAGCATTCTTCCATGGCCTGTGCTCCAGCTCCTGCTTCCAGGTTCCTGCCCTGAGTTCCTACCTTGGGCTCCCTGATGAACTGTGACCAGGAGATGTAAGATAAATAAACCCTTTCCTCCCCAAGTTGGTATTGGTCAGAGTGTTTTGTCACAGCAATGAAGACACAAACCAGAACAAATATAGACATATTCCAGATAATACAAACTTTTTAAAGAAACACATATAAATAAAGGAGAAAAAGGAAGACGAGGAGGAGGAGGAAGAGGAGGAGGAGGAGGAGGAAGAGTGATAACATGCTGTTTTGGACAAAGTATAAAAACATTCAAGACTTTAATGAAGCAATGAGTTCAATAGCAAGATCAATAGAGGAAAACCCACATTTTCTATAGTGCGTGTGAATCCTCGTTCTACCAAGGCTAAATGTAAAAAGATAAAAAGGTAAATTACATTACATGAATGAGAATAAAATCCATCAGACACCATGGATGAGATAAACTCATAGAAAGAATAGCTATCCAGAATAATATCGAGCCTAAGTTAATGAGTAGCAACTATTATTCAAGGGTGACGATACCTTGAGATATACAACATTTTGAATATTTATTCACCATAGATTTCAGCTAAAAGAACTACTATAGCATATACATTTTTATAAAATAAAGAACTTAGAAGGAATTAATTCATTTAATAATCAATAAAGCATACTGCCAAATACAACCTAATACGATTTTGTAATACACAGGTACACAAAAAGATTTCATGACATTATCACTATGAATATGTAGATGTATAAAGCAGACTTTTAATTTCTTCATATATCACTTGGTGAAGTAAAGATAATGATTGATTCATAGTTATTAGCATTAGAAAGGTTTAATTCTCTATTTCATTACTATGACAGTCTTCCACAAAGAAATAGAAAAATAAAAAGACCTGGTCTCAGCTCTTGCCTCACTCTGGGATATCTGTTCTTTTGATACCCACTTTTTCCAAGCAGCATTCCCTATTATTTTGTCTAATTTTATTTTATGTATCTTATTTATTTATTTATTGTTTGTTTGTTTGTTTGTTTGTTTAATTGGATTTCTCTGTAGTTCCAGCTGGCCTAGAACTCACTAGATAGATATGGCTGACCTCGATCTCACAGAGATTCACCTGCCTCTGCCTCAGGTGTGCACTAGCATGCCTAGCTGCCTATCGTTTTAATATCGGACTTAAAAAAGAAATTCTGCTCACTATTTACCATATTGTAGATATTTTTGCTTTAAAGTTTCGAAGAGAAATCCATGTGACAACAGTCATAGGCCTTCAGCTACAGTCTGAGTTATTACATTTGACACAAGATGTGTTATGTTACAAGACAGGTTAGGGTGCCTATCTGTGGATTTTCAAGGCTCTTTAATATCACATGACAGTTGTCATTGAAAACTCAAATCCTCTTTTTTCATTTGAAAACCTATAACTGAGCAAGAATAGAGCTTTTGACTTTAAGACCTTAAGGTGTAATGCCAAAAGCCTGCTATTTGTCTCTTAGTGAACCTAACAGGCAAGAACGTAGTGTCATTTCATTGAAAATGCTGTGTTTTTATCTGAAGTAGGAGTTCTGCAATGCCTAACATTTAATACACTTTGGTTTGAGCTAATCCAATGTGTTGAAAGTCCTTTGAGACTGTGACTGTGTCTATAAGAGCATGGAAAAATCAAAGTAGGCCATAAAATTTGGCACATTCAATTTACATCCAAAGAGAAAAATGTGCTAGGACAGATTTCAATTGCATGTTTTATTGTGTTGAAGCTTTGAAAATTTGGACAGAGTTATTGTTTGTAAAGTTCTCAAACGTAGCTTCTTAAAAATGATTAAACAAGTATGGAAAGTACAGTTTAATCAATACTTTAAAGTAAAGAAAACAAAGCAAAAATAGGCAAATATCCTTGAAAGCCAGGTCAGTAATACAGACCCTGGATGAATTCGCAGGTTGTTATGAGGCAGTGGAACTTCGGTTGTCCTCAGTCTGTCATTCAAGCTTGTCTTCTGAAAGAATTAAAACCACTGTTCATCTTTGCCTGGGTGTTGTATCAATATATTGTTGATGTTTGATCATTTATTTCATGTTTTTCCTTGCCAAATATCTTTGTTTGAAAATCTCAAACACTTTACATAATTGTTTGCCTAATACAGATGAATTAATTTGGGAAGCCAAAACCAAGTAAGAAAGGTGATTTTCCTGTGGGTACCAGTAAATGCCTGTTAAGGCTATTCAAGACTCAGCCATAAATTTTCATCCACCAGTCTTGAGCTTAGTAAGAGGAAAAGCTTCCTGTTTTGTTTTGTTTTTTGAATAATTTTATTTATTTGTATTTTAATGTGTGTGAGTGTTTTGCCTGAATATATGTAAGTGCACCCATGTACGTAATGTCTGCCTGCAGAGGCCAAAAGAGAACATCAAATACCCTGGAACTAGGGTTATGTATGGTTGTTAGCAGCCATGTGGGGTTGGGAACTGAATCTGGGTCCTCAGCAAGACCAACCAGTGTTCTTAACCACTGAGCAATCTTTTCAGTCCACTACAGGAAAAACTTTAACTGCTAACCCTTATAGAATAATTATAGACTCTTTCATTAATCATATCCTCTATATGCCAGCATTCTGAAATATTTTCTAGGACATAATTTTATGTAATAAAATGTATGTATGCATCACATTGATTATATTATTTATTTTTTATTTCCATCCAATTCTGCTACAGTGTATTTATTATTTCAAAGGATGTCTGATTTGCTAGGATGCAAAGAAGCAATTGCATGTAATGAATAGAACTGAAGTGTGGTTTTCACAGAACTAGTTGAATATCCAAGAAGATTATAAGTTTAGAAAATAACCAACATAAATGAAATATGACATTAAAAATTTAACAGAAAATAATTCAATGTTTTGAGTTAAAAATCAATATTTCTAGTATGTACTAGATTAGGTCAGCCTACCATGATGATCAGGTCTTCAGACACTATATAAAAGACAATTCCTATACCATCCTATCCTTACCCTGTGTGACTACTAGTCTTAATTGTCAGCTTGACAGAATGCAGACTCAACTTGATGGGAGTCTGTGAGGAATCAGGTTGGTCTGGGGACAATTCTGTGGAGAATTATCTTAACTAGATTTATTGGTGTGGGAAGACCCACCTTGAATGTGGGGGCCCCATTTGACAGGTTGAGTTCTGGACTCAATATAAAGGAGAAATAGCACTGAACACAGCTTGTATGCACTCATTCTTTCCTTGCCTTGCCTGTGAATAAGATTAGTTGTTTCAAGATCCTGCTGCATTGGATTCCCCAAAATAATGGAATGTAACATGGAATTACAGGGTAAAATAAACAGTATTCCCCCTAAGTTGCTTCTCTTGAGGTATTTTGTCACATCAACAATAAACAAATTAAGACATTCTGGCTCTAAATATGTAACCTCGCTTCCCAATTTCTTGATCAGAAAATCTAGTAGCTAATTAAGAAAAAAATTTCACGTAAGACCCTACTGCTAAAGACAGAACATACTTCAGACACATGATATGTAGCAGCAGTACTGGAGCTGACCTGGAAGCCACTTCCCCTGAAGGCTGGCTCTCATAGCTTTAAAGAGCACTATGCAAGGTGCTAAGGGAGAACATCAATCGATGATCCAACACCATCTTCAAGACCTACTAACCCCATCAATGACCAGCCACAGAATACAACAATGGTGCAGTAGTGGTTCTTTTATCTTGGGGGCAATCAACGGCTACCTAGTTGGGCTAAAAGACCACTCAATGGGAGGAAACTCAAGTGTGGTACTGTAAACATAACCACATACACATGGCTGGAGTGGTCATACATCTTGAGAAAACCCCAAGACTGTCACATCTGTAGACTAATGTGATTTCTTACTATATGAAAAATATATATCCTTATATTTACAGACAAATATCCCAGTAACCACTTACCAAAGAAGTTCATTTTGCACCAGAGACTATTACCATGTACCACAACTGGTCTTACACAGACATTGTCTATGAATTGTCCAGGCCTAAGTGACACATCTACAATGCAACCTCTACACCTGAGGCTCATGGAACATAGAACAGGGATAAAGAAGAGAACACTAATGAATCTCTCAGTTCTCATGCAGTGGAGGGCCAGGAACACAAAAGATCACAAACGGCCAAAGCATAGAGATTAAGAGTCCTTTGACGCTGGTCTTCCTTTATTAAACTTCAACCACCGAAGGCTCAGTGACCATCCCAAAAGAGGGGGCAGAAAGATTGTAAGAACCAGTAAAGAGGTACATGATCTTATGGATACAGAGTCCTACAAGCTCCTGGGAACCTGCTCATATGATTCTATGGCAATGGTGTCAGCATACACAAGTCCTATGCAAAGTCAGGCAGATAAAAACCCACCATAGAACTGGGAAAATGAACAGCAGACACCAATCCTACCTGAAGAATTATTTGAAAGTGATTACTACTAGGTGCTGAAGAGCTTATCTTCCTAAAACAAGGGACTCAAGATGGGTTGACTGGACCTCAATGGATAGAATTGCACTGGGGAATGTCTTGGGACACTGACTTGACACAGTGGGCCTTAACAGGAATGATAGAGCATATAGGCTCCAGTTGTGGGGGCTATCGAAGGGTGCTGATAGGCACAGGGGTGTAAAGATGATTAAGATTGTTTGAGATGTTCTGTATGAAATACACAAAAAGAAATTTTAAAAAAGAATATCTCAGTTCTCACTAATGAAGAACCCTCAGGCAACTGAGGGCCAGGAACACAAAAGGTCACAAATGGCCAAAGTGTAGAGATTAAGAATCTGCAGAATGCTAGTCCTTGGACAGGACTCCTGTATTAAACTTCACACACACAGGGCTCAGGAACCATTGCTGAAGAAGGGTCAGAATGATTGTAAGAGCCAGGGAGGAGGTGTTATGACCATATGGAAAATCCAGTCCTATAAGCTCTTGGGACCCTTCTCACACAAACCTACAGAGATGGTGTCAGCATGCACAAGATCCATGAAACTCAAGCAGCAAAACTCAGTGTGGAACTGTGAAAATGGACAGCTGAACCCAATCTCAGCTGAAGAAATATGGGCAACTAATTACTGCTCCTGAGGAAGAGCTGATCTTCCTAAAGCAAACGACTCTAGATAGATTGACTAGACCTCAGAAAATGAACTTGCACTGAGAGACATCTGGGGACACTAACTTGACATAATAAGCCTTAACACAAATGACAGAATATGTGAATTCCAGTGGAGGGTGTCTATGGGAGGGTTCAAATGGACAAGGAGGTATAAAGATAATTAAGACTGATTGAGAGGATCTGTATGAAATACACAAAAATTCAATAAAATTAAAAAATGAAAAATAAAGAAAAAATCTTCATATTGTAACATTTGGATATTCAATTCATTTTTACTTTAAAATTTTTGGCATAGTTAGATATACATTCCTTCACTATTTGATTTGTTTAAGCATTCTCACGGGACTTAGAAAGACATACTTTGTGTATGACAAAAAGAAAGAAGTGAATTAAAAAAAAAAACTCTCAAACCATATTAAATTAGCACCAAAAGTTTCACAACAGAACGTTAATTCAGTTTTTAGAGGTCAACAATGAAACTGATGTCTGACTCCTAGCAGGTGAAGGAAGGAGGGAAACCTGAAGAACTAGAAGATACAATATCAAAATAAAAAAAATCACATGGATTCATGAGAAGTGATCTTTAATATCCACAAAGGAGAAGGAATGAGACTGTTTTCTATTGAGACTACTGGACCCCCTACATGCCTTAAGAAAATTCTTCATTATTCAATATGATCATAAAATTATAGAGTTATATCACACTTAAATTTCCTGGCTTTTAAGAGATTGGCAATGTAATCAGTCACAGCCATTTTGAACAATAATACCCTTCAATATAAATGACTCAGTGAAGATGTCATTTCAATTATCAATTTTTTAGCAAAAGAAATTAGCTAAATTTTTTTGTCTACTGAATATCAGCTTAACCAAGAAAATGCTCCTATTAAATCCAGACTATTTAAATTAAAAAGACAATTACAAAGTTGATCTTCATTACATAACTGTCTCTGGCCTTCTAGGTGAAAATGTTGATCATCATAAATTCAGTGACTGGGAACTTGCACATTGCCAAATGATTGTTTTTCTCCCAGCATCTTTGCATCAGTCTGTTATGGCATGAATGACAGTGTCCTCTTCCAGAATTCATGCTGAAACTTCACTCCCAATGCACTGGGATTAAGTGCCACCATAGACTTTGAAAAGTTATTAAGTCATGAGGGCAGAGACTATAGAAGTTGAAGTGAGCTCACTTGCCCTACCACCTTTCTGCCGTGTGCTAACAGAATTTCTCCTTTCAGAAGATATTAGAAGAGGAGAGTAGACTTCACCAGTAACCATTTCACCAGAGACTGTGATTCTGAATTTCATTAATAAGTACCTTTGGTTAGTCACTTACTTAGTCTATAGGATTTTGTCATAGGGTCATAAATGTAATAAGATACGATGCAACTCATATATGATTCCTTTTATGTAACTGTATTATCATCTTGGTTTTCACAACCTTCAGAGAAGCCCAATTTAAAAAAAATATTTTATTTAGATTTAAAGTTTCCATATATCTATATATCTATTAAAATATAAAATCATGAATTAAATCATAAATTATACTTCTGGGCCAGTGAGATGACTCAGTAGGTAAACATATTTAATGCTAAGTCTGATGATCTGAGTTTGATCCCCAGGATCCACATGGAGGAAGAAGAGAATCAGAGAATCAGCTCCTATAAGGTGCATTCTAACCTCCACACATGGTTCATGATCCATATCTACAAGCACATGGGATGTACACACACACACACACACACACACACACACACACAGCTGTCTAGAAAAATCCATTTCCTCTGGCTCTTACAATATTTAAGCCCTTCTCCCTCTTCCACAATGTTCTCAGAGCCTTGGGTGGCAGAGGTTTGACTTTTGTGTGTTATTCAGAGATAAGAACTCTAAAGTCTCTTATTCTCTGCACTTTGACCAGTTGTGGCTTTCTGAACTAATCACCATCTCTTACATAGAAAGCTTTTCTGGTTCAAGTTGAGAGGGAGAGGTGCACTAATATTCTTTCTGCCCACTGTTCTGCTATGTTACCTACAGAGGCTGTATTGTAGATGTGTCACTTAGGGCTGGATACCTCACACTTATTTTCTGTGTTTTTCCAGTTGTGGAACTTTGTAATCATTTCTAACTGTTCCAAAACAAAAATTCTTTGATGAGTGGTGAGAGGTATATTTGTCTATAAAGATACATAGTTAGAATACAGTAAAAAACTACATTGGTCTATGGAATTGCCAAAAATCATTTTTTCTCTAAGATTTATGACCTCTCCAGTCATGTGTATTTGACTAAGTTTACAGTACTGTGGGAGACAGGCTTGAGCCTAGGGTGAAAGTCTTATTGACAGTCATACAGCAAGCCTGAGGCAATGGCCTGACCGCTGGAGCCATAAGGAATGCCTTGTGACATTTGCTCCCATTGGCAGATCATGAGACTGATGCCTAGAGCTCGCCACTCCCTAATCACCATCCTTGGAATTCCAAATTGCAACACTTAGATATTGCAACAGTCAAAGTCACGTGGTTTCCAGGAATCCAGGCTCTGTAATCTGAAACCCAGTATGCTAATGAGGCATCCTACCAGCTATTCTGTGATAGGACATTAAGTCTGTTATGCTAATAGGATGCTAAGTCTGTTATGCTAATAAGGCATCCTAGTTGCTGTACTGTGATAGGACTCTAAACTTGTTATGCTAATAAGGTATACTATTTGCTGTACTGTGATTGGACCTCTACCTCTATGTAAGCTTGTGCCTTCCTGCAATAAACCAGATCCCTGTCACTGAACCAGGTCTCCTGTGACTAATGCAGCTCTGCAGACACAGTCGCCTCACCAGCCCTGGGGTCCGGGACCAGGCAGAAGCAGATGACAGAAGGCAGCACCGGGCAAGCAGAAGAGCAGCCTCAGCCCAGGGTGAGTGGAGGAGCAGCCTTGACGCCTGTGAGAACAGAGGAGCGGCCGCCACTGGCAGTGACCACACAGTACTCACACATCAGTTCCCTCCCATTGAGCAGTCCTTAAAATCTGTTTAGACAACTATTAATTACCCCCAAGGTAAAAGTACCAGTAGAGATTATTTGCTGGGACACTCATTGTTGTAGTTCTAAATAGCTGGGTGGAATCATTGATTGATTTTTCTCCCTTGGTAGTCTGCATTGTATCTTCTGATACTATGGGAGCTGTTCTTCAGAAAAGATACTTCTTGGTCTATTTCAGCTCAGTTGCTCAAAGTCCTGTGTCCAAAGTACATTCTATCTTCAGCAATACTTCCATTTTACTTAAAAGTTGAATAATATTCCATTGTGTAAATGTGCCATACTTTCATTATTCATTCATTAGTTGATGAAAATATGGGTTGTGTCCATTTCCTGGCTATTGTACATAGAATATCAGTGATGTAACTACTGCTACAGTAGCAGGATGAACATGTACTTTTGTAGTAGAACATAGGGTTCTTTTGGTGTATGCCCAAGACATATATTTCTGGATTGTGTGATAAATCTATTTTAGCTTTTAGAGGCTTCACTCAGAATTCTCATAGTGACTGTACCAATTTGCACTCCTGCCAGCAATGAGTATACATTCCCCTTTCCTTCCCCACATTCTTTCCAGCTTTTTTAAATTGTTTTTTGGACCTTAGCCATTCTTACTGGGGTAAGAATGAGATCTCCACGTGGTTTTAATTTGTATTTCCCTGAAGGGTAAAGATGTTGAACATTTTAAAATATATTTCTCTGCCATTTGATTCTCAGCTTTTGAGAACTCTTCATTTAGTTCCCTGTCCCAATTTTTAATTAGTTTCTTTATGTTTAGTTTTTTGAGATCTTGGTGTTTTCTGGATACTAAGTCAGATTTATAGCTGGTTAAGATATTTTTCCCATTCTGTCCATTGCCTCTTCACTTGAATGATGGTGTGCTTTAGCTGTTTTGTTTTATTTGTCACTTGTTGGTCTTAATGCCTGAGCTATTGGGTTCCTTTTCAGAATGTCCTTTCCTGTATCTATAAGTTCCAGTGTATTCACAATTTTTTCCTATATTGGATTCAGGCTATAAAGTCTTATTTTGTGGTCCTTGATTCATTTTGTTGTTCATTGTTCATGGGGAGCAATAAAGACCTAGTTTCATTCGTCTACATATCCAATTTGAGCAGCACAGTTTTCCTATAATACTGTCTTTTCTTGGAGTGTGCATTTTTGGCCCCTTTGTCAAAAGTCAGGTAGCTCTAAGTGTTTGGACTTAAGTTCGGGTTCTCAGTTCTATTCCATTGATCAATTTGTGTATTTTTATCTCAGTACCATGCTGTTTTCATTACTATAGCTATGTAGTATAATTTGAATTCAGGGATGGTGTGACCCAGAAGTTCCTCTGACCTTTTGATTACCAGCCATGGTCCTACCTCCTTCTCATGCTCTGCAGGAGTCAAGTCCATTACCTCTCCTATACAATTGGTTGATCTTAGCTGCATGAAGGGGAGGGGCTATGGATATATAAGCCGGGAAGACCATGAGACTGCTCTCTCACTATATTGTGTGGCTGTTGGGAAGCCACAGGATTTATGTTTGGGTATGGACTTTCAAGGACAGCCATGAATGGAGTAGTCACCATTTTTGGAATAGAGCACAGAGACCATGGGTGGGATGGTGCTTGCCTCAAACATGGGAAAGAAAAGGCTATGTTAATCCATGTCTTTATAAGTCACTCCCTTTCCCCTGACATCGTATAAACTATGCAAAACCCAAATAGAATATATTATGTAGGTTTTGTCAATCTGCGTCAGGACTGAGATACCCTGAGTGAGGCAGGTCTAACCCCGGGAGGGGAAAATTTAGTGAAACAGATGGTAATGCCTCTAATATTAGTTTTATTGTTCAAGATTGTTTGGGGGTATCCTTTTTTAATGTGTTTGTGTGTTTCCAGATGAAATTTAAAAATTGTTTCAGTTTCTGTGAAGAATTTTGTTGGAATTCTAATAAGGACTGTATTGATTCTGTAGATTGCTTTTTGTAGGATGGCCATTATCACACTACATGTCCTACTGACCCATGAGCATGGGAGGTATTTATATCTTCTAATATCTTCTTCAGTTTCTTTCTTTAGTTTCTTAAAGTTTTTTTTTTTTTTTCCATATGTCTTTCACTTCCTTGGTTAGATTTATTCCAAGATTTTAGTGTTTTTTTTTGAGGCTATCATGAATAAGGTGGTTTCTCTGCTTTCTTTCTCAGTGTGTTTCTTAGTATATAGGAAGGTTCTAATTTTGGTGTTAATTTTATATCTTGCTACTTTGCATAATGTGTTTATCAGATATCAAAATTATTTGGTGGAGCCCTTAGCATTTTTATATATAGAAACATATTATCTGCAAATAAGCATACTTTGACATCTTCCTTTCCAATTTTTATTCTCTTTATAAGAAGAGAGCCTTTTTGTTCTAAAACATCAAGAACTACATTGAACAAAAATGGAAAGAGTCAATATTCTTATGTTATTCCAATTGTAGTGGAAGTGTTTAAGTTTTTCTCAATTTAGTATGATTTTTGCTGTGGGCTTGTTATGTATTGCCCTTATTATGTTAAGATATGTCCTCTTTAACCCTAATTTCTAGCTCAATGCAGAGCACTTGACCAGCATTCATGAGATCCTGAGTTCAATCTCTAATTGCAGCAAAAAAAGATACGTTTTTAACCACTAAATCCCTAGAAACTTTTTATATTATCATTAGTAATATAATGTGCTTCATACAATAGAGCATTACATCTTTGTGTAGATTTTATATTTGTCTACATCAAGAAGCTCTCTGTAAATGATAGTATGGGCTCCTCGCACTGGTGGTACAGCATGTAGATAAGCCACGTGTGCAGGTTTCTCTCACACTTAAATTAATAATCTTTCACCTCAGCTTCCTTTTCTGTTCATGAAAAACTATGTCTTTCAATTGGTCTTCAAATACTTCCCTGTCAAAATTAAATAAAAATGGTCATTGATCATACTATCACTTGGTATAAATTATCATGTTTGAATTTTGAAATAGCACACT